>NC_138211.1:13840623-14160623 GCF_964194415.1 Vipera berus | reverse complement strand
ATCTGTTCTTACAACTGTCAGAGGGTGGTTTAGAAAGATTATGAATCTATAAAATTAATGAGGAGTCATAAATAAGTTAAAATGGTACATATTCACTCGGCCTCCCCTTCGTATAAAACATCCCAAGACAACAAAGTTTGTTTATGATTTATTTATTTTTATTTATTTCTTAAATTTCTTTGCTGCCCATCTCGCCATCACGTAACTCTGCAGGAGAAACAGGGAAAGGAAAATGGGATCTGCCAAGCCAAAAGCTTTGCAAGTGCATTTTTAAAAACTAGTTTCAGATACTTAACAAAGTAATTCTGAGCTCCATAAAAGCGTTTTTCCCCTTAAAATACTTTTACTGTTTGTCTCAGCTCTATTTCTGTGCCAGTAAGTTATTATAATTAATTATCACTCTATTTTATTGTTACTGTCTTAATTTTAGACTTTAAATACACTAAAACATAAACAATCAATTTAATTATGTAGCTAAAGCTGGTAGAATTTGCATAGGAAGTAGACACCATTAATATAGTTTACAGAAAGAGAACCTTGTAAACTTATATTAGCAATTAACTTGGATTTTTCTATTGTATTTCTGATATACTGAAATTTCTCTGAATTATTCAGACTGGGAAACTATCCAAGAAAATTACAAAAAAAATAAATATTGGATTGTGGAAGTACCATTGCCATGGTTTGTTGATTATCTAACATAGAGACATGAATCGGAGATTTCTGATTGTGACAAAATTTTTATTTCTGTCTATAGATAATCATTCAAGTGAATTTGTGTTTCTTCCTTCCATCCCCATCCTTTAAGGACAAAGGAACACTAGTGAAATTCATGAGTGTGGTGCTTTTGTACCCATCAGTCAATGGGCATGTATAATTATCTTATTTTTCATTGTTCCTTATTCCATGTTTTAATTAAATCCCCCAGGGAAGCATGAGAATAGAGGGTTGTTGTTGTTTTTCTTAGATTGGGAACAATTGGGAACTGCAGGGAGCCTTTACTGCAAAGACATGCCATAGAAAATAATATCAGTTGGAACTACATCCCCACCATCAGCAATACATAAGCCCCAAACTTCCAACAAAAAGAATTAGAAAGAAATTCTCAAGCATCCTGAGATTATGTTAGAAAGAAAGGAAGGAAGGAAGCGTATTTCACAGGAATGAAATTCTATGCCAACTGGAAATGAAAATTATATATATATAACTCTAAGTTAGATTCAGAGCTCTCTGCTTTCTGGGAGTGTGAATTTCACAAGGAAATCTTCCTCTGGCCTTAGAGATTCTCTTAGATACAGAATTTCTCAGATCCAATAGTTGCATTCCTATGAGTGAGCAAAAACTATAAGGTGTATGTTTGACTGGAGTGTCTTGTAGTCAGGTTCTAGCATCTCGCCTTTTGAAGGCTGATTTTCAATTACTCCATAAGAATAATTGTTTTATCATTACTCCATAAGACAGAAGTAAGTCAGCAGACATCAAGAACCCAAGAGTGGTCAAAGTCAGCCCCTACGAAAGAAAGGAGTGGGAGATGTAACCATTTGCAAAGGTAAAGGTAAAGGTTCCCCCGCACATGCGTGCTAGTCGTTTCCGACTCTAGGGGCCAGTGCTCATCTCCGTTTCAAAGCCAAAGAGCCAGCGTTTGTCCGAGGACATCTCCATGGTCATGTGGCCAGTATGACTAGACGCCAAAGGCGCACGGAGCGCTGTTACCTTCCCACTGTAGTGGTACCTATTTTTCTACTTGCATTTTTACGTGCTTTCGAACTGCTAGGTTGGCAGAAGCTGGGACAAGTAACAGGCGCTCACTCTGTTACGCGGCACTCGGGATTCGACCCGCCAAACTGCCGACCTTCCGATCGACAAGCTCAGCGTCCTAACCCACTAAGCCACCGCGTCCCTATAACCATTTGCAAAACATGGAACCAATTCTTCAACATTACTTGGTCTAAATTTCCGATGGCTGTAGGCGTTAGACTATAAGAAAGGCTGAGTGCCGAAGAATTGATGCTTTTGAATTGTATTGTTGGAGAAGACTATTGAGATTCCCTTGGACTGCATGGAGAGCAAATCAGCTGCTAGGATCAGCTGCTTCTTTAATTCATAAATCCCTTTCTAAATTGTATCCAAGATAATAAAATGCTTTCAAAGGAAAGGAAATGGAGAAAGCAGTGGCTGAGAGGCAGCCAAGTGGATATTGTGTGTCTAAGAATTGTAATTACGTATTTCTTCCTAAAAACTATATATACCCTTAGGCTACAAGGACAGCTTTAGAAACTTGCAGGGGGAAAAAAATAGTGATGTGTAGATTATCCAATCAGAAATTGTCAGTGCATCCACTTCCTTAAATTCTGTTCTTTTTTTCTCTCTCTAGCAATGAATCTATTCTGGTTGTCTGTAATATCACAACTGTAAAAATGGTTGGTCACTAACATTGTTTGCTAGATTTATTTTTCCCTATGGTAACTCTGGTAAATTACAAGAAAGATCTTTCTCTCTCTATCATGCCCATATCAGCAATGTAAGATAAATTCCCCCAAAGACTCAGTTAGTGTCGTAACATAATGAGGGTAAAAGTCATCCTCCCCCTTCAAGGCTTAATCCACTTTAACCATTACAATATACTGGTTCCTTTATCTCTTTTTACAGGCACTGTCTGTTTCTCTTGTCCCTGTTCTTTGCTGTTAGGGTTTTTGGATGAAAAATATGGATGTTTTCCCTCTGAGGAAAAAGAATAATACAGATGTGAAGAAGTTCCTAGCTCCAAAACATCCTACAGTGAAGAGAGAGTGCTGTGTAAAATCAAAGATCCTTCAAATACTTTACAAAAGCACACAGGGGGAGACAATTTTAATGTTAAAACATTTTGGTGATCACAATTTCATGGCAATTCTCCACATCATTATAAATCTCTCCTTGGGCTTCAGTGTTTTGCTTCTCTCTGCCAAGAAACAGGGGGAAATAATCAAAGCACATTCCCTGTTTCTCAAAATGCAGAGGTGATTTTAGCTGACAGTTTGTACAATGGTTCTGCAGAAAGTTTGTTGATTCTTTCATCCACTGAAAGACATGATTAAGAGAACAGAGCTGTGCAATTTATACTCACTTCTCAGAGTCTACTGATTGGACTGGCCTTCATGCCGTGAGTGAATGTCATCTTCAACTTAGCTGAGAAAAAAAAATATATATTTTCATAAGGCATCCAGTGTCCAATTTTGAAAAATCAGCAGTTCTTGATTTAATTAGTTTATGTTCTTGTGTTCCTTAGTACGCTAAGGCAGGAGTCTCCAAACTTGGCAACTTTAAGACTTGTGGACCTCAACTCCCAGAACTCCTCACCCAGCTTGGCTGGCTGAGGAATTCTGAGAGTCGAAGTACACAAGTCTTAAAGTTGCCAAGGTTGGGGACCTCTGCACTAAGCAACACATTATTTTGCTTAATGGAAACAGCAATAAAACCCAAGCAGTTTCAGACCTGGGTGGAACTAGGATGGGAGCCTGCCACTAAAGCCCAGGGGGGTTGATTAGATTGGAACATTAGAAAAAAAATTCCGAGAAGGGAGCAGTGGCAAACCATTATTATTGCCTAGAAAACTGCATAGCATAATCTAAATCATCAGGTTCTTTTGTTGTTTTTCTTGGTCTAAGAATGCTATTCATGGATGTTGTGCCTTTTTGTCATCTAAAACCCTGTGCAATAATCTGCAGACTTCTGATATCCAAAGGTCAGTGAAATCCTAAAACAGAAAGGAACTTTTTCTATAAAGCTTCTTTCTTTCTTTCTTTCTTTCTTTCTTTCTTTCTTTCTTTCTTTCTTTCTTTCTTTCTTTCTTTCTTTCTTTCTTTCCTTCTTTCTTCTTTCTCTCTCTCTCTCTCTTTCTTTGCAACAGGAAGGTTGAGCAGTAAGAGAGGTTGCTGATGGATGGATGGAAGGAAGGAAGGAAGGATTAGAATCTTATTTGAAATGTTTCTGATATTTATTTCATTGTTAGGTCTTCCTTCCTCCCTCCCTACCTCCCCAAACCTTGAAAGTATTTTGACACACTGTTACTAGCATTAAAAATGAAAATCTTCTATGTATTTAATTCCAAAGAATATGAACAATCTGTCTCACTTCACGTGTGATTGATCCTTTGCAATAATACAAGACAGTATGCAAATCACATTGATTTACAACCCAACTCTTGGAATAAATGTTGCTTCTTTCATCTAGCAGTAAGTGGGCCTTTTTCTGATGCCTGACTTCCTTTGGAACCCTTGTTTCACAGACACAGTTTAGCTTTCTGTGTCTCTCACACTCATGCAGCTGTAAACAGAGCAGCGGGCCCATAAAGATTATTTTACACCAGGGACTTCCAAATGAAGTTTATATCATAATACTTCTGCCTCTTATCTTGTGCATTTCCTATTACTGAGAATTGAAAACTGGATAGGTCAATAGTTTCTGATAATGAAGACTGAAGGATGATGGCTACATAGATGAATTACTTTTATCTGATCCTTGTTTCCATCATTTACAGATATCTTAAACTCTTAAAGATTTATTAGTCTTAACATGCATATTTTAACATAATTCAAAATGTGCACTTGTAAACATATTTTAATCTCAAAATAGCAATGCATTTTTAAAGTGGAATAAGAACTTGTATCCTAATATTCCTAATGAGGGAGGGGGGAGGGAGGGAGGGAGGGAGGGAGGAAGGAAGGAAGGAAGGAAGGAAGGAAGGAAGGAAGGAAGGAAGGAAGGAAGGAAGGAAGGAAGGAAGGAGAAAGTAAGTTATCAAACATATGTGTCTGGATGTGATAGAGTCATATTTTGGAGATTAGTTATTGGTCAAGGGCTAAAGAAAGGCACCCAGAGATTGGACGAGAATAGAGTTGCCCTCGGAAATATGAAATGATTCATGTATGCCTTCAAGCCTCTATGCAAACAAGGTTATAATGGAAAACTCTGGCTAGTAATTGCCATGGAAGTCATATTTTCCATGGCTTAGAATATGCATTTGTGATGCTCATAAGCTTTCCCTCTCTGTATTTCATTCAAAGCTTTTCTACATGTTCAAACAGAAACTCAGTTTCCTGCTGCACATGAATGTATTTATTTTACTGGGCTTTATAACCAGCTCTAATCAGACTTGACACTAAGTTGTTTACATTCTTCTCCAAACAGTAATAAGATTAAAACTAAATCACAATAGTATAAACATCACAGCCTAATAAAATAAATATCGCAATAAGTAGGTATTTCATGCACCAAGGAAGAACATTAACATCACCCTCACCAGGCAAATCTGGAAAGGTCTGTTGAAATAGCCAGATCTTAGTTCCTTCATGAAAAGGGCTGAGGAGGTCAAGAACATTCAGATGAAGAGGAATGTTTGTATATTCTCTGGGTTGAAATGAAGGGTGCTCTCTGAGCTTGGCTTTGTTTTCTTGCGGGCATTTGATTATCCAAACTAGGTAACATAATAATAATAATAATAATAATAATAATAATAATAATAATAATAATAATAATAATAATAATAATAATAATAATAATAATAATAATAATAATAATAATAATAATTTTATTTATATACCGCCCTTCTCCCGGAGGACTCAGGGCGGTGAACAGGGCAAGCATAAAAAATACAGAGGTACAAAAGTTAAAAAGGATTAAATATATGCCCACTAAAAACAATAAATACAAATATTAAAATAACAATAACCCCCCCCATCCCCCATCAGGCCAGGCCAGCTTGTTCAAATAAGAATGTCTTTAGATCGTGACGGAAGGAGCGAAGGTCGGGCGCCATCCGGAGCTCAACCGGCAACTGATTCCATAGCTCCGGGGCACCCACAGAGGAGGCCCTCCCCCTGGGGGCCACCAACCGACATTCTCTGATCGGTGGCACCCTGAGGAGGCCCTCTCTGTGGGAGCGCACAGGGCGGAGGGAAGTTGATGCCGGCAGCAGGTGCTCCCTAAGGTACTCCGGACCCATGCCATGTAGGGCCTTAAACACCATTACCAGTACCTTGAATCTCACCCGGATCTCATCATTGTGTACTGTTGATGTTACCCATTCATTGGGTAACGAAACGTCTGCAAGAAAACAACCAAACTCAGAAAGTCCCAAGGTTACATCTCATAAATAGCGGACCCGGTGGGAAGTTTTGCTTCCAGATCTCAGCAAGTGGGCAGAGACTATAAGAAGAAAATGGTCCTGCAGAAATCCAGATCTTTTGCCATTAGGGCAGGGGTCTTCAGACTTGGCCCTTTGTTGACTTGTGGACTTTTGAAGACCCCTGAATTAGGGCTTTAAACCAGCAGCTTGATTTGCACCAAGGAACAAACTAGCAAACAGCCCTGGCCTCTGATAACTTCTCAAGGTATGGCATTGTGAACCAGCTGCAGTTTATAGGTGATCTTCAAAGGCAACCTCATTGAGAGTTCACCATAATAATCAAAATTGCAAATAACCAAGCCCTGAGTGACAGAGGGCAAAATATCTCAATTAAAGAAAGACTTATATTAGTGCACAAGGTGGATTTGGGCATCATCAGAGCACCTGACATTTTTGCTATCTTTTTTACATGAGTTCAAGTCCTACCTTAGCCATGAAAGCCAGCTGGGTGACCTTGGATTAGTCACTCTCCTTGAGCTACACTCACCTCACAGTGTTGTTGTTGTGGGGAAAAGAGGAGGAGGAAAGTGTGTTGGATATGTTGCCGCCTTGAATTATTTGTAAAAATAATAAAGATGGGATACAAATAAAGAAATAAATCAGGATGGAACTGCTGAAAGAGACAATGTTAAAGTTCACTGCCACTTTAGTTCTGCACAGAATTCTTTAACAACAACAACAACAACAACAACAACAACAACAACAACAACAACAACAACAACAATAACAATAATAATAATAATAATAATAATAATAATAATAATAATAATAATAATAATAATAATAATAATAATAATAATAATAATGTTGGAAGGGACCTTGGAGGTCATCTAGTCTAACCCCCTGCTCAGGCAGGAAACCCTATACCATTTCAGACAAATGGCTGTCCAGTCTCTTGTTAAAAATGCTTCTGGAGGCAGGTTATTCCAGTGATTAATTGTTCTACTTGTCAGAAAATTTCTCCTTAGTTCTAGGTTGCTTCTCTCTTTGGTTAGTTTCCATCTGTTGCTTCTTGTTCTGCCTTCACGTGCTTGACTCCCTCTTCTTTGTGGCAGCCCCTGAGATATTGGAACACTGCTATCATGTCACCCCTCGTCCTTCTCTTCAGTAGACTAGATATTCCCAATTCTGGCAATCGTTCCTCATATGTTTTAGCCTCCAGTCCCCTAATCATCTTTCTTGCTCTTCTCTGTATTATTTCTAGAGTCTCAACATCTTTTTTACATCGTGGTGGTAACCAAAACTGGACGCAGTACTCCAAGTGTGGCCTTACGAAGGCATTGTAAAATGGTATTAACACTTCATGTGATCTTGATTTTAATATCATAATATGCAGCATGAGGATTTCAGCCCTGTACCTATGTAAATACACCTTTTGAAGCAGTTAAACAATGATAACTTTGGATAGATGGCTGATTTACAACCATGGAGACTATCCTAAAACCCTACGATTCATACATTTGTTGTAAAGATTAATAAAGTTCTACATATTTTCTATTGTTCAATCAGCGCTGGCTACCTATACTTTTTTTCTACTTTGTTTCTTGGCACAGAATTCCTTGCAGCTTTCCAAAGCCAGTTATGGATTTCAGTAAATAATATAAATAGGCTGGAGATCCAGTTTTCTTTCTGAGTTTTATTGGTTAGAATGATGAACCCCATATTCAAGCACAGTTGTTCTAGGAGAAAAATAAATAAAAACTGTTCCATAATTCTTTCATGTTGTTTTCTAATGAGGATTTTAAAAGATTTACTTCTGTCTGCAGCAAATGCCATTCCCCTGTCAATGCAAATAGAGAGAGAAGCAAATGAATACTAAAATCAAACCCAAAAGTTCAGGCTATCTGTAGAAAATTCAGAATTGCTCTAAAATTTCTATCTGCAATTTTTCATTGACAGAATCCAATGTTAAAGTGTGTCTGAAATTTACAATTGCTGCCAGATAAAGAGCTAATTAATTGATTTCTTACATCCTGCTATTCCAAGTCTTTTCTCTTTTCCTGCCCCATTTTCTGAAGGCTATTTTTTAACAACAACAACAAAACCCTTTAAAACTGCTTTTTTATAAGGTGTTTTTGTAAGAAATCAAAGGAAATCATTTCTAACTATACGCTGGAAGAAAAACATTACATTGTCTTAGGAGCATACCAAAGAAAGACACTTAAGCAGAAAAAGGTTTTTTTTTCTTAAGAGAAGAGGTGCAAGTTTACATATTACTTTATTCCACTAAATATATCGTGAAAATATTTAAAAGTCTGGAAATCTTACATTTAACAGCATGCAAAATTAAATGCTCATCAAGTTTAAAAAGCATCCTTTTAATATGCAGGATTTATATGCAACATTTCCTAATGTAGGATAGTTTAGTTTTTTAAAAAAAGCTATATATTTTGAAGAATGAGGAATACAAATACTTAATAGGGTGTGTTTTTCCCCCCAATCAGTGACTTGATAAGAATTTTTGAAGAAAGAATTAGAGACATAGATGGGTGCCAGATTATGCCTCAGTATACCCCCACTCCTTTGAAACCTATAGCAAACCTCTATAGCAGACCAAGCATTTTTGAACTCAAGTATAGAGCCTCATATCCCTCATATTAATTTTGGGATCAAACAATGAAAGCCCCAAACTGCCGGCCTGCAGGCCGGATGCATCAAAGAAAAACTGTGCCCACTCCATTGCCAGCAATGGCAAAAAAAAGTCATGATATTTATTTTTTATTTTATTTTATCACATTTGTATACCGCCCTTTCCCTGAGGACTCAGGGCGGTTTACAGGGAATTAAAAATCAAAACATACAAAAGTTAAAAACCAGTTAAAAAATATTAAATTCACCCTGTACACTTAAAAACCCCAGTTAAAATTTTCTCCTCAGCCTGGGCCCGGGAGCTCAAAGAGCCAGGTCTTCAGGCCCCGGCGGAATGATCGGAGGTCGGGAGCAGTCCTCAGCTCCACCGGCAGCTGGTTCCAGAGGGCAGGCGCTCCCACTGAGAAGGCCCTATCCCTGGGTGTCACCCGCCGGCAATCTCTCACCGGTGGAACCCTGAGCAGACCCTCCCTGTGGGAGCGCACTGGGCGAAGGGCGTTTGATGCCGGCAGCAGGTGTTCCCTCAAATAACCCGGACCCAGGCCATGTAGGGCTTTATAGGTGATAACCAGCACCTTGAATTTCACCCGGAGGGCAACCGGAAGCCAATGCAGCTCGCGGAGTAGAGGTGTTACATGGGAGTATCGGGAAACCCCCATTACAACTCGCGCGGCCGCATTCTGCACCAGTTGAAGCCTCCGAGTGGTCTTCAAGGGCAGCCCCATGTAGAGAGCGTTGCAGTAGTCCAAACGGGAGGTCACAAGCGCATGAGTGACTGTGCGTAGGGCGTCTCGGTCCAGATAGGGACGCAACTGGCGCACCAGGCGAACCTGTGCAAAAGCCCCCCTGGTCACGGCTCCTATGTGATCTTCAAAATTGAGCCGTGAATCCAGGAGGACACCCAAGTTGCGAGCCCTATCAACGGGGGGTAACACCTCACCCCCCATCGTTAGAGGTGGAATAACTTGGTTAACCCGAGACGCCGATATGCACAGCCACTCAGTCTTGGCGGGATTGAGACGAAGCCTGTTTCTCCCCATCCAGACCTGAACCGCCTCCAGGCACCGGGACATCACGGAGAGGGCATCACTGGGTTGGTTCGGGGTGGAAAGAAAAAGTTGGGTATCATCAGCGTACTGGTGATACCCCACCCCAAAACCACGAATGATCTCGCCCAGCGGCTTCATGTAGATTTTGAACAGGAGAGGCGAGAGAACCGACCCCTGAGGAACTCCACAAATGAGAGACCTCGGGGCGGATCTCTGCCCTCCTGTCAACACCGACTGCGAGCGGCCCTGGAGGTAGGAGGAGAACCACCGTAGAACGGTGCCTCCCACTCCCAACCCCCTGAGACGCCGCAGCAGGATACCATGGTCGATGGTATCGAAAGCCGCTGAGAGATCTAATAGGACCAGGACAGAGGAGCAACCCCTGTCCCTAGCCCTCCACAGATCATTCACCAGCGCGACCAATGCCGTCTCCGTGCTGTGTCCGGGCCTGAAGCCCGATTGGTACGGGTCCAGATAATCAGTTTCCTCCAGGAACAGAGGGAGGTGATGCGCCACCACACTCTCAACAACCTTCGCCAGAAAGCGAAGGTTGGAGACTGGACGATAGTTGTTTAAAACAGCTGGGTCCAAAGTAGGCTTCTTGAGGAGGGGTCTCACCACCGCCTCCTTCAAGGCGGCAGGGAAGACACCCTCCTTCAAAGAAGCAGTTATTACTATATGGAACCAGCCTCGTGTTCCCTCCCGAGCCACATAAGCTAGCCAGGAGGGGCACGGATCCAACAAACAGGTGGTGGAGCTCAGTCTCCCCATGATCCTGTCCACATCATCAGGGGAAACAGGGTCGAACTCAGTCCAGATAACATGCTCAAGACCGCCTGATTCCTCCACATCAGACTCTGCCCAGTCAGAGTCCAGGCCGGTCCGGATCCGAGCGATTTTGTCCGCCAGATGATGACTAAACTCCTCGGCTCGTCCCTGCAAGGGATCCTCTCTCACCTCCTGGTTAAGGAGGGAGCGAGTCACCCTAAACAGGGCGGCCGGGCGATTATCTGCGGACGCGATAAGGGCGGCAAAGTAGTTAGACTTCGCCGTCCTCATTGCCGCAAGATAAGACCTTATAAAGGTTCTTAACTGCAATCGGTCGGATTGATGTGATGTGACACATCACATGACGTTGCGAGTCATGACGTTGCGAGTTTGACACCCCTGCTAATGTGACTACCAAATCATGAATAAGGGTGCTGGATGGTAGAAGAAGAAGAGATTTCTTACTATTACTTCCTCATTTTTTTTAATCAATGGCTTGCCGCAAGACAATAGAAGTTAGCTGGCTATCTTAAATTTGCTTGTGTATCCAGCTCTTATATGCAATCTTCTATAACTCAGACCTCCCAGTCTCTGCTTTATTTATAAAAACAATTCTATTACATACTTTTTCTATCCAAAACAGCCCAATCTCTACATGAAATGAAAGATGTTTCACAGCTACTTTACATCTGTGTAAATAGCTAAATGGGGAGGTGGAACCAAGATATTTACCTGCAGCAAAATCTCACTTAATTAACAGAACATGAAGTTGTTGTTTTTCACTGAATGCCTAAGGAGAAGGTCTTATTTCCCATTAAGAGCTAAGACACCTAAAGTATGGTAAGAGAATAATATCTCAAAAATGTTTTCTTTATCTTGCATTTTGTAGAATTGTATACGTATATAAATTCTATCCCAGAGGAATAAAACATTTATTGGTAGCATCAGGACTAGCAAAATTCAGATATCATTCCAATTGTTGGTTTTTGTTGGCTCTTGTTGATGACTAAGATCAGAAAAAGTTGGATTTATTTATTTATATTCAGAAACAACTGCTGTGACTGAAGTTCAGATCTTGGAATTGTGTAAATATGAGCACACTAAGATTCACTAGAAGTACAATCCTGTATGCAACTCTAATTGTGATCTACAATCATTAGCTTAAAAGCCACTCAAATGTGTTAGTTTGAAAAATGTAGCATTTGATATCATTTTCTATCTACAACTACAAAACATCAATGTTAATCCTGAAAAGGCTCTAATAACCTGGTGCAGGAAAGCTTTCAGCTATCACAACAAGCATTAAAATGCATTTTATTTTGAAGAGACCAGTATCAAACATTTAAGTAGCACTTTGGATGTTTGAAATATGAAGAATATTCTATTATTAATACCTGGCAACTGTACTGAAAAGAAACCAAGACTTATCAATGGGAATGTCTGATTTTGTCTTGTTATAGTTGACTGCACAGTCAGTTGGCCAGATGTTTAGACTGGATCTGGCATTTTTATCCATCGATCAAGTCATTCCCAAGGATCAGGATAGACAGATGTTGTTGTTCAATAGTGTTGGAGGTGTCACTTGATGATGTAATCTGTTCCAAGTAAAACTTTCTTTTGAATTGACTAGTGGTGATTTTGTCAAGGTCTATGGTGTGTTACTCCACATGTTTTGGGATTGTACCCAAGGTGCCCATTATTACTTACCTGGTTCTTTTCCCTTTGCCACAGTTGTTCTACTTCTATTTATAGGTCTTTGTATAGTTATTATTTTTATTAGCACGGGGGGGAAAATCCCAAATTTTGGAAAGTCAAGAGCATATCACATGCTTGCCATAGACCAAAGGAGATAATAAGCCAGTGACAGTTCCCAGGAATGTGTTCTGCAAAGCATAAATCTTAATACACCCCATCTCAGGGAGTGAGTGAGTGAGTGAGTGAGTGAGTGAGTGAGTGAAGGAAGGAAGGAAGGAAGGAAGGAAGGAAGGAAAATCAGAGTAAAATGTTCCCTAATTGCTCTGATTGTCTACAACATAGTTCATTTATCCCTATCCTTCTAACCTATTAAAAAATGAGGAAAAATGAAATTTTTGACATGGACAGGGTTATTATTGTCATTAGATATTTATCCCACTTTTTAATATATAATTAAGGGGAATTAACATTCTTAATGTACCTGCCTCCTCTTTTCTCCATAACAGCCATCTGTAATTTGCCCAAAGTCACCCAACCAGCTTTCATATCCTGAGGTGGGACTGGAGGACACACTTGCCTGGACAATTTGCACTACAGCAAATTGTCTTTCGAATTTGTTGTGTTGATGTTGTTTGGAAAGTCTATATGAAATCTTCAGAGCTTTTAGGTTTTTTTGTTTGTTTTTTTAGAAAGCTATATGTAGTTTATTTTCTGTTATGGGACATCTGTTCAATTGAAACTTTCAGTTCTAACCTTAGCTGATTTACCACAGGAAAGAAAACCTTTCCGACAATTTGCTTTATGGTGTCCTCTGCAAAATTTCTCTAGTGATGGAAAATCAATAACTATTGAGCATTTCAAATGGACATCATGAGCTCTGCTGGCTAAAGAAGAGAGCAGACATTGTTCAATTGCCTTTCTACATATTTCAAAAAATGCTTATTGTGGAGTGATTCCTTTTCTAACAACACACATGGGACCTTTTGGGAGTAAATTGTTTGAATTTTAGAGACAGAAAAATAATGCTTGAATATAAGATAGTTCTGAATCTAACTTTTAGTTTTGCATCAAATCCTGCATTCCATTTTCATTTTCTGGCTGATACTGTATATATATCTCTTTATACATTTTTCAGAATATCAAAAGAGCTTTTCCAAATCAGGTGAATATCTATTTTGTCTAGCATTCTATTTTCCTAAATGGACACCTATATATCTTTAGGAAGCTTGGCAGGAATGGTGGCTCAGTGGGTTAGGACACTGAGCTTGTCGATCAGAAGGTCGGCAGTTTGGCGGGTTGAATCCCGAGTGCCGTGGAACAGAATGAGCGCCTGTTACTCGTCCCAGCTTCTGTCAACCTAGCAGTTCGAAAGCACATAAAAATGCAAGTAGAAAAATAGGGACCAGTACGGTGGGAAGGTAACAGTGTTCCATGTGCCTTTGGCGTCTAGTCATGCCGGCCACATGACCACGGAGACGTCCTTGGACAAGCGCTGGCTCTTCAGCTTTGAAACGGAGATGAGCACCGGCCCCTAGAGTCAGAAACGACTAGCATGCATGTGCGGGGGAACCTTTACAGATAGATAGATAGATAGATAGATAGATAGATAGATAGATAGAGAGAGAGAGAGAGAGAGAGAGAGAGAGAGAGAGAGAGAGAGAGAGAGAGAGAGATAGAGAGATAGAGAGATTTTTTAAAAAGCACAAAAGTTTTCTGTTTAGCAATCATAGCAAACAGCCTTTGATACCTATGGAATATTTTCCTTTAATTTCTGTGCCCCTCCACCCAAAGAAACCCCCCCCAAAAAAAACAATCAGTTTGTGTTATAACTAAGAATTGTAGTAATTTATGATATTGGGAATTTTCTTGTTTCCTTCCAGACAGATTGGAATTTGTCCTTTTTTCCCCTCCTGATTGTCCCTCACAAACGTATTTCCTGCCAATTACAGACTGACTAATTGAAGGAGAAATCAAGAAGCCTCCCAATTAGTTCATCTAATTCAGCATCCAAATAAGAAACTGGCAAAAGAAAAACTTTAGAAATTAAGATCACGGAATCATTCCATATGGAGGATGATATCTGAAGATAACAATGTTGCTGAAATGGGAATATTTTTTCCATATTTCTTTAGAGGATAGGCAGGGGGAACCCTTCCCTTGTTTTCTTATTTTTGATCTCTTGAATCTTTCTCACCCCTTAGACCAATTTTCAGTGGCAATTTGTTCCTGTCTTTTTTAAAAAATGATTGATTGATTGATTGAATGAACAGATTTCAATCTACATCAGGGGTGTCAAACTGCCAGCCCATGGGCTGGATGCGTCAAGTGGAAGCCGCACCCACCCCATTGCCAGCAATGGCAAAACAGTCCCGATACATTGCGCGACGTCACGCAACATCATAAGTTTGACATGTCTGATCTAAATAGAGCTACTATAAGATTACCAATTGTCTGAAATGGTACAGGGTTTCCTATAAGAGCAGAGGATTTGACTAGAAGATCTTCAAGGTTCCTTCCAGCTCTGTTATTCTATTATTCATTTGGGATTCCTTTCTTTCTGTCTTCCTTCCTTCCTTCCTTCCTTCCTTCCTTCCTTCCTTCCTTCCTTCCTTCCTTCCTTCCTTCCTAAGTGTAAGAAGCTAGGGAGAATGCAAAATGCTAAACAATTCATTGTAGTGTGAAATTCAGGGCACTAATGAATACACATTCTCAAAAAAAAATATTGCCTAATTACAGAGATTCACCCTTGAAAATTTCACCAAAGCTCTCTTCTATTTTGAAATAACATTTGACAATAAATTCTTTCATCAGATTTTGAGAAAAAATGCATAATCTTTCCTCTATGAAGTTTAGTATATGACTCCACACTTTGTCTAAACCTTAGATAAGCTCTGAATCCATTTTTACCCATTTTCTTTCCATCTTGTCTTTTTTTTTTACATTTGTAAGCCTTAAGGTGGGGTTTTTCATATTTTAGATTGATTGGAACAGCTTTGTGAGAAAACAAGATACAAAGTCAACAAAGAAGAAAAACCAAACATTACAGCACCAAAATAGAAGATCAAGCTGGAAAATAAGATCAGCATGCTAAGATTGGATGCAAGCAAGTTAGAAAAGATGAAATAAAAGATGCCAAAGAACAAGAAGACCAAAGAATACTTGATCAAGAAATATCACCTAGAAACAAGTAAGACCAAGCAAGCACTGGGAATAATAAAGCCACAAATAACAGGTCAGTAGAAACAAGGCTCAAATTTCACACTATAGGCAGGATCTCAAAATGACTATGAACAACTGTGGCAAAAATAAGCAAAGATAGTCCTAATAGTAATAGGCACCTTGGGTGCAATCCCAAAACAACTGGAGAACCACTGAACATCTTCAGCATTGACAAAGTCATTGTCAAGTCAATTGCAAAAGTCAGGTTTACTTAGAACAGCTTACATCCTGCAATGACACCTTCAACACCTTCAGCCAACAACATCTGTCTATCCCAGGACCTTGGGAAGGACTGAATATGGATAAAAAATGCCCAGTCTAGTCTAAACATCTGGCTGATTGTGCGATCAACCATAATAATTATGTTACAACAGGGATCTATTCACCAAATTTAATGGAGTTTATTCACAGTAAATATGCATAGGATTTCAGTCTTAATATTCATTGTTATTGATGTAGGATAACTTTCTCCCATGTCCTTGTCAAACAGGAGAGCTTTCAAGAAATAAAAAATAGATGCATATATTCACTTTATTTTCTCCTTAGAGGATGAATGTACTGTTATGGTTCATTTATTTTCTACTTTTTTCCCCCCAACAGAATGTCAATATGAAGTTGAATCAGTAAGGGCTAAGGAAAACCATATTTTGCTTAGCAAGATTAAGCTTTCCTTCATCCTCTCCATCCTCTCAAATTTCAGTGGGTTCTTCCTCAGGAGAACAAAAGAAGATATTGGGGGATGACAACAAGGAGTTTAGTTACCAGGCCAGAGAATGGACCATCCTCTGAACCAACCTCTCTACATCTTCACAGTCTGGATTTGCAGGCTCTGAGTATCAGCTGCTGGACCACTGCTACCAAATGGTAGAATAGAAGAATTGGTATAGAGGAAGTGCCAAATTCTTGGATCTCCTTGGAATCAGGCTGAGTACCAACTGATCCTGGGATGTTCTGGATGCTGAAAACTTTATAAGACAGTATTAGACACCAAGATAGGCTTTCTTCATTTCAGCTAATCTTATATTACAATATTTGGAAAACTTTCAATTAGAATACAGCTGGAAGAGACCTTGGAGGTCTTCTAGTCCAACTCCTTGCTACCATTTCAGACAAATGGCTGTCCAGTCTCTTCTTAAAACTCCTTGTGATAAAGCATTCTCAGCTTCTGAAGGCAAGTTGTTCCACTGGTTAATTGTTCTCACTGTTAGGAAGTTTCTCTTTAATTCCAGATTGCTTCTGTCCTTGATTAGTTTCCATCCATTGTTTCTTGTCTTGCCTTCTGGTGCTTTGGAAAATAAGATGAACCCCTCAAAAACTGGAATATTGCTATCATGTCACCCCATTCCTTCTTTTTTCTAGAGTATCCACACCCAATTCCTGCAACTGTTCTTCATATGTTTTAGTCTCCAGACCTTTAATCATCTTAGTTGCTCTTCTCTGCACTTTTTCCCAAGTATCAATATCTTTTTTGTAACGTGACCAAAACTGGATGCAGTATTCCAGGGGTGGTCTTACTAAGGCTTTATAAAGTGGTACTAAGACTTCAAGTGGTTTTGATTCTATGCCTCTGTTTATACAACCAAGGATTGTATTAGCTTTTTTGGCTGCTGCCGTATACTAGTGGCTTATGTTTAAGTGATCGTCCCTTAGAACTCCAAGGTCCCTCTCACATCTTTAGCTGTGAACTGTTTTCTTTAGAGAGATCTCTCTTTTGGTTCCTGTGACAGAGTATATCTTAAGTTGCCAGCAAATATAGAACAGATGCCTGGATAATGTACATATGTCTTTGCAATTGTAGTCCCTTCTCTAACCAGAGTATCCTAAGTCAATAGTTATCAAGCCTTACTTCCAAGCCAACAAAGCTTTTAGCAGAACACGAGAGGTAGACTATGCCTGTGAGACCTCTTCTTTCATTAACTCATTTTAATACCAACACAAGGAAGTCATTTCTATTCTGCCCATTTCTTTAGAAGCTGAAAAACTAGAATGATGATACAATTTTTCCATCATTCTGAAAGATTATTATCCAGATAATTCTTTGTGGCAGTTCGCTCCTTTTTAGGTCCTTTCAGAAGTAAAGAGCCTAAACCACTATTTCATGTTTTCGTGTGTGTGTGTGTTTTTCTCCCTTTTTTGACAGAATAGAATGAACTGTAAAAATGAAAGATAGTGTGCAAGCATGAATGTTACAATAATTATCCTTTCCTAATACAACTTTGCAAAGGGTTTTTTCTTAACCCATGCTGCTCTTAATGCAATTATTCATCATATGTTCTTTTTTTTTTTGCACGTGTATAAACTTCAGCAGCAATGTGGTCTCTGAAAATATCTCTGCTTTCAATTATTTGCCAAAACTTAGCTGGCATGAGCTTCAAAGTTTCAGGAAGTTAATATATCGAACACGTTACAGGTCTGTCCGCCCACCGCCCGCCTATGATTGGCTGTATCATTCCTAATTTGGTTGTGTTGGCCGATGTCCGCCTCAATCTTACTGCTCTGCCTCCCCCCACCTGCCCCACCCGCTGAACATGCTTGTCTTGTAACACCTGGCTGTCTGACATTCCTGCCTGATCACTCCCCCCACCCCCAATATATATCCTATTGGCCATTAGTTGACTGTTTCTGTATTAAAACGTGACATTAGAATGTTTTTATAACAAAGTACAATAACGGGGTGCCAAACATTTGTGTAATAATTATTTTGTATGTACAGCACTTTAACTATTCCAAGAGCATTACCATCTCCTTAAGGTAAAGTTTAGGGTAATTTTAAAGAAAGAAAAGAAAGAGCAACATTTTGAATATATACAGCCCATAGTATATTACTTTCACTGTCAAAAGGGAGGAAGTACAATTAATCAGCAAGAAGGAAATGCTAGAGAATTGTACGATCATGCAACTCATTAATTCCTCATTATATTTGGGAAACCAACCTTTAAAATTATAATTCAGCAACATGGGGTGGGGTGGTCTGGGGGAGAAATTTCACAAAATCTGTCTGTCAAGGACAGAGCCTTTTCAAAAGACACTGAAATGTGTTCGGTCTGCTTGCTAATGGATTAATAATTAGATGGTTTGCTTAATAGGATTGTGCTAATTAATAGAATGACTCACAGAACATGATGTTGAAGAGAAAAAGGCAGTTAATGATGTGCTCCTTTTTTTTTTACACATAGAGTAATTGTATTAAACATTGCAATTTGAAAGATAAAAACTAACACAAATCGGACTTCCGGTGGCTCCGCGGCGACGGAGGGAGCCTTCCCGGGCTGCCCGCGGCTCAGCTGTTGTTTTTTTCGCCCGAAACAGCGCCGATCAGCTGTTCGGGCGAATCCGAAGCCCCCTCCTCGGGAGAAGAGGAGGGGGCGAGCCCCCAGGTAGGGGTAGAGTTCTCCAGGGCCGCCTGAGCTTATGGCTTGGGCGGCTGAAGGATTGAACTCCCCCGTAGCCTGGGCTGCTCCCAGCTGGCCGTCGCCTCTGCTCCTGATTCTTGGAGCAGAGCCAGCCGTCTGCGACCACCCCTGCCTGAAGGAATGACTATGATTTAAAGGAGCAGGCAGAGCGATACAAGAGGAAATGGTAAAGAGGATTATTATGTTTTACTCTCCAGCTTGATGGACTTTTTTGGATTACAAATTTGAAGTGAAAGTGCGTCATATTTGGTAAAAGATGGCGGCTAAACCACCCCCTAAAACTCTTCGGAGTGCTGGAACTTCTCCTGTGCAACAATCATTATTGCAGGCGCTGCATCCTCCTGATGTATTGACATCAAAGGACTTACAAGATGCTCTTGAAAAACATACCCAGGTAATTTTGGAATCAATTAATATTAGATTTGCACAGATGGAGGAGAAATTGGAGAAATTGGAGGAGAGAATGGAGGAGAGGATGGAACAGAAGCTCAAAGCGATGAGGGTAGACATCTTGACTTCAGTGTGTAAAGTGGCTCGGTGTGTGGAAGAATTGGAGGAAAAGCTAGAAGACTTGACTCAAAAGAATGCTATATTAGAAGCAAAAGTATTGGAGAATGAAAATAAAATGGAAAAGGAACTGTGTCTTGCTGAATATTTCCAGATGCAGTTTGCCATTAGAATTAGAGGCTTAAAGGAGAATACTAAGGAAGATCTAAAGCAGCTGGTTTCTGAGGCTTTTGAAATAGTGTTGAAACAGCCAGCATCTGAAATAAAAGGAGGCATGGACAAAGTGTTTCGTGTGAATTCATGGATTGCCAGACAGAGGAAGTTGCCTAGAGATGTGGTGGTATATTTTGCAAAAAGGGAAATTAGAGATGAAGTTATACAAGCTGCTTATGATACTAAAGTTATGATTGCTAATCAAGAAGTTTTGGTCTTAAAAGAAATTCCTCCAAAGATTCTAAGGAGAAGGAAGGATTTTACATTTCTTGTGCAAGAGCTCAAGCAACGAGATATAAGGTTCAGATGGGAGATCCCAGTGGGGTTGATGGTGACGCACGAAGGTAAAAAGTACCGTTTGGTTACTGTGATGCAAGCGCGTGATTTCTACAATAATGTTTTAAATGCAACGCCATTAACACTTTTGGAAGCTGGAAAGGGATCTGGAGAAGGAGTGCATCAAGAGGCCGAAGATGGTCAGATAGAAGACAACGGTGTTGGAGGAGATCAAGATACAACCTCGTTGGATGAATCTATAAAACAGAGGGTGACGCGTGCTGCTGCAAAACGATCTAAGAAGAGAAAGTAGCAGGAATCGCAGAAGTCTTTGGAACTTTTACGATATAGTCAAGTAGTCAAGTAGGGGAGGGGGGAAAAGATTTGGGTGTAGACGCAATATATTTCTATATTTGGTGGTTTTGTGGAGAGGGTGAGCTTTTTTGGATTAAAGTTCAAGTTTTGTTTGCAATTTTTTTTTTTTTTTTTTTTTCCTTTTTTGTTGTGTTTGGAATAATTATAGATGTGGTACGGGAAGAGGACCGGTCGATTACAGAAGAGTTGACTTTAAAGTTTTTTGATTTGGGATCCTTGGTTAATTTGGAAAACTATTTGTAAGAATGTTATATCATGGAATGGATAAAATGGATGGAGTTTATTTAGGATAAGTATAGGGTTGAGAAGGGTTTTTTTTTTTTTTTCTTTTTCCTTTTTTTTGTTTTTAATATATGTTTAATACTATTAAGGTTTGTTCCATTCTATATAAGCTAGAGAGTGTCCTTTTCTTATTCTAGTTTTTTTTTTTTTTATATATATGTTTAATATTGTTAAGGTTTGTTTTATCCTATATAAGCTAGAGAGTGATGGATTTTAGAATTTATAGTTGTTAGTATATGGTTGCTTAGGTTTGCTTTTTTTTATATATATATACCTTGTATTCAGCTCTGGGAAGTAGGGGGGGGGGAGGGGGGGAGGTAGGGGGGGGAGGAGGGAGGGGGGAGGAGGGGAGGTAGGGGGGGAGGAGGGAGGGGGAAGGGGGGTTTTCAAGGGAAAATTGTATTTTAAAACTTTTCAATAAAAAAAAAAAAAAAAAAAAAACTAACACAAATCATGAAAAAGGGAAAAAAAGGGAAGTGCAGAAAATGAAACAGAAAGAAAAACAGCCCACAAAAAGAAAATAAGAACGTAGTAAAGAAAAAGAAAAGAAATGTATAAAGAAATTACTTCCTCCATCATCACAACAGGTCTAAACAATTTCAGTAATTTATCACCTTCTCTTAAATTTTCTTCTTTCCATATCTTATTTCTTACCTGTAAACAAATTCTAAAACCTTGCCATTCAGTCCTGGTCAGTGACAATGCATTGAGGTTTATCAGACATAGCAACATGTCTATTTGAACCTTGGAAGCCTAGGATAAATCTGGGAGCAATGGACAATCAGAGAATAATCTTAACCATGTGTACAGATATTACTCATAGGCAAGACATGAATGTTGTTGTTCTTAGTTGTTAGTTGAGAAGTCATGTCCAACCCATCACGACCCCATGGACAATGTTCCTCCAGGCCTTCCTGTCCTCTACCATCTTCTGGAGTCCATTTAAGCTCACGCCTACTGCTTCAGTGACTCCATCCAGCCATCTCATTCTCTGTTGTCCCCTTCTTCTCTTGCCTCAACCTTTCCCAGCATTAGGTTCTTCTCCAGTGAGTCCTTCCTTCTCATTAGGTGGCCAAAGTATTTGAGTTTCAACTTCAGGATCTGGCCTTCTAACAAGCAGTCAGGGTTGATCTCCTCTAGGACTGACCGGTTTGATCACCTTGCAGTCCAAGGGACTTGCAGGAGTCTTCTCCAGCACTATAGTTCAAAGGCCTCAATTCTTTGGCGCTCAGCCTTTCTTATGGTCCAGCTTTCACTGCCATACATTGCAACTGGGAAGACCATGGCCATGACTATACGCACTTTTGTTGGCAGGGTGATGTCTCTGCTTTTTAGCATGCTGTCTAGATTTGCCCCCCTTCATGGATTACTGCCTTCATGGCGAAGGGGCTTGCGTAATTCAATGAAGCTATGAGCTATGCCGTGCAGGGCCACCCAAGACGGACAGGTCATAGCAGAGAGTTCTGACAAAACGTGATCCACTGGAGAAGGAAATGGCAACCCACTACAGTATCTTTGCCACGGAAACCCCATGTACAGTACCAAAAGGAAAAAAGAAATGACGCTTGAAGATGAGCCCCTCAGGTCGGAAAGCATCCAATATGCTACTGGGGAAGACCAGACGGCTAGTACTAGTAGCGCCAGAAAGAATGAAGCAACTGGGCCAAAGCTAAAAGGATGCTCAGCTGTGGATGTATCTGGTAGTGAAAGGAAAGTCCGATGCTGTAAAGATTTTTTCTCCATAGGAATCTTGAATGTAAGATCCATGAATCAAGGCAAGCTGGACGTGGTCAAACAAGAGATGACAAGATTGAACATCGACATCTTAGGAATCAGAGAACTAAAATGGACAGGAATGGGTGAATTTAACTCAGATGAACATCAGGTATACTACTGCGGGCAAGAATCCCTCAGAAGAAATGGAGTAGCCTTCATAGTCAATAAAAGAATAGGAAAAGCAATACTGTGATATAATCCCCAAAATAACAGAATGATCTCTGTTCGAATCGAAGGTAAACCATTGAATATCACAGTAGTCCAAGTCAATGCCCCAACCACCAGTGCTGAAGAGGATGAAATTGACCGGTTCTATAAAGCCCTACAGCAATTTGTAGAACTAACACCAAAAAATGATGTCCTTATCATCATGGGGGGTTGGAATACTAAAGTAGGAAGCCAAAAGATAACCGGAATAACAGGCAAGTTTGGCCTTGGAGTACAAAATGAAGCAGGGCACAGGCTGATAGAATTTTGTCAAGAGAATACAATGGTCATAGCAAACACTCTTTTCCAACAACCCAAGAGATGGGTCTACACATGGACATCACCAGATGGTCAACACAGAAATCAGATTGACTATGTGCTCTACAGCCAAAGATGGAGAAGCTCTATACAGTCAGTAAAAACAAGACCAGGAGCTGACTGTGGCTCAGACCATGAGCTTCTTGTTGCAAAATTTAGGCTTAAACTGAAGAAAGTAGGGAAAAGCACTAGGCCACTCAGGTATGAACTAAATCATATCCCTGATGAATATACAGTAGAGGTGACAAATAGATTTAAGGAATTAGATCTGATAGACAGAGTGCCTGAAGAACTATGGACAGAAGTTCACAGCATTGTAGAAGAAGTAGCAACTAAAACCATCCCAAAGAAAAAGAAATGCAAGAAAGCAAAATGGCTGTCTGAGGAAGCTTTGCAAATAGCTGAGGAAGGAGGGAAGCAAAAGGCAAGGGAGAAAAAGAAAGATCCACCCAATTGAATGCAGAATTCCAGAGAATAGCTAGAGGGAGGACTAGAGATCTCTTCAAGAAAATTGGAGAGATAAAGGGAATGTTTCATGCAAAAATGGGCATGATAAAGGACCAAAATGGCAGGGACCTAACAGAGGCAGAAGAGATTAAGAAGAGGTGGCAAAATTACACAGAAGAACTATATAAGAAGGAGCTTAACATCCCAGATAAGCACGATGAGGTGGTCACTGACCTCGAGCCAGACATCCTAGAATGTGAAGTGAAATGGGCCTTAGGAAAGCTGAGCAACAACAAAGCTAGTGGAAGTGACAGTATTCCAGCTGAGCTATTCAAAATCTTAAAAGACAGTATTCCAGCTGAGCTATTCAAAATCTTAAAAGACAATGCAGTAAAAGTGCTACACTCAATTTGCCAGCAAATTTGGAAAACTCAACAGTGGCCACAGGATTGAAAAAGGTCAGTTTACATTCCAATTCCAAAGAAAGGCAGTGCCAAAGAATGTTCAAACTATCGCACCATTGCACTCATTTCACATGCTAGTAAAGTTATGCTTAAAATCCTACAAGCTACACTCCAGCAGTATGTGGATCGAGAACTTCCAGAAGTACAGGCAGGATTTCGAAGAAGCAGAGGAACTAGAGATCAAAGTGCCAACATATGCTGGATCATGGAGAAAGCTAGGGAGTTCCAGAAAAACATCTACTTCTGCTTCATTGACTATGCTAAAGCCTTTGATTGTGTGGATCACAACAATCTGTGGCAAGTTCTTAAAGAGATAGGAGTACCAGACCATCTTATTTGTCTCTTGAGCAACCTATATGCGGGTCAAGAAGCAACAGTGAGAAATGGATACAGAACCACTAACTGGTTCAAAATTGGGAAAGGAGTCCGGCAAGGCTGTATACTGTCACCCTGCCTGTTTAACTTATATGCAGAGCACATCATGAGAAAGGCAGGGCTAGATGAATCAAAGGTTGGAATTAAGATTGCTGGGAAAAATATCAACAACCTAAGATATGCAAATGATACCACTCTAATGGCAGAAAGTGAAGAGGAACTAAAGAGCCTCTTGTTGCGAGTGAAGAAGGAGAGTGCAAAAGTTGGGTTGAAACTTAACATTAAGAAAACCAAGGTCATGGCATCCGGCCCTCTCAATTCCTGGCAAATAGATGGGGAAGAAACAGAGGTATTGACAGATTTTATTTTCCTGGGCTCCAAGATCACCGCAGATGGGGACTGCAGCCAAGAATTTAAAAGACGCTTGCTCCTGGGGAGGAAAGCCATGGCAAATCTAGACAGCACACTAAAATGCAGAGACATCACCCTGCCAACAAAAGTGCATATAGTCAAGGCCATGGTCTTTCCAGTTGCAATGTATGGCTGTGAAAGTTGGACCATAATTAAGGCTGAGTGCCAAAGAATTGAGGCCTTTGAACTATGGTGCTGGAGAAGACTCCTGCGAATCCCTTGGATTGTAAGGTGTTCAAACCGGTCAGTCCTAGAGGAGATCAGCCCTGACTGCTCTTTAGAAGGCCAGATCCTGAAGTTGAAACTCAAATACTTTGGCCACCTAATGAGAAGGAAGGACTCACTGGAGAAGAGCCTAATGCTGGGAAAGGTTGAGGGCAAGAGAAGAAGGGGACGACAGAGAATGAGGTGGCTGGATGGAGTCACTGAAGCATTAGGCATGAGCCTAAATGGACTCCAAAAGATGGTAGAGGACAGGAAGGCCTGGAGGAATGTTGTCCATGGGGTTGCGATGGGTTGGACATGACTTCGCAACTAACAACAACAACTAGATTTGCCATGGCTTTCCTCCCCAGGAGCAAGTGTCTTTTAATTTCTTAAGACATGAATACTAATTGGAATAACTGTCATGAATTTAGGGCAATATCTAATTCTGAGCTATCTCACTTTACCAGACATCCTGAAAGTCTGCCAATACAGAGGGTGATTTTAATTTTTGGTAATGCCTCCCAGTGCACCATTATCCCCCCCAAAAGGGTATTGGGGAAATTGTAAGATGTGCTACAATCAGAATTGCAATCATGGAGTAAGGTACCTATGGAGGCAAACCGGAGCCTTGATGCCAGATGTTTCAATTAATCTTGTTTTGAACATGAGAAAAGGCATATATCCAGGAAAATGTTTCTTTTAGATGAAAAGAATTCTTGTAGCTTGCAAGGATCATCTCAGAAGATGTGGGGCGAGTTCATCCACAGATCTTTTACAGACTCCACCATTTTTTTTCTGCCTTCCCTTTGGGGTATCAGAACTACACTAAACATACATTGTCTGATGCATGATGAAATCAATATAAGAAAGAATAAATATGGTGGTGGGGGTGGGGGAACCCATACAGAAGGTTGCTCTTTGGCTGGCCACTCAGTTGAACTGAAGGCTTCAAAAGGAACATGAAAATAGTCCATGGTATCTGATATTTAAAAAGCAGTAACAGCTGCTAATTAAGACTGAACGTTCTGAGAGAGAGAGAAAAAGTAATCTGGAGCAAGATTTCAAAGCAAGGCTGATTCTGAGTTTTTCTTACTTGTATTCTACAGTACATCAAAATGTTCATTGAGTTATTAAGGCCAAATCAAGTAGAAAGCATCTCTGATTCTCTTAAGTTCTTTAAGTCTACAACATTTTGCAGAGCTTCAAAGTCCAAGAAAATTCCCTCCATCATTTACAAAACACAAGGCTGGATGGGTAGGGGGAGAGCTAGAGGTAGATAAATCGATTTATCCAAAAAGCCTGCTGGCCCATGCTGGCTTGCCAGGAAGTATTGGGCAGCGAGCCATAGACAACCCTTTCTCCTTCCTTCCTTCCTTCCTTCCTTCCTTCCTTCCTTCCTTCCTTCCTTCCTTCCTTCCTTCCTTTCTCCCTTTCTCCTCTCATTTCCTTTTTCTTCTCCCTCCTTCCCTCCCTCCTCCTCCTCCTTCCCTTCCTTCCTTCCTTCCTTCCTTCCTTCCTTCCTTCCTTCCTTCCTTCCTTCCTTCCTTTCTCCCTTTCATTTCCTTTTTCTTCTCCCTCCTTCCCTCCCTCCTCCTCCTCCTTTCCTTCCTTCCTTCCTTCCTTCCTTCCTTCCTTCCTTCCTTCCTTCGTTCCTTCCTTCCTTCCTTCCTCTGAAATAAGAAGATATTTATTCAATCAAGCTAGAGGCTTGGCAGATATTTTCTCCTCATTTGAAGGGCATATCTTGGAACAGAAAGGGCTTGTGAGCTATCATTCGCCTCCTGATTTTCTCTCCCTTCCATTCCCCCTTTATTAAGAATGAATTTGTGATACCAGACAAACAGAGGTTTGTGCAAATTCCACAAGGACATCATCCCAGCAGCCATAGAATCATAAAATAATCTTCTGTGTACTTTAATTACTCATTAAAATTGTGATTTCCAAATGAAGGGAGTTAGAGATGGAGAATAGAATAGAATAGAATAGAATAGAATAGAATAGAATAGAATAGAATAGAATAGAATAGAATAGAATAGAATAGAATAGAATAGAATAGAATAGAATAGAATAGAATAGAATAGAATAGAATAGAATAGAATAGAAGAATAGAATAGAATAGAATAGAATAGAATAGAATAGAATAGAATAGAATAGAATAGAATAGAATAGAATAGAATAGAATAGAATAGAATAGGAAGGAAACCCTATACCATTTCAGACAAATGGCTGTCCAGTCTCTTCTTAAAAAGCAGGCACAACTTCTGGAGGAAAGTTGATCCACTGGTTAATTGTTCTCACTATCAGGAAATTTCTTCTTAATTCTAGATTGCTTCTCTCTTTGATTAGTTTCCATACATTGCTTCTTGTCCTGCCCTCAGGTACTTTGGAGAATAGCTTGACTCCCTCTTCTTTGTGGCAACCCTTGATATTGGAACACTGCCATCATGTGCCCCCTTGTCCTTCTCTTCATTAGATTAGACATACCCAGTTCCAGCAACCATTCCTGTATATGTTTTAGCCTTCAGTATTCCGGATCATTTCTGCATTCTTTCTAGAGTCTCAACATCTTTTTTACATTGTAGTGACCAAAACTGGATGCAGTATTCCAAGTGTGGACTTACCAAGGCACTGTGAAGTGGTATTAACACTTTATTCTTGATTCTATCCCTCTGTTACTGCAGCCTAGCACTGTGTTGGCTTTTTTGTAAGCTGCAGCACACTGCTGAATAGCAGGGCTTTTTGGCTAGTTAGGATATGAGGTTGACACTTAGCTGATTTTCAAGAAATATCTGATTTATTTTCTAGATAACCAGGAGTTGACCTTTCAAACCTAAAGAAATATCCTCCCAAAGGTTATGTGCCATCTCTTATCATACTAGCCTGCTTACACTCTTAAGACCTCAACAGTGATGAGATGGAAATAGAATACTGAACTTACTGAAAACCCTTTGATGCCACTTCATGACACAAGATATGCAAATCTTAAATACCTTCTGCATCAGCCCAAACTTCTTATTTCAGTTTCAATATATACTTAGGTAGCCAAATGAAACGAACAAAGAGAGGCTCTTAAAAAAGGAAATGGAACCAATTACATAATTATCATTTTTCAGTCAAATCTATTTCCCAATGATAATCTATCTTTTTTAAAAAAAATGTTAGTAAATGTTATAAGTTTTTACACTATGTAGAATAAAACTCAAATATAAAGTTTCTCTCTCTCTCTCTCTCTCTCTCTCTCTCTCTCTCTCTCTCTCTCTCTCTCTCTCTCTCTCTCTCTCTCTCTCTCTCTCTCTCTCTCTCTCTCTTGTGTACACATATATACACACATGTTATTTGAACTCAGTAAGCATTACTGAATGACTTTTGTTTGATTGTTTCACTTTCTAGGACAGATAGAAAGTGGCCTTGTGTTTATTGCTATTATTGGAGTAACAAGAGGATGCCATTTTTCATGCTGAGCTGAAAAGTAGCAATTTTGCAAGCTTATCTTTGGGTTCCAAAATTATTATCATCCCAGTGTAATAAGGAAGACATCAAGCTAAGTTGCTTGGCAAAAGGCCAGTTACTAAAGAATCTGAAACCAAGAACAATATGGATGAAATTCTTTTAATTTGGAACTTCAAGTTGTTACTCTGATCCACTTTGTTGATCCCAGTGAGAATCAGAATAAGAATAGATTTGGAAGGGACCTTGGAGGTTTTCTAGTCATCCCCCTGCTCAAGCAGAAGATCCTGTACCATTTCAGACAAGTGACTGTCCAGTCTTTTCTTAAAAACCTCCAGTGATGAAACACCCACGTTTGAAGGCAAGCTGTTTCCCTGGTTAATTGTTCCCACTGTTAGGAAATTACTCCTTAATTCCAGGTTGTTTTTGTCTTTGATCAGTTTCCATCCATTATTTCCTGTCCTGCCCTCTGGTACTTTGGAAAATAATTTGATCCCCACCTCTTTGTGATGGCCTCTCAAATACTGCAATACTGCTATCATGTCCCCGCTAGTCCTTCTTTTCTCTAGACTAGCCAAACCCAAATCCTGCATCTGTTCTTCATATGTTTTAGTCTCCAGGCCTTTAATCCTCTTAGTTGCTCTTCTTTGCACTTTTTCCAAAGTCTCAACATCTTTTTTTTGTAATATGGTGACCAAAACGTCTGATTTAAAGTTCCAGTTTAACTAAAATGGCTCTCACCACCAATCAAGTTGGGCTGTGAATGCCTTCAACTGCTCCACCATTCCTGCTGGTTTAGCATCCAATGACTCTGAGATCAAAGAATTATTCCCAGAACAATGCAAAGTAGAATGAATCAATAACTCTTACATCTTATGGTGCTTTAGAATACTCAGGATGGTAGGCTTGTAAGCATTCCGAATGCTATGTTATCAATCACATCGTGACTTATAAGAATGCATAAAGTGAGGTGAATATGAATTGCTCACAGAGGCCAACAAGAGGCCACAATGATACCACCATTGCTGCTGAACTTTGTTTGCCACCACTGCATCAGCACCAAACCCATTTTGCCTCCAGATGGACAGAATGATGCTCCAAAGGAGAAAAAGCATGTGACCAAGTGACTAATTATATAGAGAAGTCACCTCCCTTCTCAAACTCCATATCAGTGACTGGGACACTCCTGAAGACATTCCTCAAATAGAAGAGGCAGCCCTCTTCTGTCATCTGACCAATTCCTGATCCTTACAGAAATTAGTAGTAGCTACCAAAAGTATGAATCCAGCTGAGAACAGGAATCCAACTAAAATACCCTCAACCATCAACTTCTGCTTGACCATATCTAGTACTGGGAAATTCGCCCCCACTTTCAGTAAATGGGGGTGAACTCTTCTTCCTCTTAAGAAGCTTTTCTAAGATTCATCTGAGATTTCCTTTCAGTAATTTGAATGGATTATTCTGTGCACCGTCCTGTAAGATGACAGAAAGCAATCCTTGTCTTTTCAGTTACTTGAACAGATTATCCTATCTTACTCTGTCTTCTCATCTCAAGATTAACTATTCCCAGGTCCTTCAAATTTTGTTTCTAGTCCCTTGATCAGCCTACTTGCCCTTCTCTGACCTTGATCCAATTTCTCTGAATCTTAAAGAATGAGGTCCAGAACTGGGCATAGTTCATTAAACTAGACATAGCCAAGGTCTTAGGATTCATGCTGAGCCACGCCTCTGTGCAATGGTGACTTCTCATCTTTCTACTCTGATTGTTCATTTGAAATATAGCATGCTACTCAACGTGAGGACAGCTGGGTGAGTTGGGGGCCAGTCTTTGTCTCTCGGCCCCAGGAAAGAGACTATAGCAAACCACATTTGGACTAGAAGACCTCCAAGGTCCCTTTCCAGCTCTATTCTGATTGATTTCTGAAATCTTGCAAAGTTAAACTCCAAGGAATTGTCACTATGAGTCGAGACTGACTTGAACATTATATACAGCTATGTGTATAATTGCTGCTTATAAATATCAGTATTAAGTAATAGCATCAGGAATAATTAGTGCTATTAAATATTAACACATTTAGCTGAAAGTGAACTACATGAATGGAAGAATGCTAGACTCTCCCACTGAGAATTTACCTGAAGTTCCTTTCTCCTTTTGAAAGGATTCAACTTTTGAATTATTGATTTGAAATTCCATTAGACTGACTGAGAACTGGTAAGTTAATAAGGATAATTGTTCTAATAATATTAAGGATAATTCTTCTGCCCACACTAGTTTCATACTGTGACAAGCCTTAACCCCCCCTTCTCTCTCTCTCTCTCTCTCTCTCTCTCTCTCTCTCTCTCTCTCTCTCTCTCTCTCTCTCTCTCTCTCTCTCTCTCTCTCTCTCTCTCTCTTTCTCTTTGTCCCCCCTTCAATATATTTAGTTACATACTGTGTTTTCAGTGAATGATGCTCACATTTACCCATTATAGATAACAGGTGATAAACCTATCCTTTTTCAAGGTGTGAGATTTCCTTTTATGATGCAGAATATGGGATCCTCCGTGCAATAATGGATTTAAAATGCAATACATGGATATAAAATTTTCATTAAAAAATCATGTCAACATTGCAGGCAAAGAAGCATTATTTGATATCCTCTTTGCCAAGAACACGATTGCTACCATCTAATGGCTTTTTTCCTACTGCTGATAATAATAGCACCACATTTAATTCAAACAAATTAACTGCTAGGTAGCTCAGCCTATTTCTTTTAAAGGGAATATTGAATTCTGCATTTTTCAGTTTTATTAATGAGTAGTCTGGCCTGCATCATACCCTAGTTTGTTTTCTAATCAGAAATCTTGCCAAATAACTAGTATTTTAGAAGCAATGGGGAGAGGAATGGAATTATTAACATCTCTTTAAAACTATCAATAGATCCTTGGAGAAAATTGATACTTTGCAGGTCATATTTCCTCCTGTGTGAGGACTATTACTCCTGGGCACAAAAGAAAAAAGCAAAAAGAAAGAAAGGAGAAGCCTTTTGAATTTCGGTGATTAATGACAATTCTTAGAAGGGCTAGAGGGCTCTCTTTGCTTGTTACTCTTTTAACATCTCCTATTCATTAAAGAATATTGTGATGTGCTTAACTTTAGTCATATATTAAAGGACTTTAAAGTGAGGTTTCTGCAGGTATTAAAAGATCAGAACATTCTTATTAGTGGAAATTTAAATAGTACTTCCGTCAAGTAATTTCAAGGCTTCTCAGATTGAGAGGCACATGTAGAGAGTGCTGAGCGCTCACAATGACAGCCAAGGAAAAGATTTTCCATCAGGTACCCTACAGAAGGAGATGGATTTAATGTAAGAAAAAGGTTCTTGATGCATTTCTTTCACTCTCCATTACATGGAGATGGAATCAACCAAAATGGACTCTAGCGTCGTATGTAATAGAGACAGGGAGTCCTTCGCAATTTGTCATCTGCAGCTACTAAAGGGTAAGAAAATTGGCACACATCGGGATAAAATGCACAAAAAAAATCAATGGTTTGGGGGCAGATTGCATTAAAACAATAGGTCAGGATTAAATTACATTTAAATAGAAATTCATATTAAGACAAGTAATGTGGGAAACCGAGCTTATATAATTGGGAAGCTTCTATTTTAAAAATCCCATGGAATAATTGGGGGGAAAAGTTATGGGTTTGAATATCCATAGAAAAATATAAAGGGGGAAAAATGTGCAGCATACTTTTCATATCAAATAGCCTTTTAATTCGACCTCTTCTCCCTTTCTCTGTCATTGGAGAGTAAGCGGACGGAGAGGGAGAGAGTGAAGGAATAGTGTTGGAGTATTCAAGGAACTGCCAAACAAGCTAATAATAAACAGCCCAACCAAATAACCTGCAAAACCATGCCCACCAACACTGACTGGACAACTCCCACTAGAATATAAATTGAGAACAATCTACATTCCTTACTAGAACTTATGATGTTACCTAGTTTGGAAATGAGATGTCTCCAAGAAATCAGCCAAGCTCAGGAAGGACCAAACACTACACAGTTCAAATTTGAGCTACAAATATTCTACTTTATTGGCACCTGATGTTGTGAAGTTAAAGATATTAAATGCCATGATTGGTTCAAGAGCTGTCACTCATCTGGTTTGTTTGTTGGTTTAATTTCTATAGGAGTCCAAATCTACCAAATGATTCTTTGATAATCGTTTATTACTATATTCTAAAGGTTTCAGTAAGGTTGGGGAAATACAGAATATATATAGCATGCATAGCCTAAAATAAACATAAGGTTTCTGTCTCAGTGATCAATAATAATAATAATAATAATAATAATAATAATAATAATAATAATAATAATAATAATAATAATAGTAATAATAGAGTTGGAAGGGACCTTGGAGGTCTTCTAGTCCAAATCCCTGTTCAGGCAGGAAACCCTATACCAGGGGTAGGCAACCTCGGCTCTTTTATGACTCATAGCTGGCTCAGGAATTCTGGGAGTTGAAGTCCATGAGTCATAAAAGAGCCGAGGTTGTCTACCCCTGCCCTATACCATTTCAGATAAATGGTTGTTAAGAAGAGACTGGACAACCATTTGTCTGAAATGGTATAGGGCAGGGGTAGGCAACCTTGGCTCTTTTATGACTCGTGGACTTCAACTCCCAATTCTGGGAGTTGAAATCCATGAGTCATAAAAGAGCCAAGGTTGCCTACCCCTGGTAGAGTTTCCTGCCTGAGCAGGGAATTGGACTAGAAGACCAATTATTACAATTATTATTAGTATTAAGCAGGGAATTGGACTAGAAGAACATTATTATTATTATTATTATTATTATTATTATTATTATTATTATTATTATTATTATTATTATTATTATTATTTTGTTGCTGTTGTTGTTTACTGAGACAGAAACCTTATGTTTATTTTAGGCTGTGTACTGTATGTACTCTGTAAAGTTTCTATTGAAATTCCCTAAGAGATAATTAAAGCAAGATACCACTGTAATTAAATTTGAAACAAAGGAAAACTAGGGCACCTTTTTGATTTAAAATAACTAAAATGGCACTTGTGCTTTGCAATGAATAGAATAATAACAATAAAGGCAACTTGAAGTTAATGCAATTTATAGTTTCCTTCTTTTTTCTTTTATTTATTTTTTAATCCAAGTTCCAAAGGAGATCTAAAATGATAAAAAGAATCATCTTTATTCTCTTATCTTCTTTATTAAAGCAAATAAAAGTGTGGCATGCAAACACTGAACAGCCAAAAGAAAATCAGGATTCAAAGCGCCAGTTAGTAAGTGCTTTGCTTTTATTTTACATTATATGCAACAGAAATAGTAAAATTTATAAACAGAATTGTGCAACCTTAAAGCAATGCACTGGTTGTCAATGAGATCCTAGACCCAATGAACCATAGTATTCAAAAGAATATTTGCTTTTGGATGACTGAAATGCCACCAGGCACAGGCACAGGCCCATAAAATCATTCTAGATGGTGTCCCAAACATGTTTTTTCAAGAGGCAACCGGACTTTCTTGTTTTTCTTTGAAGAAACGTCTTCATCTTTGATTGGATGGTGGGGAAATGAAAGGATTTTTGTACTCCTTGCAGACAGCTGACCATTCGCATTTTTTTAGAGAGTCGTTGAGGCCACTTGGAGGTTTGTGCCCTCAGGGTCACTTCAGTATGCAAATGGGTGTGGAGCCTTCTTGGAACAGTCCAAAGGACTGTGTTGTAGAATGGAGATAGATATCGCTCCCCCTCTGTTGAAAGAGGGCTGTTTAGTTTTGACATACTGCCCAAGATGTGGTTTGTTAGACAGCTGCCATCTATTATCTACCCCTGACCCTTTTACAGAGAGAATCTAAGTCTACCTAGCTGAAACATTTGTTGTTTGCCACTGAATTAACTCATTTTTCACATCAAAGGCAGTGGTGGTAGATGTCCATTCAATGTTATTAAGGTGGCACTTCTGTTCACATGCTAAAATTGTTCTTATGAAGAAATGCAATGAATTCCATTCATTTAAAATTATATATGTGTGTGTGTGTGTGTGTGTGTGTGTATGTGTATGTGTATGTGTATATGTATATGTATGTGTATGTGTATGTGTATATATATACTGTATTTATATGACTTTATACAGATAAATTATAACTGCAGGATTTAAAAACAGAGTGTTTCAACTGGGTTTTGTGTCTGTTGATGTCTTTGCGCAATATAGCAGAAATCTGAAATCATGGAAGGATTTAATCCATTCTGCTTCAGCTTTCGGAAAGGATGCACCTTCTTATTTTATTTTGTTCATATGTATGTCAAACAAAACTCTGCATTTAGGCAATATATCTTGAATCTTGTTCACAGATCAACAATAAGTTTGCCGTCCTTGGCTGTTTTGATTTGGCATTCTTGTCATAATATATTTCAGAACTGGTCAGCAGTGTGCGCTGCCTGCTGTTTTTCCTTTGTGGATTTTTCTTATATAAATCAGCAAAGCATTAGTTCAGCTTTATCAGTCTTCGTGTGTATTTTCTTTTCCCTACTGAACAAACAAGATTGAAAACCACTGTGTCCATTGCCTTCACAGTCGGTGGTGAGGTGAAGATGGCACATCGGAAGGCGTACGTGTGGGGAAAGGAGAGACTATAGTAAAGAAAACTGCTCAAAAGTTTTAAAATGTGCATTTATAGCTCTGCTAGATGAAGGAAAATAGCCAAGGTCAACAACAAAAAAGATGAGATACTATCAGCCTATGCCACAATACACTACAAGGCAAGGTTCAGAGGATTCTAATCTTAAAATCAGTTTGCGAGAAGATTACTACCTACCGCTTAGCAGAGGTAGTCTTACAAAATTCCCAGGGGAAGGAGTTGGCTAAAGGATGACAAGCTCTTGATTTTCTAAAATAGTCTTACTTTCAGGAAATGACAAAATGAGAAATTGCTCCTTTATATAACCAGCAGCACACTGAAGAAGAGAGACCAAATGTTGCAGAAGAACACGCAACTGGCCTTTATTAGATAAAGCATCCTCTGAAGTGTCAATTCCTGGTCACCACATGAAAATATCCAGGCTGGGTTTTTTTTCCCAGCAACAGTACAGGAGTAATTTGTCATTGCCTTTTTCTGGGATTTTTTTTTCTAATTTCCCAATCTAATCTACAGACTTGGAAGATGAAAAAATGATGCTTTGCTCAAACCTTCATTTGAGTTAAAGCACTTCTATGAAACTTTGCATGATCATTGCCAACACTAAAAAAAATAATCATGCAAGCTCAATATGTAAATAAATGGACTGTTTGTGTATTTCCAGATCAAAGCTCTATAGCATTTGCATAGCATTATCCAAGTATTAAATTCCAGTGTTATAAAAACTGTCCATATTATTGGTATTTAGCCACCATAATAGTTGAATGACTCTGAAAGATAAACTAAATCATTAGTACAGAAATGTCTTTAACCACGTTTTCATGTCAACCACAGGCATCAAACTCTTCTATTATCCCATTCGGGAATGGATTGGACATAGGCTTATTTTCAACAAAGCCATTCTCTTCGATTTGTAGTCTGTACTTACAAGTGGGATTTAGTTAATTACAAAAAGCAACGCAAATTCAAATCTGTTTACTCAATCGGCTTTTAAATGTATTGCAATGCAGCCTTTTAAAAGAAAAATGAGCATAATGGCAAAAAAAATCTATTGAGAAGGGTTGGGAAGAGGGCACAAGTTAGGAACAATTCCTCTATTTATTAAACATTAGAATAAATTCAAATTTTAGCCATGGGGATAGGTATGAATTACTTTTGGTTTGTGGCCATGGTCTATAACGCAACAAAATAAGCACCAGAAATGACAGTCACTGAAAATTACTAACCATCTGTTGGTGGAATTTACTCACAATATAACAAATGTTGCAATGTTTATGGAAATAACATTATTTTTATTGTCTACTAAACAGTGCAAATAAAACATAGCAAGATCTTGAATATTCCGATAAAAGAGGACCGATCAACTGAAGGTAGATTTTCCTGTAGCACTGGCAATAAGGAGAACATGGAATATGTTTCCTATGCAGTCACATAATGTCAGCCCTTTGAGGTAGTCCAGGAAAGAAGATAAAATTATGAGTATTAACATGACCTTTAGTTACAGCAACAAAATCTTGCAAGTATTAAAACACTTCTCCTCTCCCCTGTACATTTCCCCGGGGTCATTCTTCTGTGAGCTGAGTTATATCTTGTCTATTAGGCCAGGCAACTTTAAGACTTGTGGACTTCAACTCCCAGGATTCCCCAGACAGCATGAAATCTCACCAAACTAAAACACCTGCTTGCATCTTTAATGATACACACTGAGAATCAAGTAGGAGGAAATGTCCTAGGTCCAACCAAATTCTTTCTCCCAACCATGTGCTGATATTGCTTTGACAAGAGGAAAAAGGACAATATGAGATAAATCATATTGTTTTATGATAATATAGAGAGAGTGGGAAAGGCATATAACCCTTAACATCTGTCTAAGAAATCTAAACCCTTCAGGAAGAGATGACATTTACTGAAACTAGCACATATGTTTTTCCTAAGAGGAGCATTCGGCTGGATCCAACTGCATAGTGTTAAATATCTGCATAGTGTTAAATGTCAGACATTTGGGGGCTCCAAAAAACAAGACACATTGAGTTTCATCTAAGCAATTCCTTTATTGTTCCTCATGTAAAGACAGACATCCTGTCCAATTAAAGCAAGTCACCTGCATCATTAAAGATATATCTTGAGAATTGCTAGGGAGGAGCCTTCTTAACTCTCTTCCTCCCAACCAAAGCAACTAAACTTCATGGCCTTTTGGTCCTCTGTAATGCAGCCCTTTCCTCCTGGATGACATTCTCCACAACCACCCACATTTTTATGCAAGGCACTTTCAAAAGAGTTGGGGGAACACATTAAAGTCAGCCAGCATTAGAGATCTAAAATTCTAAATTTAGGAACTGAGAATTGACCGGACACAGGGCTGGTCTGAAATCTGAAAATTGATTATTTACACATATATTGATGGGGCAAAGAGCATCTTCTCATTAACCTTTTGTTTCTGAAGTCCTTTGTTTTAAGGTTAGTTCAGTTTGATCTAGTTCCAGCAACAAGAAAAGGTATCAGGAAATGCCACAGCAATTCAATTTCCTTAGGGTAGTTATGCATAAACAAAACATCTTTCCAGCACCATCTATCTTTTCTTCATCTGTTCCAAGAACAACACAGTAAACATGCACAGATCAGCACATTTTCTCCCCCTTTAAAATGCAAAGCAGACAATAGATTTTGTTATTGCTGTCAAGATCTTTACTTTTGATCTTCACAGAAAACAAGACAAGTTCGGTTTTGCCAATAATAGTGACAACCTTATCACATTAGGACCAGAAATATTAGCATTGCTGTGACTATTCTAAGAATATTTTATTTCAGCAACAATAAGACCTTTTTAGCATTAACATCATGTCATGGACACAGTCTTAGCAAGCTGAAATGGAATTCATTCTTGATCATAGCTAAAGGGAAACTCAAGCCAAAATGAAGCAGGTTTGTTTTTTCTTTTCTTTTTTTTAAATGATTTCTGACTAAAAAAAACCTATCACAGTGACTATCACATTCAAAAGATGATTCCAATAGTATTCTTACCCAGAGCAGTTGAGTCTCAGCAGCTGTCTGAAGATACCAGCTGTTAAACCAGATCTAGACATCAGGGCTAGATGAATCAAAAGTTGGAATTAAGATTCCCGGGAGAAATATCAACAACCTAAGATATGCCGATGATACCACTCTAATGGCAGAAAGTGAGGAGGAACTAAAGTGCCTCCTGTTGCAGGTGAAGAAGGAGAGTGCAAAAGTTGGCTTGAAACTCAACATTAAAAAAACCACAGGATTCATAGCATCTGGCCCTCTCAATTCCTGGCAAATAGATGGGGAAGAAACTGAGGTAGTGACAGATTTTATTTTCCTGGGCTACAAGATCACTGCAGATGGGGACTGCAGCCAAAAAATTAAAAGACACTTGCTCCTGGGGAGGGAAAGCTATGGCAAATCTAGACAACATACTAAAAAGCAGAGACAAGACCCTGCCAACAAAAGTGCATATAGTCAAGGCCATGGTTTTCCCAGTTGCAATGTATGGCTGTAAAAGTTGGACCATAAGAAAGGCTGAGCGCCAAAGAATTGAGACCTTTGAACTATGGTGCTGGAGAAGACTCCTGCAAATCCCTTGGATTGTAAGGTGTTCAAACTGGTCAGTCCTAGAGGAGATCAACCCTGACTGCTCTTTAGAAGGCCAGATCCTGAAGTTGAAACTCAAATACTTTGGCCACCTAATGAGAAGGAAGGACTCACTGGAGAAGAGCCTAATGCTGGGAAAGGTTGAGGGCAAGAGAAGAAGGGGACGACAGAGAATGAGGTGGCTGGATGGAGTCACTGAAGCAGTAGGCGTGAGCTTAAATGGACTGCAGAAGATGGTAGAGGACAGGAAGGCCTGGAGGAACGTTGTCCATGGGGTTGCGATGGGTCATATGAAATTAATTTGATTTAAATTTAAAATGAAAAGAGAGTGCCATGTTCTCTCAACAAGTGGAAATACATTTTCAGTGTAAGAAAAAAAGATGGTTTGGAAAAAAACCTCAATTGTCTTGGAGAAGGGCACTTGATATCAGAATACAGATCATAATTTATAGAAGTGTGATATTTTAATTGCGAAATGTCTTGTAGCAAACACTGTGAAAGCATAGCTGCAGGGCAGCACTTTTATGCAGAGAAACAAACAAAATGATTTTATCAATAAAAACTCATTGAAATCAGACATTTATATTATAATAAACCAGGCAGCTTTCTATTTTTTAAAAAAGTTGCACAGACGCAGCTTAATTAATGCAGTTTAATTATGCCATTGTATAGGAAATAAAAGAGAGCTCCTTGATGTAAATTATTCTTCTATGAAATAATCCATGTTAAGACTCTCAGATGGTTAATTATGAAATCTCTACTTTAATATTTATATATGGGAAATCTCTACTTTAATATTTATTTATATATTTATATAATTCCCATCCCTTGATTTAAAAAGGACAGAATTCAAAACTTTCTTTTACGTTTATATTGAAAGAATAAATGCAATTCATTTTATTTATCTTGAATTTAAAATTGTCTCTGATTTTACAAATGTTTTCCAATTTTATATATGTATAATGTATAAAAATAATTTAAATTCAATAATGGACCAACAGAATATGCCAAATCTTTTTATTGTTGATTCAATTATTTTCTGTAGCAATTCTTGAAATATTTATTTTATTTTATTTTTAAAAGAAATGCTTCTTTTTGATTGTCCAAGAAGTAGAATTTAGGAGGCATTACTACCAACTTTAGTGATGTTAGGAGAAAACATATTAGCACAGCCTTTAAATTATATGAATAAAACTGAAACACATAACATTTTGTTTCACATATAGAATACTTAAAATAGCGGATCTGGGTCACAGTTCAGATGTAATAAATTTCTCATCTGTCTTTAATATTGTGCTGAGTATCCAAAAGGTTGCATATGATAAAGATGGACCATTTGGTTTTCAAATAATAAAAAAAATCTCTCAGTGAAGTTTATTTCCTTGCTGCTATCCTAATATTCTACTAACTTAAACCATTTCTTTCATAGTAAAGTTATTTGTTTTCATTTAATTAATTAATTAATTAATTACTCTGGCCAACCATCTCACCCAAATGGTTACAATTTGGCAAATCAAAATCAACCAGAGATCAAAATTGTTGGGTTTGGCTTTGGTTGGGTTTCCTGGATCAAGGAAAGCCTTCCTCAAACAGAGTTTGACAAAAGAGCATGAAAAAGTTCTAACAAGGATTTCAGAATCCATGACGCGCAATTTAGTTCATGCCCTTTGAAAAATTCATAATATGGCAGACATGTGCGCTTCCATCTGAGATGCAGACAACACAGACTCATGCCCAACAGGGATGTGTGTTCAACAGGGAAGGAATGCTGGGCAGAAAAACATCCTGCATGAAGCACAGCTCCACAACACAGTACTTCCAGCAGTTCGAAGAAGACTCCACAACCATTTCACTACTCAGGTGACCCTGAGGACACAGACAAACCTCCAGGTGGCCTCAATGACTCTCTAAAAGAATGCAAATGACCAGCTGTCTGCAAGGAATATAAATCCTTCCATTCCCCACCATCCAGTTAGAGCTGAAGAAGCTTCTTGGATGAGAAGTGAAGCATCTTCAAGGAAAAACAAAGAAAGTCCAGTTGCCTCTTGAAAAAACACCTTTGGGACAACCATGATCTGGATGACTAAGAACCTCCACAGACATATTGACAGAGACTTTTTAGGTGAATAGTGCCAAACAAAGATAGTATTCAAAAATGAAAAACAGGCATCTAATCTTTACTGGCAGAAGCATAGAGAAAGATGACCTGAAAGATCTTCTGGATTAATTTCATTGCATTTCCCATTTAAGTAAGTGCAGTGAATTAAAAGGAAAAGGAGTTTCCGATGAGACAATATATTAATCAGTGATTCTAATTAATGCTTGACATAATGATTTTGGTTAAGTGGCATCTTACTACACATCTTTGAAGGATAAAAAATGTTTCCTTTAATGTTCTAAAAGGAGTTGATGATGAACATTTTGGCTTAGATGTGGAAAACCTTTTCTACACTTCATTTCTGTAAATCATTAAATGTTCTTCCAATGGCGTCATGAAATAAGAAGTGGACAGGAAGGATTGTTGGGTTGAATGTCCATAAGGTCTAATCCACATTATTAACCATAGACATATATCAGGGGTGTCAAACTCAATTTCATTGAGGGCCGCATCAGCATTGCGGTTGCCCTCAGGGGGCCGGGTGGGTATGGCCAGGGTGGGCGTGGCCTACTGGGTGGGCGTGGCTAGACTGTGTATGGCCTATTGGGTGGGCATGGCCAGCTCTACATCGTTCGCATCAAGAGTGCCTTTGGGGGCCTGGGCAGGAGTGGGACAGATCTGAGGGTCTCTGGCAGAAGGTGTTAGATGTTTTGTGCCAGCCATGGCAGTTCCCCAAAAAGGCTTCTTTGCTTCCACTGGTGAGTCAGGGGTCCCCGGCCCCTGCAGCCCCATTGGCGAGAGAGTTTTATGGTTAGGGAGGGGCTGAGACCCCCCATAAATACCTCTGCTCGAGGGGCTGCTCTTCCCTCTACTCTAGTTCTGTTATTTTATTCTTTCTCTCACGTGGAGGGTCTCTGGGCCAGGGCCAAGGCAGTGGGGGCCGTTCCCTCACTGTTTCCAGGATGGCTTCGCGGGCCACATGAAACCACTTCGCGGGCCGGATCCGGCCCCCGGGCCTTGTGTTTGACATGTCTGACATATATTGTACTTGGAAATGAGTCCCATAGTACATCATTAGTTCTGTTTCTTACTATGCTTTAAGTACCATACCATGCCATTCTTGATTTGACTTGAATTGTCTATAGATACATTTTTTCCTATGAGAGCAGCTGACCACATAGATTTATGTATGTTTGTACAATCAGTAAGTTGTGTCCAACTCTTCGCAACCTCATCGACCACAGAACACCAGGCCCCCTTGTCCTTGTACCAAGTGACAGCCTTTTGGTACTTGTTCATGGGGAATTCTTGGCAAGGATACTGAAGTGGATTGCTGTTTTCTTCTCCATGAACCATGTTTTGTCAGAACTCTCCATTATGACCTGTCCATCTTGGGTGGCCCTGCAGTTTCTTTGAACTGTGCAAGCTCCTTCACCACAACAAGGCAGTGATCCATGAAGGGAACATAGAAGGATAATTGACTAAGTTTTCAATACAGAGAAATGAAAATGGCAGGGAATGGATGTTGGTCCTTCCCAATTGCCACTCCTGAACGGGGTTCTTCTTGCTTGTTCTGGAACACCAGATTCAGAAGATCTCCCAAATGTTCCTGCTGAGAATTGGTTCTCAATTCCCAGCATGTAACTGATAACTAAATGATTAACCTTGCATGAAGGTTTGAAAGGCTGGGGATTGAGCCTTCTAGGTATCATAGAAAAACCATTACTTTGAAATGAAATAGGCATTTTTCAGGTCTTTGATGTTCTTTGGAGCATTTGGAGAAGACACACAAGTGTCAAAGAAAAGAGCCAGGCATAATGTTACATCTGAACTCTTTAATGGAACATCTCCATTTTTTATTTCACAATCCACCTTCATGCCAGGGATCAGACATTAGGCTGCCTCTGCAAAATGAAATATCAGAGCAATGCTTTGCACAACTCTTAAGTGGCTCTTCATGTGAAATTATGCTTTTCTGATGTTCCAAACATCAGAGAATCTTTTTCTGTCTTAAAATCTTTCTCAAGACCATTTCCCTTCAATTACAGATTGAGAGACTAACATCAAGGAGCACTGGTATTTTAATAGGGCTTCTTTCAAAGGAGGCATGCTTAGGACTGCTTAAAACATATCACTGACCTAAGTTGTATTGATATCTGCATTTCAGCCTCATGTATTATCTATATGTGCACTGCATTTAAACATGGTGGGTGAAGATTTTTTTCTGGAGAAGAGTCTGCACTCAAAAATGAGTGGGGTCATTAAAGTAGATAGTCCAAAAAATCAAAGGGAACAGACAGAGAAAATGGGTATGCAGGAGAAGAGCAGGCAGAGCTGAGGGCAGCATTAAATATGTCATCAGCCTAGAGTCCTTTGTTGTTGTTGTTGTTAGTTGCGAAGTTATGTCCGACCCATTGCAACCCTATGGACAATGTTCCTCCAGGCCTTCCTGTCCTCTACCATCTTCTGGAGTCCATTTAAGCTCACGCCTACTGCTTCAGTGACTCCATCCAGCCACCTCATTCTCTGTCGTCCCCTTCTTCTCTTGCCCTCAACCTTTCCCAGCATTAGGCTCTTCTCCAGTGAGTCCTTCCTTCTCATTAGGTGGCCAAAGTATTTGAGTTTCAACTTCAGGATCTGGCCTTCTAAAGAGCAGTCAGGGTTGATCTCCTCTAGGACTGACCGGTTTGATCGCCTTGCAGTCCAAGGGACTCGCAGGAGTCTTCTCCAGCACCATAGTCCTTACATTGCCACAAATGATCCAATCCAACCCCTCTTGAATTCCATTGGACCTTTTTCTAGCACCAATTTAGTACTGAACTTCAGTTGACTAGATTCTTGCATAGTTGCTTGCATTAATCTTCTGTGCTGCAACTTAATGTATGGTCCTGATGCTTTGCGCTTGACAGAGAACTTTCAGCTGGAGGCATAATATGTTATCCAAATTTGTCACACTTTTGCTCTGCATATAAAACAAAACAAATGTATTCAGCATTATCTTCAAGAGAGGGAAAAAAGAAGATTCTACAGTTTAATCTTATCCATAGACAGAGAGATTCCATTTTGTGATTTCAGATCATTGGAACTATTTCCACACTTTTGACTGCTAAACCTCACTAGCAAGTCACACAACTGGATTGTGGAAGCAAAACTAAAGTTGTGAGTTCCAGGAGCACCATCAAGGCATAAAAAGGCCCTAATTATCATCAATTTTTAAAATTTGTGCTCCAATATTTGACTTGAAAGCATACTAAAGCCTCAAGTTATTTGTAATCAAATACTTTAAGAGGTCCTCAAATGATCAAGCAATCAAAAGCAACTTTATAACAAATCAGTGCAAACCAACTGACCAGACTTGCAATCATATATTGATCTTATTTGACAAGTCTTTGCTTGTAGTTCCAACCACAGTCCAATGTGTAGTGATTGCAAAAGGTCTTTCATCTGATGCATGACATATTGACTTCTGGAGCAGAATGAAAGCAGCCTGCATATTTTCAGTGTTCACAGAATCTTTGTAAGATACCACTGTCCTGTGACCAAAATGTTCCCTGATATAAAGATGTTATAATAATTCTCCTTTGATATAGATGCATACACTCACATTGGATGTCTCAACTGCTCTGGAGGGCTGTAATGTTTGTATACTTCTGAGCATCCCTCTGGGCTCGTGGTAGAAGAACAGTGATGGTTTAAAAACCAATTCCTCAATCTTAAATCTATTACATAGTATTGTGAGGCTGCTCCACCTTGAAACATAGTAAGAATACTTGCGAATATGAAAAAGTGGCACCTGGAAATTATTCCAACAAAAGAATCTAAAGACTTTTTTTAGTTATTAGTTTAGTTTAATGATGTTTCATTTTTGCTTTGGCCTTTCAGAGTCATGCTGACAATCTGTTTCCCTATATTTTTTATACTATTTGCATTCCAATGTGGCTTTTTGCACCTGAAGAATTCAAAGGTAACAAAATGCCAGCCAGGAATTGCTAAACTTGCCTGAACAGATGTTAAAATCTGCAGTCAAACATGCCCTCATTTTTTTCCCCTTTCACTCACTCTCCTAAAGGTCAAACTGAAGTTTTATTTTTTTTAAAAAAAAATTATGTTGATTTACATTTTGGCCTCTAGATGATGATGGGATATAAGCATGTTTTCTAATATGCAAAGGATTTAACCTTCAGTGCCCAATCATTTATTCTTTTTTCACTTCTAGTTTCTGTTCCAATGAGAGTTTGGGAGTGGGAGAGGATCTTGTCTGGTAATAAAGAATAAAAGAACATGAATTTTCAATCGGAGATTATCTGTGAATATATATATTACAGATTTAACTCATCTTCCTGATTCAGTGGTACCAGCTGATATCTGGGGGGGGGGGGGACAGCAAGACTTTTTCTTCCTTTCATTGTAAGAAGGGTGATCTTTGTAAACAGCACTACAATTGAAGCATTTGACGCTGATTTCCTAATATGAAATATTTATAGGCTGATATAGTAACTCTACTCTCTCCTTTTCCATTTCCTTTTGTATGGAGAAGTTATTCACATATTGATGGTAACAACACTATTTAAATACTTTCTAATTATAATTGTCTCTCCATAAGCATGAGTAGAATGATAGAATGGATTTTTCCATGTTCTGATCCAACTCCCAGTTCAGCACAGGAATTAAGCTAATCTTGACAAATAGTGGTCCACGCTGTGCTATAAAAATCTCGTCATCTCTTTAAATTGGGGTGACCAACCTTGGCAACTTTAAGACCTGTGGATTTCAACTCCCAGAATTCTGTAGCCAGCCTTGAATTCTGGGAGTTGGGAGGCCATAGGTCTTAAAGTTGCCAAGATTGGACACGCCTGCTTTAAACGATTGTTTCTGCTGTCATAATGTTTGAAAATGAGTATGTGCTTGTGTGGTTATTTAATCTGGCCTTATATAACACACACAATCGTGCACACATTTCAAGGACCAGAATATATCATGATCACCAGTTTGCAACTGAATCAGTCTGCTGCTAGACTGGTAGTCATCAGTGAAATTAATCTACTGTGAGTTCTTCTCATCGGTTCCCATGTACTTCATGGAATTCTCTTGTACTTTGGAAGCATAAGAAATGATTTAAGGGTGAGACACGCTTTAAGGTGTAGTCCCACAGCATAAGCTGAAGTCCACCAACATAAATATTTTATATGATTTGATTTAATATCTCAGATAATTGATAGACCATTATTACTGAAAGCCATAAAAGCAACAATTGTGCAGCATATTTATAAGTAATTCGCTCAAGAAAGCCATGAGAATCTAACAACCTTTTGGGCACCAGGGACCAGTTCTGTGGAGAGAGGTTGTTTGTGTGGACCGGTTGCTGGCATGCCACGGCCTGCTACCGGTCCATGGACCGAGGATTGCAGACCCCTGCTCTAAGCATATTAAAGGCACTTAGGTTTATGCCAATTGCCAAATATTGCATATATTTATCCTAGGAATTAGTGGTTATTGTAGAGCTTTTCTGGACAATAGTGATTTGCCAGTATTCGCCTTTCCTGATTTTGGGCAGGAACCTCAATAGCTTTTCTGCTTCTTTCTGGCCTGAGATGAGATTTATTGCCATGATCTCTTCTGCAGCTCATAATATGAGGCAGCTTTCCATTCTCATTATGGTGACTGATACAGGAAGTTTCCTGCATCACATCAGATCAGATCATGCATTAGATCAGTTCTGCTAGAGTAAGCATCTAGAAATAGTGTAAGATACAAATTGCACATCTGTCATTCTTTTTTGAGTCTTTTTACAAATTCCAGCTCCTATCTTTCTTTCCCAGAGGTTTTTTTTTCCCTCACAAAAGGAAAATTAAAATCCATCTTGAAATTCATTGAATGGTTTTAATTACTCCGACCCACCTATTCCATAGTACTGTATTTTATTTAAAAAACAGACAAAAAGGCACCAAGGAGTGCAGTGTATGCTTTCAGTTCATGAAGACAAGGCAGAATACTGCTCTAAAAATACAATTTATATTTAAATTATTGTATACACTTTGGGGGAGCAAGGAGAATTATCCTGTGCCAGAGAACTAGCATAAATTATACCCTTCAAGGATGATTTTTTAAAAATCCAGGAAAAATATTTTGAAAGCCTTGTATAAAAACAAGAAACAGGGTTTCTAATCTTCTGGTCAAAACATAACTGTGAATATAATTAATAAAATAACTTTTTTTTGTATTCCTGTAGTGTTCTTTATTACCAGCAAATTTTTGATACAGCATCCACATATGGCAAAACAGGATTTTTTTTAAAAAAAAAATGTATAAAGCTGCTTAAAAGATAATGTAAGCAGGATTCTCCTTCCTCCCTGTGTCTCTGATTCACTCCATGCGATATCGTAATCCAACAGAATATATTAGGAAGAAAATAGGGAAAATCGGGGGAAAAGACCTGCTCTTCTACCAAATTCTATTCTGCAGCAGCCAGCTGCTGCTGGATTAATTCCATATTATAATAATAAGTTGGAAGGGACCTTGGAGGTCATCTAGTCCAACCCCCTGCTAAGGCAGGAAACCCTATACCATTTCAGACAAATGGCTGTCCAGTCTCTTCTTAAAAACCTCCAGTGTTGGAGCATTAACAGCTTCTGGAGGCAGGTTGTTCCACTGGTTAATTGTTCTAACTGTCAGGAAGTTTCTCCTTAGTTCCAGGTTGCTTCTCTCCTTGACTAGTTTCCATCCGTTGCTTCTTGTCCTGCTTTCAGGTGCTTTGGAGAATAGCTTGACTCCCTCTTCTTTGTGGCAGCCCCCGAGATATTGGAACACTGCTATCATGTCACCCCTCACCCTTCTCTTCATTAAACTACACATACCCAATTTCAGCAACCGTTCCCTCTATGTTTTAGCCTCCAGTCCCCCAATCATCTTTGCTGCTCTTCTCTGTACTCTTTCTAGAGTCTCGACATCTTTTTTACATTGTGGTGACCAAAACTGGATGCAGTATTCCAGGTGTGGCCTTACCAAGGCATTGTAAAGTGCAAGTCTCTTGCAGAATATTTACTCTTTCCTTCCTGACTATGCTAAGGCTTTGCAATTTGCATGCAAATTGCTAGTGTATAACAAATGTATAAGGAATCAAGCTGGAAAGGGAGGAACCTATAGTATCAAGAGTAGAACAAATGTACAAAGCTAACAACAGTCAGGTGTATCAAGACCCTCAAGGTCAGTGCAACAAGATCAGGTGCTTTTAGACCATCAAGATCAGGTATATAAAGATAATCTAGAGAACGGCTAAGTAACTCAGAAAAATGGGAAGAAGAAGAAAAAATATCATTCTATTTAAACCTATAAAGACAAAGATTTATTTGCACTGCAGGAGGCAAACTTTCTTTGTGTAGATGGGTTGATTCTTGATTATTATAAAGTTCCTAATCTAGTTGTACCATATTTCACAAGTAAGGTAAAGGTAAAGGTAAAGGTAAAGGTTCCCCCGCACATGCGTGCTAGTCGTTTCCGACTCTAGGGGCCAGTGCTCATCTCCGTTTCAAAGCCGAAGAGCCAGCGCTTGTCCGAGGACGTCTCCGTGGTCATGTGGCCGGCATGACTAGACACCAAAGGCGCACGGAATGCTGTTACCTTCCCACCGTAGTGGTCCCTATTTTCTACTTGCATTTTTATGTGCTTTCGAATTGCTAGGTTGGCAGAAGCTGGGACGAGTAACAGGCACTCACTCTGTTACGCGGCACTCGGGATTCGACCCGCCAAACTGCCGACCTTCTGATTGACAAGCTCAGCGTCCTAACCCACTGAGCCACACTGCGTCCCTTTTTCACAAGTAAACTTACTGCTAAATAGGAATTTTAGTGGCAAGAGAGATGAGACATACTACCAAACTCGCTAATTCTGTTAACAGAATAACAGAGTTGAAAAAGACTTCGGAGGTCTTCTAGTCCAACCCAGTGCTCAAGCAGGAAACCCTATAACATTTCAAGCAAATGGTTGTCCAATCTCTTCTTAGAAATCTCCAATTTCCATCCGTGGCTTCTTGTCCTGTCTTCAGGCGCTTTGGAGAATCACTTGACTCCCTCTTCTTTGTGGTAGCCCCTCAAATATTGGAACACTGCTATCATATCACCCCTAGTCCTTCTTTTCATTTAATTAGATATACCCAATTCCTGCAACTGTTCTTCATATGTTGTAGCCCAGAGGTCCCCAACTTTTTGGACACCAGGGACTGGTTCTGCGGAAAAAGGTTTTTTCCATGCACCAGAGGGTGCGTGGTTTTGTGTGATGCCTGCACCCCATGGATGGGGCTTTGCTTTATTTATTTATTTTATTTTTATTTATTTTATTTTAATTCCATTTATATCCCGCCCTTCTCCGAAGACTCAGGGCGGCTTACAAGCTTAGCAGTAGCCTTCATTCTATGTATATGCCAGTTTATTAGGGCTTTCACACACACCCCAAGTGGCATTATTACAAAGTCAGCTTAATTGCCCCCAACAATCTGGGTCCTCATTTTACCTACCTTGGAAGGATGGAAGGCTGAGTCAACCTTGAGCCTGGTGGGACGCGAACCTGCGCTAATTGCAGGCAGCTGGTGTTACTTAAGGAGGCATTAGCCCACCAAGGGCTAATGCCTCCTTAAGGCTCTTGCTTGTGTAGACCGGTTGCTGGCATGTCATGGCCCGGTACCGGTCCATGGACCAGGGGTTGGGGACCCCTGTTGTAGCCAGTCCCCTAATCATCTTGTTGCTCTTTTATTCACTCTTTCTGGAGTCTCAGCATCTTTTTTTAAGGAAGTTCCAAAGCGAGAATCTCTTCCATGAAGCTGAGTTTTTTTTCCCTCTAGTTCTTCTCAACCAGCACAGACAGTAATACAAAATCACTCTTTATGTGTACACTTTAGACAACCCTTGAAAAATAAGCAGAAAGGAACACAGGGTGGTTTTGTTTGTTTATTTCTTTGTTTGGATGCTGAATTAACTCCTTTTTTTCACTCTCCAGGATTGCACTGGAGTTCTCCTACCAAGCTGGAAAGCAGATGGGTCCAACATTAACAAATCATCTCAAGTTTTACTTCATCCATTACAAAGAAGGCCTTGAAAGCAGGAAGTTCTTGTCCCTTGCACTTCCTATCCTACATGCCTTGGCTAAGTCCAATAAATGTAAAGCCTCAACAAGAATGTCTCCATTCAGTTCAGTTAGAAAAGAAGAATGCTTTGGAAACAGATAAGGGTTACATCCTTCATTCAGTAGCTCCTTTCAAGGGATAATTAAGGATTTCAAAATAACCATTGTAACAGGAACAAAATGGCAAGCATATACATACACTTGTAACAATAATAATCAAGACACAATTGTCTTTGAATGCCACTCCATTCCTGCACGTCTTGTGCAAGAGTACCCTCTGATTATATCTGCCTTGAAACTAGTTCTGATTTAGTGGGATTAATATTAGCATTGACATTTTAGTTCTTTCTGCTACCACCCCTTTTCTGCTCAATATGAAACGTTTTGCAATCTTGGAGACAAAATGTCAGAACCATCACGAATTGAAAACAACAATGTGCAAGATGGTCATATTGCCAATCTACTTTGGATGATGACAAAGCAAAGGAATACCAAAAAGACCTCTACATGTGCTTTATTGATTACATAAAGGCCTTTGACTGTGTTGACCATGACAAGCTCTGGAACTGCCCTGAAGAACTGGGAATGTCACCACACCACTTCCCAATTCTTTCAATTATTGTCCTCTGATCAGGCAGCCACTGTAAGAACAGAATGCAGACACAAAATTGGAAAAGGTGTTTGGCAATGTTGCATCCTGTCACCTAAACTATTCACCATGTACGCAGAAATGGATATGAGAAATGCACACTTGGAGGAATCTACCATTGGGATTAAAATTAGTGGTAGGAATATCAACAACCTCTGATATGTGGATGATACAACATTGGTTGCAGAAAGCAAGGAGGATCTGGAGTGGCCAATCCTGACTGTCAAAGATGAAAGTGAAAAACACACTTAATCAAGAAAACAAAGATAACAAAGACAGCTGCAGAGAACACATAGGTCAGAGTGCAGATTGTCAAGGTGGCCATAAATGAGACCATCAAAATAGTTAAGGATTTCATCTTCCTGGGTTCTAAAGTTGACCAATGTGCTGACTGCAGCCCTGAGATCAGAAGGCGCTTGAAAGAATTTCAATGTCCAGCATGAATAACATCTGAAAGAGTAAAGACATCAGCCTCCCAACCAAAAGCAGATTTATTAACACAATAATTTTTCCAGTTGCGACTTATGTGGACTATGGAAAAGGAAGATAAGAATGGAGGCCTTTGAACTGTGATGCAGAAGATGACTATTATGCATCCCCTGGACTGCTAAAATAACAAAAAAGTCCTAGACAAATCTCACCAAAAATATCACTTGAAGCCAAGATTTCCAAACAAAGGTTGTCATACTTTGGTCATACAAGCTGATTCACTTGAAAAGTCAGTTAGGCTGGGAGGGATCACTGGAAAAAGGAGAAGGGGCCACCTTAGTACCCATTGGCTGGACACTATAAAGACCCCAGGATGACCATGGCTGATCTTAAGGAGGTGGTGTGAAACAGAGGGACATGGAGAGTCCTGATCCATAGAGTGGCCAAGGGTCAGACACAACTGAATGATTGATGACAATGATATACAAGATGGAGTTCTGGAGAAGATATCTTGGGTGAGTAACAGAACATTTTATTTCATCAGGTCTTTTTCTGATTTAATTACAAAAGCCTGCAACCATCCTCTCCTCTCTACCTTATGAGGAATGTGTGTATATACACTTCAAAGTTATTTTTCTCTCTCAAAATATTTATGCATAAAGGAGAGAATGGTCCTATTTCTCCCAGTGTACTTTGGATATTGATATTTAATGCAAATTCTTTAATTTTCACTTCTTCCCTGCATAATTTTTGATCTTTGAGACAAGAATGAGGAAGTGAAGAATACCCTATTTTAAAATAATACCACTTATTCTTTTGTAGATATTCATATTATGTCTTTTCGTCTGGCGTGTTGAGTGGCAACTTGGCTTGATGTGTTGAGAGGTGTTAAGATGGCAACTTAATGGGTTTTGTAGTTTCAGCACAGCTATTCATGATCATACCACTTCCTCCACTTCCTGATCTTGATGTGTGTGTGTGTGTTTGTATGTATCTACAAACTCCAGATGTTTGTGTGTTTGTGTGTGTGTGTGTGTGTAAACACAAGATAATGATACGCAGCTTTCAAGTGACTGAGAAGGAAGCTAAATCTAATTGGGAAGGAAGAAATAATAGAATTCCTTCATTTTGTACCTGTGTTGAAGAGGAATATTATTTTATGAAAATATTGATTAATTGGATCATACTCAAGCTACAGTTACTTCATGTTTATTTTAGGCATACAGAAAGGATTAATGAATATCTTAGTAGCATATACTAGTGCTAGCTGAAGATATTTCTGTAATATTAAGGAAAGGAGGTGGGCTAATGGATGTTCTTCAGATCTTCACACATACTGTAGATGTAGATGACTCATGTTTTTTCTCTTGGGCTGCTGAGTCTTTTGGTTTACTTAGAATGATTTGGAGAGCTTTAATTGGTTTGTGTGCTACAGTAATGGTGTGTAGTTGTAAAGTTCATTGGTTGTTTCTGAGATGTTTGTGTTTGTGTTCATTGTGCTATAGTGGGTTGAGTGTCTGGCATTTTTGCTGACTTGTGGGGTGTCCTTTTCATCAGAAGATGTTATATAGATGATCTGTTTCCTTTTTCTGGTGTTCTGGATGCTGCAGTACATTTGTTCTCATCTGAATAATGCTCTTACCCAACTCTACTTGTGGGAGATTGCATTGTTACTTTGATAATGGAGCACTTAGTACAGATTGCTTTTCAATAGATTTGCATTTCTAATTTGCCATTGTTTCCTCTGCTGATGGAGATATCCAGGAAGGATATCATGTTGTGGTTTTTTTTCTTGTCCTCTAAATTTTATTCCTTTGAAGAAGTTGTTCATGGTTTCATGTGTCTTCTCTAGTTATGATACTGTCATCTACAAACCAGATCCATACTTTGCATTTTACCTGTGGAATAGCATAATTTCTAGATGCTTTATTATTTATGATATAAATAATAAAATTAATTATTTTAGCAGAGCACTCTGTCACATTAGAATTTATACTTTACAAGGTTTGAAGTGCCTCCCATTAAAATAAAGTTTACCAAAAGTGACTGTTCCCTTTTGCAGGTGCTTGATGCTGGAAGTTGGAAATAACCCCCCCTCCCACACACACACACGCACCTTTCCAGCAGAAAAATCATAAATTGCAGATATGTGACCATAGGGTACTGCAAATGGCTATACATGTGGTCTGGTTGCCGAGTGCAGTCAAGTAGTTGCCAGGAGGGGTGGATGTCAGAACTTCAAATCTGGGTTATAAGGAGCTTTTCTTTGGAGTTCATTTGTAACTTTGATCACTGTTATTTTCAATTTATAAGATATACAGTATATGAAAACCTTGTGCTTGTGCTTGTTATAGAGAAGAAATATGTAAACAATAGTACATATTTCCCAGAATAAAGACACAGTGGAATAATATGTGGACATGGAGGAGATGACCGAACTAAATCTGAGGGCGGAGTCAAATGTTTCATCAGCTTGAAGTCACTACACTCCCATGAGAGACCTACGTCTAGTCTCCCCCCCCCCCCCATGAATTCCATTGATTCTTACTGAGCACCAATTTGCCTTGATCATTAGTAGATCTCATTCTTGTGCTTAGGAGCATGCAATAAACTCACTGTATTTTTGAATTCTATCTTGGCGCCTGCTTTCGTGCACTTGGCATTATATCTTGATATGAGCTAGATTTATGTCAGGGAAATAAGTGCAAAAAGAAAATACCTTATTCTCTTTTCTTTTTTATTTTCTTTTAATCCCACAATAATAAAATTCGATGACACGGAGGTGATAGAAATGTATTGTACAAAGCAAATGGATTAGATAGAGACTAATTTGTATATCCCTTACGTCTGCTATCTCACTGTTTCTCCTTCTTCCAACTTTAGCTCCCTGCAAGTGACAGCTGTTGGAAAGAGACACCCAACAACATTTAAACATTGTCTTGCTTTTTCGCTACCATCCTTGAAATGTATCAGTAGGTAGTTACCCCGCATTTAAGTGATGCTTTTACCCGATGGGAATAGACAAGCAATTAACCAGAACAAATTGTGTCGATAGCAGTGAGGAACATATTATTATTGCCTGAAGGGGTTTTGAAGCTTTCTCTTATGAAACTGACTTGTAAATAATGCAACGGAAAGTGAATTACTTTAGTGGAGAGATTTCTAACGGAAAGGCATTAAAAGTTAACCTGTCAAAAGTTTTCTTTAAAATAATAATAATAATAATAATTTTATTCTAAATCCCAAACAAATTGAACTAGATTAACTTTCGGTACCCATTAGCAAAGGGCCATTTCTTTTGAAGTAAATGTATTAGCCAAAGGAGGCAGAAAAAATGCCATTGCATTTGCATTATCCTTGCCCTAGACCACAGGTCTGCAACTGGGAACCCCCCCTCCTCATTTTCAACAAGTTTGTGAGTAGCAGGGCTATTTGGGCAAACGAAGGGATGAGTTGGAGGTAGAAATTTGCAAACCCCAGGAAACTTTGCAATTGCTTCTGTGTGCGGGGGGGGTGCCCATTCTAATACTGTCCTGACTTTCTCAGGGTCCATTTCGATTCCTTCTGGGGATATGCGATACCCCAGGTCACAGGTCTGCAAACCGTGGCTCCGGAGCCACATGCGGCTCTTTCAGCTGTCTCCTGCGGCTCCCAGTCCTCTGCCATGTGCAGTCCCCCCCCAAAAAAAAGTGGGACTAAAAAAGTTCAACCAATCAATTCAAATATGCAGGGTAGGTGCATATCTCACCTTGGTTCCACTCTTCAGTCAAACCCTGTTCTGCGCATGTGTGCATGTACGTGCATGTGCACACATTTTTTTGCGGCTCCCAGTTTTTCCTTTTGTGAGGGAACCGGTTCCGAGTGGCTCTTTCACTGTTTCAGGTTGCTGACCCCTGCCCTAGACCACACTACAGCAGGACCCAACCCTCTGATCAGGTTGACAGGAGGGAAAGAAAAAAAAAACTTGTATAGAGTTTGAATTAACGGTTTAAGGGTAGCAGAAGCCTTCTTCTATCTTAATTGCATTGCCTTTTTAAACTATGTTAATCCCAGCACAGCAGGTTGCCGTAGTGTTGGCAAGGTTGCTAAATATATTTGCACTTAAAAGACAAGATCATAGCAACACAGGTCTCCTGAATAGATGAATGCATTCCTAAATGCTTAGTTTAAACGCAAGGAGAAGAAAGTTAAGAACTAACATTATAAAGCTGTGATGGAAATCTAAGATATCCACAGAAATATCTGCTACAGTATGCGGGGTACCTGCAGAGAATATATAATTTTAATTTGATTGACTGCTCCTCTGTACATCATATTGTCATATTGCCAATCAAACTAAAACACTTCAAACATGAGTCATGGAGCAACATCTGGCAACTGAAACTGCCCATTTTTTTAGAATTTTAAAAAAATGTAACAAACAAACACACACACACACACACACACGGTGGAATGTAAACACACACACACACACACACGGGGGAATGTAAACACACACACACACACACACATACAAAAGCTTTTTTTTTCTAGAATCAACTGTGTGATGTATCAAACACACTTACTTACTGTAATAATTCATCTTCTGGAATGAGAGCTTTAGACCCCAAATGGCAACACAAGAAACTGTATCACAAACAGCTTGCATATCACATTTCTGATGGGCCACTTTTATAATCCACTTTTTAATAACTTTGAAATACTGACATGGCTGTTTAGAAAATTGCACTGTTCTACTAATCTTAATCATTCAGTAGGATTATATGACAAATTTCTATATTACAGTAACAGGAGTAAAACTTGGGGTAGCCCTCTACATTAATCATTTATCAGCAATGTCCTAAATTCATATTTTATGAAGCTTTCAGTTACTCTTATAATGCAGTGTTTATTAATTTAAAAGCAAAAGTTCTTGTCAGTTTTTTGGATCAAGGCAGATGTCATTCTTAATAATGGTAAGATATTTGGTTCATTCCTTAGAAGAAATATCAGATCTGTTTGATACCATCTTGGGCACTGACTCCAATTCTTTCAACCAAACTTCAAACATTCTCACTACGTGTGGTCTTTGAGTTATGATCACAAACCCAGATTTTCTTTTGCTAGGCAATGAGTCACACCCAAGTTGTTGACCATTTTTGCTGTGGTCATTAAGCATGCTGTCCAGAATGACTTAGGTGAGATGGGCAGATCAATCCGTGATTGTCCTAAACATGCTTTTTCAAAAGGCAACTGGACTTTCTTGTTTTTTTCCTTGAAGACGTTTCACTTCTCATCCAGGAAGCTTCTTTAGTTTTGACTGATTGATGGAGAATGGAAGGATTTATATTCCTTGCAGTCATCTGGTTGTTAGCACTCCATCTGAGTCTAAAATTGAACAGCCTTCTCTCCACAGGGGGGGAGGGGGGATATGACAGCACCTATCTTCTGTTTACAACACAGTCCTTTCCGCAGTTCCCAAAAGGTTCCGCATCCATTTGCACTCTGATTCAGGTAAATTTGAGGGTACAGAGTCCTCTAGCAAGATCTACATATTCCAAATGGCCTCAATGACTCTCAGGAAGAGCGCTAATAACCAGATGACTGCAAGGAATATAAATTCTTTCATCCTCCACCATTCAGTCAAAACTGAAGAAGCTTCTTGGATGAGAAGCTAAACAGCTTCAAGGAAAAACAAAGTCCAGTTGCCTTTTGAAAACACCTATGGGACAACCCTGACCTGGATGACTGAGAATCTCTGCTGACATAAATCTGTGATTGTTAAACAAATGTATCTTCCCCCATTGACTTTGCTTGTCAGAAGCCCCTCAAATTGTGATTACATAAACCCAGGACACTGCACCCATCATAAAGATATGCCAATTTCCAGGCACCCAAGTCACTGCAGGAATGGTGTGATTGTCGTAAGTGTGGGAACTGGACATAAGTCATTTTTCTCAATGCTGTTGTAAGTCAATCTGTCGTTAAGCAGATGGCCATACGTTGGGACTACTTGCAGATATAACCAAATTCTTTCACTTTCACAGTTACTACTCAGTCATAAGTCTGATCGCTGATATTTGTAATTATTTAAAACTTTGTTATTTTTTAAATGTTTTTTCTACCATACACGCAAACCCAGTTTCTCAGCTGAGAAAAATCCAAAGGACAAATATTTTTTTCTTTGCATAGGAACCTGGAAAATGTGAATTGTTTGAGTTCATTTCAAAATGTTGTCCCTTACATATTTACTAAATGCAAGGTGGGCTGTACTCATACATGATCAAAGAGGTTTTTGCTCTTCAAAGAGCAAATAGGTGTCTAAGGAGAAAGAATTTTCTGCAAACCAAATAATATAAGTAAAGGAGCACAAGATGTGCTCTGTTAGGTCACCAGACTCTGAACTGGCTTTGAAAAAGGATCCAAAAGGTTTTACGAAAATATCTGATGGTGGTTGTGTCATTGCATGTCATTAAACTCCATGTTATAAGATCCAGGTAAGTCTTCCAAGGTGTATCTACATAGAACATGGATTACTAAGAGTCACTTTTCAATATATGGAGTATTATTAAGAGTTACTTTTCAATATTCTTCTCAAAAATAAAGCTGGATCTGTGACTTCTGAATGGCAAATAGTATCTATATAATGATGGAATAGAATAGAATAGAATAGAATAGAATAGAATAGAATAGAATAGAATAGAATAGAATAGAATAGAATAGAATAGAATAGAATAGAATAGAATAGAATAGAATAGAATAGAATAGAATAGAATAGAATAGAATAGAATAGAATAGAATAGAATAGAATAGAAACTTCACTTTAAATTCACATTAATCAGCATCCATTAAAATGAAATTTCATTGCATTCAGCTTTAAAAAAAATTTCCATTAAGCATATACCAATGTACACACATATATGAAGCAGAGAAACATCACAATCTAGTTTGAATGTATACATATACATGGCAGGAAAAAAATCCTGTGAATTTATAAGATGGATGGCAGAAACAAAACTGTTACAGAATCTGCTATAAATCTGCTATACATACTCTGAAACCTCCTCCCAGAGGGGAGCAACAGTAACAGACTGTGAAGTGGGTGTGTGGGATCGCTAACAATGCTTCGAGCTCTAAGCACATAGCACTTATAAGCAGTATCCTGAATAATGGGAAGCAAGCTTCCTATAATCTTCTCAACTGTCCTTACCACTCTCTGTATGGACCTTCTATCTGAGGCACTACATGCAGTTTGCTAAAATGCTCTCAATCGTGTCTGTGTAAAAAGTGGCCAGGACAGAAGGAGAAAGATGTGCTCCCCTCATCCGATGCAAGAAATGCAAATGCTGGTTTGCACACTTCACTAAAGATAATGCATGAAGAGACCAAGTCAGATTGTTAGTTATCTGAACCTCCAGTTACTTAATACTATTGACCACCTCCACAGCTGCAGCCTTGATACAAAATGGAGTACAACTATGCCCACTCTTTCTAAAATCAACAACAATCTCCTTTGTTTTTTTAGCATTAAAAACCAGGTTATTTTTATTGTACCAGTCCACCAAAGCCTCCACCTCCTCCCTATAAAAATCTTTGTTATCATCCCGGATAAGACCCACCACTGCTATGTCATTTGCATACTTCACAATATGATTTGTAGCAGACTTAGCACAACAGTCGTGGATCATCAAAATGAACAGTAACAGATTCAAAACACAGCTCTGTGGGGAACCTCTACTCAGCTGGTTAGCACCACTTTGGCAGAACTGGTAGCTAATTTTTTGTTGTCCAGGCCCAGATATGGACTTCCAGAAGTAGCATCCACACAAAGAAGTGGTTGTTCACATATTTGAATCCCACCACTGCTCCTACTCAAAAAAATAGAGTTGGAAATTTTTCTGCCAACCCACACAAACTGGGGCCTATCAATAATGAAGTCAGGTATCCAGTTGGAAGTTAATACTTTCTCTTCCTCACAGAGTATATGTATTTGTGATTATTATTATTCAGGAAGAGAGAGAGAGAGAGAGAGAGAGAGAGAGAGAGAGAGAGAGAGAGAGAGAGAGAGAGAGAGAGAGAGAGAGAGAGAGAGAGAGAGAGAGAGAGAGAGAGAGAGAGAGAGAGAGACTCATACACACCTTGGAATAGGGAGACAGTAGCTGTAAATTATACCAGATCAAATAAAACAGAAATTTTTGTTACATTTCTGGGCTTAAGATGGAACACTGAAGGTTCATTAATCAGCTGCCCCTGGAGATTCTTAAACCAAGGCATTGAACAGAGAAAGCAAAACAAAGGAAGATGAAAAAGTGCCAGGGTAAGCCATGCAAGGTTAATGCCTGCTTGAGAAAATAACAAAGAGAAGGCCAGTCAGTCATTAGCAACAGCCACGAATGAGAAATAGCTTCTTCATTTCCTACATTCCAGATAAGCCTCTTTTTATATCCTATAAAAAGTAGCAGGGTTTTCTAACATTTTTCCTCTTACCAAAAGCAGAAAAAGGCAGCCCCCAAGACTCATTGCATATGAACCCAAGGTGCATGATAGTCAAAGCCAGATGAATTAATCTGTCATACAAGGTGTGTGTGTGGGGAGGGAAACACACACATCTTGGAAGGACTCTCTCCTCCCTCATTTCTGTAAAGATGATGAGGGAGAAATATCCTTCCAGATTTGCAAAACTGATGTCAGTCTTGGAAGGTAATCCAGACAGGAAGTACATCCAGATGAACTAATTCAAAGTAACTGCAAAGTTACATTAACAGAATCTTGCAAAGGAAATACTGGTCATTCATAGAGATTGCTTGGTCATTTCATAAGTAAGTAATGGAAGAACATTGTATTCTACCCATGTTATTCTACCCATGATCTATCGTCTCCATTAAAATAAAAGAAAATTCTCTTTCCCTGGATTGAATAAGAATTGGTGGGAAAAGCTGCCATAGAATTTTTCTACCAAAACTGAGAAGTCAACAAATCAATGTTATTATTTATACAGAAGTAAATAGGAAAAGGGAAGGAACTCCTAAAGCAACATCTAAATGTTTGAAATACGGACTGTATAATTCAGACATCCAAAACTTAGAAGTATGTTTAGATAAGGAATACAGAAGAACGTAAAAAGGTATACCCCAGACAAAATCAATACAGTCCAAAAAAAAAAGGTTTAATATCTCTCCTAGTAATCCTAAACGTGCTTTTTTTTCCAAAAGACAGCTTGACTTTCTTGTTTTTCTTCTTTGAAAATGTTTCACTTCTCATCCAACTGAAGCTTCTTCAGTTCTAACTCTAACTTTTTCAGTTAGATCTGAAAAATCTTCTTGGGTGAGAAGTGAAATGTTTTCAAAGAAAAAAAACCCAAGAAATTCCAGTTGCCTTTTGGAAAAAGCACCTTTGGCATGATCGAGAATCTCCATAGATGCTCTCTTAGTAAGGCATTACTTTGCTAGCCTAAGGTTCAGGATGCTGTGCTGTAGCTTCTATTCCCATAAAGACAAGGACCAATTTTCACTCCCCCTTCAGGCCTTTGGACCATATTTTAGCTTATTAATAATAATAATAAGTTGGAAGGGACCTTGGAGGTCATCTAGTCCAACCCCCTGCTCAGGCAGGAAACCCGATACCATTTCAGACAAATGGCTGTCCAGTCTCTTCTTAAAAAACTTCCAGTGTTGGAGCATTCACCACCTCTGGAGGCAGGTTGTTCCACTGGTTAATTGTTCTAACTGTCAGGAAGTTTCTCCTTAGTTCTAGGTTGCTTCTCTAAGATCCAAACTTCCATGAATTGTCTTAGAGTTGTTGATTTTTTTCCATGAATGGATGAAAAGCTTGCATCCAAGCCTAGGATTGAGATGCTTAGTAAATAAATAAAGGTCATTTCAAGCTCTCTGGAATACAAATTTAATTTGGGGAAAAAGATGATATAAATAGATATCAATGAGTTCATAAATTAAAAATAAATCTTGTCTGAAAAACTTATTAAGAGTAATTTGTTTTGTTTTCTTCTCTAATTAACTAGATTAATAGCAATAACATCTACAGCAGGCAGAAAATTTCTTCTTCCATGCATATATGTTTCAGCATAAAAGCTACTGATCTAAGTCTAAATTTGATTTTGAAACTAAGCCTTAATTTAATTTACAGTTTCAGATGGACCTGTTTACTAAATGGCTCTATTTAATCCCCTCCACAATATGGCAATTTGTAGTGGGTGACATATTTTACTAAGACAAAAATTATATATATAATATAATCACATATCTCTGCTCTTAGTACAAACCTAGTAAGATAATTCTCTCTCTCTCTCTCCTCTTGCTTTCTCAGCTGACATATTGTTATATTTGAATATCCTATATTATTAATATTATTAAATTTATTTGCTGCCCATCTTGCAGTTCAAGGCAACTCTGGGTAGCTATATGAAGATCACACCATTAAATACATGGGGAGCAATTGTATTTTTCCTAGCTCTTTTTAAACTGTCCTTCACTCCTCAGCAATCCATTTAAAAGTCATGGGTAACCCTGAGCTTGGAAAAGTGCTGTAGCAGTTCAAATGTGCCGTTGTATCAATTCTTCTGCAAATTTGTTTGGGACTTTTGTTCTTGGAGTATGGAAATACTGTAGTCCATTCAATATTTTAATTCATAGGCAAGTCAATCAAATCTCCCAGTTTATTTTCTGAATTAAAATAGCAATTTGTTTCAAGTTGTCAAATCAAGTTGGACACTTCTGAATTGATCTGATGCAATTTAAACTAATACGACTGCCTTTTTGTTATGCATAGTTCCATATTTAGCTTTTGAAATTATCATATAATTACAAAGTTCCTTTATTTTTATTTTTATACATTTTGTGGGGCTGCATTAATAGCTGTCCAGGCTTGCATTGGGTTGGGTTTACTGAGACTGCATATATGATAATGCATGTATGTCATGCATGTATGTCATGACCATTCCTTTCTTTTGACACTCATATTTCTTCATTTCTTTAGATTTGTTTGATTTGATCTGTGCAAAAATATGTTTTCATGCAAATATATATTTAATATAGTTTGTTTTGCTTTATGAATGATTACAAGTAGGAACAATTAATTATATCAATATTTTCTCCATTTCTATCACTAGTTTTCTGAATAAAATTAGAAACTAAACACTAAACATGCCAGAAAAGAAATCTGCAATAAAACTATTATGTAAATACTTACTATAAAGTCATTTACATAAAAAAACTCAGAATAAAGCAACTGTTATTATTATTATAGGTTACCAGAACAAATGTTGGCACAACAGTAATCATGTAATTAAATTAACAGACATTTTATTTTTTTTAATTCATTAGTTTAACCACCTGTTGCAGAAAATATGGAATTAATAAAGAATGGGTCTTGGAATTTACATATCAGTTAATTAAGAATAATAAGGAATGCAGTACAGGGAGTTGTGTTTGGTCTCAGTTTTTCAAACAATTTCTAGAAATTCAGCAGATTATTTTCAGTTCCTTAGCTTATTTATTACTGCTACAAGAAATACAGGAAAGGAATTGATTTGTCATTTTTAATATGAGAGATTATATTAAGAACACAGTTATATTTATTCATTAGTTTGCAACTTCTTTTCCTTTATGATGACCCTTTGATATTTTTGTACTAATGCTGACAGTCCTTCTGGAACTTGTTACAGATAAATCATATTTGGGCAGTTGGGATTTCACTAGAGTTAAATTGGGTGACAATTTTGATCCCATATGCTAGAGCAGGGGTGTCAAACTGCCAGCCCGTGGGCCGGATGCGTCACGCGGAAGCCGCACCCACCCCATTGCTGGCAATGGCAAAACTGTCCCTATACGTTGTGCAACATCACGTGATGTCCCGAGTTTGACATGTCTGTACTAGAGGTATCTATAATGCACATAAATACATGAAAAACCCTACATTCGCAAGTACTTGTTTTCTATTGTGCTCTGGAAATAACATTCATTATTCTTCCATCTTGGGCTAATTTATTGGCAACTGACTACAATTTAAACTAATGAACCATTGCTTCTCATTAAAGAAGCACACTAACTGCTGTCTTTCTATTAACCATTTAAGTAATTAATAAGGGTAAAAAAAATCAACCCTCATCTTCCTAATAGGAGTTTGCTCAAGTACTCACATTTTCATTTATCAAGCTGATACTGTGGACATATGGTTACATGGTCTCAAAAAGAAAATCAGAATATGAAATTGACTTTGTGAATGGAAGAGAGAGTCATTGACTCCAGAAGTGTTGGTTTTCTTGACTTCTCAATATATGTGGTGCTTCTGCTTAGATAATTGGATTGACTAGATAATTACCCTCGTTAAAGTCTAATGGGTTAGAAACATTAATGAGTTGGAGAAATGCTCTGGTTCAGCTAACAATTCGCTTTAGGGTGATTTTAAACTTGACCATGGCCTCTTGAAGTTATGTGTCATTCTCGAAGAAACAGGGAATTGCACCTACATTTTCATTTTCATCTAGATATATGTGATGAAGGTTAATGTCTCAAGAAATCTGCAGAAATCACTTCAGCTGCAAGCTGTAGCAACCACTGCCTATGCAAAGAGAAATGTTAGAGATACTGTAGATATTAGTATATTGTCCATAATTTTATACGTGGAAAAGTAGATCATATTGGTGACATTGTCTATGGAGATTCTCAGTCATCCAGGTCATGATTGTCCCAAAGGTGCTTTTTCAAGAGGCACCTTTGCTTTCTTTGTTTTCTCTGTAAGACATTTCGCTTCTTATCCATTCAGTTGTGAAGAAGCTTCTTGCATGAGAAGTGAAACATCACTGTAGAAAAACAAAGAAACTCCAGATGCCTCTTGAAAAAGCATCGTGGGATATTAGTGACCTTGTTGTTCTCGGATCAAAGATCACTGTCTAGACTGCCACATCAATTCCTCTATTGTATGCTTGTCCTTTCCTAATTTAAGATACAGCTGTTCTTTTGGCTTAGAGACATACTAATTTAATAATAAATGTCAAATATTTATTTATTTATTGTTTTTATATACCGCCCTATTCCCGAAGGACTCAGGGCGGTTTACAGGGCAAAGTTAAAAACAATATAAGTTAAAATAGAGTTAAAATAAAATTAAATATGTAGATCTTGCTAGAGGAGTCAAAAACCTTTATACCCCATGTTTAACTGGACTGTAGGAGGAGAATTTTGTCTGTAATAGAAGCTCCAAAACCAGTCTGTTTGACCCAGCAAACAATGTGTAACATGATTAGATTTAGTTTTAAACAGAACCAATTTTACACACGGATAAACTAATTTTTTTCTGTTTAATTACTGTCGTGGTTCCGACAGACAGAGACAAATAAAGCAGAACTCCGAGGCTTGAAAATTCCTCAAAGAACATGTTTATTAGTTACAAAGTATTGGCATGCTCAAAAGTGATACCAAGTCTGAATACACAGGTAACAATTGCTTAATTACAAAGTTTAATGTCCCATCCACAAAACTATGCAAGCAACTATGTTCCCCAATATAATCATTTGGCGGGCTTTTTTATGCAATGCCCAATCCCTGATCATGGGAGCAGTAGATGACCTTGGTTCTCACTGGACCGAAAATTATTTTGACTAATGAAGCACCTGGGCAACCCCCTTCCCTCCGTTTGATGTGGCAACCTAGAACGAGAAGAAAAAATGGCTGCAGCCATGCTCATTGTAGAGTTGACAATTACACTGTGAGAACTGCAGACTTTGGAGCTAACAAAGATTAATCTAATGATAATCTGGAAGTTTGCAATCTAGATTTAGTTGCCCTAGGGCAGTGGTACCGAACCAGGGACTGGTTCTGTGGAAAGCAATTTTTCCCTGGTCTGAGGGGGTGGTTCCACATGCTACCTAGATCCCACACATGTGCAGATGAAATTTTATTTGCTTGCATGGACTTGCACCAATACACAGCCCAGGGATTGGGAACCCCTGCCCTAGAGTAACCTATCCACTAAATCTTCCAAAATTGAGATAAAAGCCTTAGAAAACAGTTGTGATAGTAGGATCTCCACAGAGATCCTCTTTTCTTGGACAAACCAATGTTCTTTTTAATCTTTCTGTAAGGGATTCAAAATAGCTACAACACAATAACCTTGCTCATTTCTTTCCTTCTGCCCAAAATTAAAATAGTGGAATCTAGAAAGCCCAGAGCCCCAAAATGCATTTTTTGTGTATGTGCCTTGATAAATACATACACTTTCATACAAACGTAGTTAGAAAAAAAACACATCAGTAATATATTTTAAATGCAATAGTTCTTCAATGTTTTCAATTTTATGTTGATTTTTTTTAAAAAAATTGCATTTTTAAAGCTAATTACTAAATAAACAAGGCAGGCAAACTATGAATGAATATATGGGTTGACTTGAAACAATCTGATCCTCCCATGTTTTTATATGCATAAAAGCATGCAGCAAGAAAAGAGATATTTGAGAGCATTGCAAGTGAACATGTTTGCAGGCATTGGAAGGAAAAGATGCTTGATAGATTGATTGCTCCTGTCAAGGGCAGAACATGCAATGAACTGGACAGGGAATGCTGGCAGACAAAATCCCAGAAGCTGTGCCATTCTGCTATTTATTGGGTGCATTTCTGGTGACGCTTTTACAAGATGTTTTCTTCTTCATCCTTATCCTGGCATTTCCTTGCCTCTGCAGGGTTCGCTTTTACAAGATGTTACAGCTAGCAGAATTCTGTCAATAGGTTTTAGAAAAGCCAAGTGTTGAAACAACATGAATTGTAGCTTTCTCAATGTCTTCTTGCTAAAGTATCAGATCATTGAATAACTGCCACCATGCACAAGCATATATTTCTTAGAAGTACTTACTATGAAGTGCTTTGTGCCTATGAAACTTTGGGCAAAGTGCTCCCTCCTAGCTGCTTCATGGGGCAATGCAACCATCTCACTTCTAACAATGAAGCGAATTGATCATGTTGCTTTGCTTTGTTCCACCCCACAATCTCTTGTGGTTTATCAGGTAGCACTGACCAAGCTTTGGTGAGAGAAGGTGGTCCTTATTCCCCTCTAGGCCTCTTGTGAAAAGTTTTAGAACTCATCATTCTTATGTGCACCACTCATGCCAGATCTCTTTTTCCAAGAATACCCCAAAATCCATTGCTACTTCTTGTCATTCTGATCACTCAAAGATACATCAAGTGCTGCAGAAAAGGTGCAGCTGGTTTCTTTACCCAAGACACCCACAGTTTAAGAAATGCTGAAGAACGGGTGCCACTTGCTTTTTTTGTCATTGCTTGCTCAAAGTTAGGGTAAACCGTGTCAAAATGGGAAGTCCTTCATTTAAACAAACGGTATTGTCTCTTTACTTTGACAAAGAGATTGATGTCATCTCTGTGACAAAAATGTATTTGTCAAGGTCAGTCTCTGTTACCTTATACAAGCCTTGTCTACCTCCTTTGTTAATTCATTATCCTTCCTCCAAAAATGAACATTGATTTTGCATCTCCTTTTCTCCTGTCTACTTTTTGGGGGAATCATCTATTGACATTTAATGTATTTCCACTGAAGTTCAATTACTGATTCTTTTGCCCGATCACCTTAGAAAACGTAACAGAATAACGGAATTGGAAGGAACCTTGGTGGTCTTCTAATCCAACCTCCAATTCAAGTAAGAGACCCCATACCACTTCAGAAAAATTGTTATCCAATCTCTTCTTAAACACCTCCAGTGGTGGAGCACCCACAACTTCTGAAGGCAAGCCATTCTACTCTTCTATTATTCTAACTGTCAGGAAATTTCTCCTTATTTCTAGGTTGCTTCTCTCCTTGATTATTTTCCATCCATTGCTTCTTGTTCTGCCTTCAAGTGCTTTGGAGAATAGGTTGACCCTCTCTTCTTTCTGGCAACCCCTCATATATTGGAAGACTGCTATCATATCATTCCTAGCCCTTCTTTTTATTGGTCTAGATATACCCAATTCCTGCAACCATTCTTTGTATGTTTTAAGCCTCCAATCCCGTCTTCTCTGCACTCTTTTTAGAGTCTCAAGATTTTTCTTCATATTGTGGTGACTGAATTGACTTCCTCTATCATGAGAGGGACAGAATTTCAACTTGGAAGGTTTGGACACCAAAGGCGCACGGAACGCTTTTACCTTCCCACCGTAGTGGTCCCTATTTTTCTACTTGCATTTTTACGTGCTTTCGAACTGCTAGGTTGGCAGAAGCTGGGACGAGTAACAGGCGCTCACTCTGTTACACAGCACTCGGGATTCGACCCGCTGCCGACCTTCTGATCGACAAGCTCAGGGTCCTAACCCACTGAGCTACCACATCCCATATATATATATATATATATATATATATATATATATATATATATATATATATATATGGATCTTTGGTTATTCGGGTTTTTCCCCACGTAGAACTAAAGGTGTAGGTGCAATGTTTCGACGGAATCCCATCCGTCATCATCAGGCTGGTGGCTTTAGCTTCCTTCTTCTCCCAGAAGAAGGAAGCTAAAGCCACCAGCCTGATGATGACGGATGGGATTCCGTTGAAACGTTGCACCTACACCTTTAGTTCTACGCGGGGAAAAACCCGAATAACCAAAGATCCACATACAAACACCCGCGAAAACCTCAGAAAACATATATATATATATATATATATATATATATATATATATATATATATATATATATATATATATATATATACATATACATATACATATACATATACATACACATACACATACACATACACATACACATACATATACATATACATATATATATATATATATATATATAGCAATGAGCTGAACCAAACATTCAAATAAGAAGTTGCTTTGAGAAAATGTCTGTGATTTTTTTCTCTTTTTAAATCTCCATTCCCCACTTCGCATCCCACAAAAATGCAATATTTTCTCCCAGAATTACAGCTAAATCCAAATATTATAGAAGATGAAAAATGGTGGATAGGCTGAAGTTGCTGTTCTTCCCATTAGCTTGCTGTTATGATCATTCTTCTGAGTTACATCTGTCACTAAGTACAATGGTGAAATCTAATTCTAGAAAAATTGAATTCTACAGTTATCTGATTTGTTTTTGCTTCATATGGGTCAACTATCTTAGTTTATTTTTTTTTCAGAAAAGGTGGAATCTGAAACCATGGATCGGTTTTAGCTTCTGATTCTTAGTTCACAAAAACTAGTAAACCATGGGCAAAGCAACCTGAGTCTTGTACTTGTATGTGCTTGAAATAGGATCCAACTAAGAGTAGTCCCTTAGATTGAAACAAGATGCTCATTTAACTTGCTTCGCTCTGCTCTGGATCCATTTTCAGCCCTTTCCATAAATCTCACTCAGTAGGATATGCCTGAAAGGAGCCTTTTCCTTTGGCATTGACCAAGGGATATCAATGATTGGAGAGCTTTAGAGCTGGTTTTGTAAAAACAACAACAACAACAAAAAAAAGGTACAGTATGGACTGAAGACAGGAAAATCATTTTTCCCGTCAAAGAACATGTTTCTTAGCTACGAAGAATCAGCACGTCAAAAGTGAAACCAAGTCTGAAGACACAAGTAACAATTCCCCAATACAAAGTTAAGAAACCCCACCTCTAAAGCAATGCAAGCAACTACATTCCCCAATACATCTTCTTGGCGGGCTTTTCATGAATTATTTTTTTAATTCCATTTATATCCCGCCCTTCTCCAAAGACTCAGGGCGGCTTACAAGCTTAGCAGTAGCCTTCATTCTATGTATATGCCTGCTTATTAGGGCTTTCACACACACCCCAAGCGACATTATTACAAAGTCAGCTTAATTGCCCCCAACAATCTGGGTCCTCATTTTACCTACCTCGGAAGGATGGAAGGCTGAGTCAACCTTGAGCCTGGTGGGATGCGAACCTGCACTAATTGCAGGCAGCTGGTGTTACTTAAGGAGGCATTAGCCCACTGCTCCACCAAGGCAGTCTGCAGTCTCGGGAGCAGCCGATGACCCTGATTCCCATGGGACAAAAGATTATTTTGTCTAGTGAAGCACCTGGAAATCCTCCCTCCCACTTTTCTATGTGTCAACCAAAAATGAATAGGGAAAATTGCTGTCCACATCTGGACAACAACCAACTCAAGGAAGCTTATCTAAATAGAGTGTTGATGGTGAAAACATAACCAACTGAGTATAGCTCACATCATAGAATACATTCTGTTCCATTACAATAATTCTCATGCAGAGAATCCCAACTGTGCTCAATATCTTTAATCTTTGTAAACAACAAAGTTGTTCTAAGATGGCGGCGCCTGGAATGGCTGCGGCTGCATTGGCTCTTGAAGGCGAATAGTTTTGGGAGGGATAGTAAGGGCTATAGGCCACATGATCAGGAAGATTTTAACGTGTTTGAGCAACATGGTGGAACTAAGGTAACATTCGACATACGACCGACAATCTTTGCTGGCCTGGCGAGTTTCTAGTTGTTTTGGAACTGTTGGTGAGACCGTTAAAAGTCGTTGGCGCTGTTTGAATTTGTTCTACCAGCAGCAAGATCTGACTGCTGGCCCAGTGATGGATTCTACTGCAAATCAGGGCTGTTTCCAGAGGAGGCAGAGGAGGAGAGGACCTGGAGCTTATGGAGCAAAGGAACTGGATGAGGCTGTCGGCAGGCCCAGAGGAAGAGAGAGAGGCTTTTGGAGGATTTGGTGGTGGCAGCAGCAGCGTGCTCCAGGGGTGAAAAGAAGCAAGGCCTCTTTAAGGAAAAGGTGAAAGAGTCAGGATCAGAAAAAGGAAGAAGGCGAGGTTGTCAGAATACAAGCTAACTTGAGGGCTAATCCACATGGAGCCCCATTTCCATCTGTCCTGTTTGCCATCATTCACTCCCTAGAGAGTAAAATGGACAATGTGAAATTTGAGCGGGCCCCAAACAAGGAGTATATATCGGAGGTGGTGACCCTTTGAGAGCTGTATGCAACGAAATTTCATTTTGATGTATGCCGATTGGTGTACATTCAAAGTGACAATAAAGTTATCATCATCATCATCAACAACACAATTCAAATTTTGTTCCATGCACAAGCTTTACCTCCTGCACCTCCAAATCTATATTATAAATGCATTAGTCAAAGATCTATCTAACAGGGAATGAAATGTCATTAAGAAGTGTTTAGGCTAAACAAAGGTCTACTAGCACACCATGTGTCAAAATGCATTAAACAGCGTGTGTCCAAAGAGCCCTCTGGAGTTGTGTGTTCTTTTCTTTTTTCAAGAGCACTATGTCAAAATTAGAGATGGGGAAATTTCCCCAGTCAAAATCTGGATAGGAAACAGCTGTGCTTATTAAAAGAAGTGGAACAGATATGTAGCTGTATAATCAGTTGCATGTAATTAACAAAGAATGATCGTAGTTGACTTAATGCAAGGTGCAGAATGCTTAATGGCAATGTGGTTGGGTAGCTTATAGGAAGTTTCCTTCTCTATTGCTGCAAAGGGCAAAATGCATGTTACACACACACAAACACACACAAAAATCCAGAAGGAAGTTATTGCAGATTAAAACTCTTGACAGCCCATTAAATTAGTCACTGCCACATATTATAATGATGTTGACTACATCAATAGCTTTTACAGCATGGTCAGATGGATTTCAGGGTTCAGTTAACACTGTGAGGCAAATTTGTACAATACAAGTTTCTGGCACTCATTATAAGGTGCCAGGTTGGTTATAAGGTACCTGAAGTCTCTTACAAAACCTATGTGCAAACATATGGTAGACATTGTCTAGAATGGCCTATGTATCCTTTGTCTTTCTCGTTTCTTTGGGACTACAATTTTGGGAATTCAAACCATTTGACTTTTTGCACATCTGGACAACAACCAACTCAATGAAGTTTATCTAGAGTGTCAATGATGAAAACATACCCAATTGAGTATACAGGTATCCATAAAACTAAGGAAATGATCTAAAAGGATAAGACTGAAAAAGGCCAGTTTTCAGATGTACTTTCATATTTTCATATCCACAGTAATAACTAAGGTTCTCCATAGATGGCAACAAAATAGCATCGTTTATTGCTGCATATAATTTGGAATCTGTTTTTTTTCTGTTATGCATTTAGCTCAAGTAAGCACATTCTTCATCCAAAGCTTTCAACTGGAACTTTGTTGGGATATAAAACTGCCAAGTCCACAGATGTTTGAGACTCATTTAAATACAAAGTCACTGGAGACCACCTCTTTTTTGCTTTGTGAAATGGGATTCACATTGTCTCAAATGCTCATCTATAATGGAGTTCTATTATTTTTATTCAATATTATGTTTCCCACCATCTCTGAGCTTTTGGCTGGAATGGGGAGAAATTATCTTATCAATTCCTCAGAATCTTGATTTGGATATTTTGAGTACCGGGACTTCCTTAACGAATTCAGGGCTTGGAAAACCTAGAAATCTATTGTTCTTAATATTGACCCAAAAATGTAATAGCATGCTGGACCAATACAACACTTAACACACAGGTACATACACCGATAAGGTAACTTTTCAGCATCTACAATTTAGCAGTCTTGAAGCTGTATACCAATCTCATAAATAAACAGAAATGTTATATGTGGACCTTAAAGGTAAAAGTAAAGTTTCCCCCACACATGTGTTCTAGTCGTTTCCAACTCTAGGGGCCAGTGCTCATCTCTGTTTCAAAGCTGAAGAGCCAGCGCTTGTCCAAGGATGTCTCCATGGTCATGTGGCTGGCATGACTAGATGCCAGAGATGCACAGAACACCGTTACCTTACCACCGTATTGGTCCCTATTTTTCTACTTGCATTTTGATGTGCTTTCAAACTGCTAGGTTGGCAGAAGCTGGGACGAGTAACAGGTGCTCACTCTGTTATGCGGCAGTCGGGATTCGACCCACCAAACTGCCAACCTTCTGATCAACAAGCTCAGCGTCCTAACCCACTGAGCCACCACATCCCATATGTGGATCTTAGGTGATAACAAATTTCTACTCTATGTTCACTTGAAAACATTCATAATGGAGAGCTGAATGTTGAATTTAGAGTCTGTTGCTATTCTGGCTGAGCATTTTTGAACTGACGGTTATTATAATTTTTCATTCCTAATAGAAATTCAGGTTACCTTCTATTTCACACAAAAGGTTAATGAAAAATTACTGAAGATTCTCATCCAGATGTGAGAATTTGAAGAAGCCAAGCTGTGAAGAAGGAATAATAAATGTTTGCCACAGGTCCCATCAAAACAGGATCAAAACAGGATAGTCATCACAAACATGGAGCTTGAGAGACTAAGAACTCTGATCAACGACTCATGTAGCTCACTAACTTACTTCCCAAGAAGGTTAACAAGGATTCACAAAGTCCATAAGCAAAATGTGAAAGTTATCACTCCTCTGATGCTGCTGGAGCTTTTTTGGGTGCTTTTGGGTTCAAAAGAATTATATATAAATTTATTAGCACACTAGCAAGAGTTCTATCTCCCCCCTACTTCCTGTTACCAGCCACGTTTCTCCCATTATATAAGTGCACATGTGCATGTCTGTTATGTATATCTCAACACCAATGTGTCATCCAGGAGTGTCTAGAAACTTCATCCCAACCTCCAAATAAATCTTGCAGATTTCATTGGGACATACTCTATATTGGGCATGCATAGACTTGCCACCTAAATGTCAGGACTTTCAAAGATGTCCTTAAACTATCTTTGTACAATAAGTTTCAACAAGATTATTTCTGCTTTTATTGATCATGTTTTTGGGATCGCTGAACAACAGTAACATGCAGCTAATCAAAAGCATACTTTTTAAAGGAATCATTGGTAAAAAGAAATTATTTCTTCATCTTAAATGAGTGTATGTGTTATATACTTAGCATGCATAAAAGCTATCATCAAATCAAATTTAAAAAATGCCAGCATCAAATCAAACAGAATACTGATTTTTTTAAAAAAAAAATTGGTTTAACAAGTATGTGGGTGGCATGGTGGCTCAGCAGTTAAGACACTGGGCTTGTCAGCTGGAAAGCCAGTGGCTGAGGTTTGAGACCCAAGTGCTGTGTGACAAGGTGAGCTCCCATTTTGTCCCAGCTCCTGCCAACCTAGCAGTTCAAAAGCATGTAAGAAAAACAGGTACCCCTACTGTACGAAGGCAACAGCACTCCATGATATCATGCTGGCCACACGGCCACAGAATTGTGTTTGGACAGTGCTGGCTCAATGGTCTTGAAACTGAGATGAGTATTGCCTATAGTCAGCAATGACTAGTGGAGTAAAATCTGCAGGGACTCCTTTATAACAAGTATGTAATCCCTGCATTCATACAACATGATTACTCCAGGGTTAGTATAACTTTTTGAACTTAGACTAAACTAAATGGCATGCTTGAACCCAACATACCAAGTCTCTTTTGGAGAGAGAGAGAGAGAGAAGGAGAAGGAAAAAGGTGTTTGAAACTAAACATCCGTAACACATTATAAAAATACAACTGCTATGTATGCAGCCAGACTAGTTAAACATATTCTATGAACACAGCCATTGTAAGCAATATTTAGCATTATACCAAACTTGGGGAAATGGATTTGGGGTAAGACTAATATATGGAGTTGCTGAGGGTTGTAATTCAACAATACATGTGGGGGGAATCACAGATTTCCTATTTTCCTTTTTGGATAGCCTTGATGCCAGACCTTTGAAGGGAATGTTTATCATTAAAACAGTGTAACCAAGCAACTGGTGTAACTCTCTCTGTCTCACCTAGAGATCTACTTGTTTATATTATCCAACTGTAGTATGTCATTATGTGATTCTAACTGCATTATTTAGTTCTTAATAAGCAGGCATACTTCTTTGCCCTAGTTAAGCAGTGCACAAATCATGTTGTTTAACAAGCTTTAAGTCTCTATTTCTTTAATGATGCTATATCTGTGCAGATTGGTGCATTCACTTATTGGGGAAACAGAACAAAATATTTTGATGGAGTTGTACCTATTATATATTAAGATGCTCGTGTTCTTTCCTGTATATTTTTCAGTATCTGTACTTAGTGATGTGTGTTGAGGAGAAACTCAAACGAAGACCCATTCAGTGAGCCATTACAGTTAGGATTGGAAATTATCTTTGTAGTAACTGAAGGGGAATAGAATATATGGAATAAATAAATAAAAAGGATAGCATTTAATATGGAAAGAAATATTTCAAGAAAGGTTTGTGGACTTCCTGGAAGTAAATATCCAGCTGTATTGGAGTAAAGAATACCAAACTAAATAGATGTTGGCTGAGGCAGAAGGAATCTTATTTGTATATTTTATGTGCATATGTTTTTAATTGAACTGCCTAATCATTTAGATTATTTGATTAGTACCATCAGCTGTAATTTACTGAAGAGGGATTGCAGTTTGTACACAAAATAAAATGTTTTCCATTCTATGGAGATCAGTTGTCAGTGACAGAGTGGATACTACAAGAAATCATATCCAAAAAAAAAAGAAGAAAAGTTGATGTATGCTATTCAATATTCTCCTATCAAGGCATCTGCTGTCATTTGAACTAGCAAACATCCAGCCTGCATTATTGTTGATTTGTAGCAAACTGCTTATCAAATGATATAAACAACAGATGCAGTCATCTGAATAATCTGCCCCAAATTAAAATCTGTTCACTTCCACAACATCTGATAGCAGCAACCAGCAGGGTTTTTTGTTTTTTTATTTTGTTATTTGGTTGGCGTTTTTTTTTTGCATAATAGTGGGCTAAGAGGAAATGAGGAAAAACAAATAAAAATTAAAATGTTTTTTCCCCTCAATTCCTTTCTGAAGCTTTTCAGAATGTAGCCAACACTACATTGATTTGATTTTGATGTTGCTACTTTTGAATAGTAACTGTCATCCACAATCAACCCCTTAAGGTTATCTTTTAAAACAGTATGCAACTCCCTGGTGATTTTATTCAATGTAGCAAATCATTTCAAAGCAAAACATCCCACAATGGAGCATCAAAACAATTCTATTTAGATCTACTGTTTGAATCATTCCCTTGATTTTATTCAGGGGGGTGAAGTGTTTTTATCCATGTATAAAGCAACCATCAAATTGATTCAAATTGACCTGATCCTATGTGATGCTTCAGATCAATAGATAATTAAATTTGCTGGCCAGACTTAATTGGGAGACTCAATCAAAACAACTGTCAAATTGAATCAAAGTTTTGCAGAACCCTAATAATTCTAACATGTAAAAGTAAGAAAGACATTACAATCCACAGAAAGGAACTCCCAAAACAAAAATTTACATCCAAGTTATAGGATGTATATCTCCTGTACAGGAGATTTTGGGTATTTGTTATTTGTTCATTATCCTTTAAATCTACACCTTAATAGGGTTGTTTCAATGGATTATAAAGCTATTAACAGTGGTGGCGGCAGCAACTCTCCAAGGCTAGGACCTACCTTTTTAATTTCCCACAATAATCCAAGGTCTCCAAAGTAATTATATTTTAGGCACTGTGGGAAAATAAAACGTGACTCAGAAATCCATCTGCATGAAGTAGCATCACTTCTGCTAAGCGTATGGGGCACCGGGACACTGGGGTACATATTAATGCCACTTGGACTTGCTGATTCCCCCCTTATTTATCTTTCCTGCAAATTCTGGTTGCTCTGACATCCAATAGAAGAATGGGAGATGGTACAAACTTTGCCAGAAATGTGCATGCAATATTATCTTGAAATGCCTAACCAGATAATAACTATCTGCAAATCCTTCACTTAGGAGGAAAAAGCAATTTCCTAGTAACTCTCCTTTTCAAATTCCCCCTAAACTTTTGAAGAAGGAATTGCCTTGAAAATAAGGATGTGGTGGGAAAATCTTTATTTAGGCCCATATCCATCATGGTTTTAATATCAGTCCTTATTGTAATTGTTGTTGTTGTTGTTGTTAGCTGCGAAGTCGTGTCCGACTCATCGCGACCCCATGGACAACATTCATCCAGGCCTTCCTGTCTTCTACCATCTTCTGGAGTCCATTTAAGCTCACGCCTACTGCTTCAGTGACTCCATCCAGCCACCTCATTCTCTGTCGTCCCCTTCTTCTATTGCCCTCGATCTTTCCCAGCATTAGGCTCTTCTCCAGTGAGTCCTTCCTTCTCATTAGGTGGCCAAAGTATTTGAGTTTTAGCTTCAGGATCTGGCCTTCTAAAGAGCAGTCAGGATTGATCTCCTCTAGGACTGACCGGTTTGATCGCCTTGCAGTCCAAGGGACTCGCAGGAGTCTTCTCCAGCACCATAGTTCAAAGGCCTCAATTCTTTGGCGCTCAGCCTTTCTTATGGTCCAACTTTCACTGCCATACATTGCAACTGGGAAGACCATAGCCTTGACTATACGCACTTTTGTTGACAGGGTGATGTCTCTGCTTTTTAGTGTGCTGTCTAGATTTGCCATGGCTTTCCTTCCCAGGAGCAAGCGTCTTTTAATTTCTTGGCTACAGTCCCCATCTGCAGTGATCTTGGAGCCCAGGAAAACAAAATCTGTCACTACCTCCATTTCTTCCCCATCTATTTGCCAGGAATTGAGAGGGCCAGATGCCATGATCTTGGTTTTCTTAATGTTAAGTTTCAACCCAAGTTTTGCACTCTCCTTCTTCACCCGCAACAAGAGGGTCTTTAGTTCTTCTTCACTTTCTGCCATTAGAGTGGTATCATCTGCGTATCTTAGGTTGTTGATATTTCTTCCAGCAATCTTAATTCCAACTTTTGATTCATCTAGCCCTGCCTTTCTCATGATGTGCTCTGCATATAAGTTAAATAGGCAGGGCGACAGTATACAGCCTTGCCGGACTCCTTTCCCAATTTTGAACCAATCAGTGGTTCCGTGTCCAGTTCTCACTGTTGCTTCTTGACCCGCATATAGGTTTCTCAAGAGACAAATAAGATGGTCTGGTACTCCCATCTCTTTAAGAACTTGCCACAGTTTGTTATGATCCACACAATCAAAGGCTTTAGCATACTCAATGAAGCAGAAGTAGATGTTTTTCTGGAACTCCCTAGCTTTCTCCATGATCCAGCGTATGTTAGCAATTTGATCTCTAGTTCCTCTGCCTCTTCGAAATCCTGCCTGTACTTCTGGTAGTTCTCGATCCACATACTGCTGAAGTCTAGCTTGTAGGATTTTAAGCATGACTTTACTAGCATGAGAAATGAGTGCAATGGTGCGATAGTTTGAACATTCTTTGGCACTGCCTTTCTTTGGAATTGGAATGTAAACTGATCTTTTCCAATCCTGTGGCCACTGTTGAGTTTTCCAAATTTGCTGGCAAATTGAGTGTAGCACTTTTACTGCACTGTCTTTTAAGATTTTGAATAGCTCAGCTGGAATACTGTCACCTCCACTAGCTTTGTTGTTGCTCAGCTTTTCTAAGGCCCACTTCACTTCACATTCTAGGATGTCTGGCTTGAGGTCAGTGACCACCTCATTGTGATTATCTGGGACGTTAAGCTCATTCTTGTATAGTTCTTCTGTGTAATTTTGCCACCTCTTCTTAATCTCTTCTACCTCTGTTAGGTCCCTGCCATTTTGGTCCTTTATCATGCCCATTTTTGCATGGAATGTTCCCTTCATCTCTCCAATTTTCTTGAAAAGATCTCTGGTCCTCCCTATTCTATTGTTTTCTTCTATTTCTTTGCACTGTTCATTTAAGAAGGCATTCTTATCTCTTCTAGCTATTCTCTGGAATTCTGCATTCAATTGGGCATATCTATGTTTTTCTCCCTTGCCTTTCGCTTTCCTCCTTTGCTCAGCTATTTGCAAAGCTTCCTCAGACAGCCATTTTGCTTTCTTGCATTTCTTTTTCTTTGGGATGGTTTTGGTTGCTACCTCTTGTACAATGTCGCGAACCTCTGTCCATAGTTCTTCAGGCACTCTGTCTATCAGATCTAATTCCTTAAATCTATTTGTCACCTCTACTGTATATTCAACAGGGATATGATTTAATTCATACCTGAGTGGCATAGTGCTTTTCCCTACTTTCTTCAGTTTAAGCCTAAACCTTGCAAGGAGAAGCTCATGGTCTGAGCCACAGTCAGCTCCTGATCTTGTTTTTACCGACAGTATAGAGCTTCTCCATCTTTGGCTGCAGAGCATATAGTCAATCTGATTTCTGTGTTGACCATCTGGTGATGTCCATGTGTAGAGCCGTCTCTTGGGTTGTTGGAAAAGAGTGTTTGCTATGACCATCGTATTCTCTTGACAAAATTCTATCAGCCTGTGCCCTGCTTCATTTTGTATTCCAAGGCCAAACTTGCCTGTTATTCCAGTTATCTTTTGGCTTCCTACTTTAGCATTCCAATCCCCCATGATGATAAGGACATCATTTTTTGGTGTTACTTCTATAAGGTGCTGTAGGGCTTCATAGAACCGGTCAATTTCATCCTCTTCAGCACTGGTGGTTGGGGCATAGACTTGGACTACTGTGATATTGAATGGTTTCCCTTGGATTCGAACTGAGATCATTCTGTCATTTTGAGGATTGTATCCCAGTATTGATTTTCCTACTCTTTTATTGACTATGAAGGCTACCCCATTTCTTCTGAGGGATTCTTGCCCGCAGTAGTATACCTGATGGTCATCTGAATTAAATTCACCCATTCCTGTCCATTTTAGTTCGCTGATACCTAAGATGTCGATGTTCAGTCTTGTCATCTCTTGTTTGACCACGTCCAGCTTTCCTTGATTCATGGATCTTACATTCCAGGTTCCTATGGAGAAAAAATCTTTACAGCATCGGACTTTCCTTTCACCACCAGACACATCCACAGCTGAGCGTCCTTTCGGCTTTGGCCCAGTCGCTTCATTCTTTCTGGCGCTACTAGTACTAGCCCTCTGCTCTTCCCCAGTAGCATATTGGACGCCTTCCGACCTGAGGGGCTCATCTTCCAGCGTCATATCGTTTTGCCTTTTGGTACTGTCCATAGCAGGGGTGTCAAACTGCCGGCCCGTGGGCCGGAGCGTCACAGAGAAACTGCACCCATCCCATTTTCGGCAATGGGAAAAAGTTCCGATACGTCACGCGACGTCACGTGACGTCGCGAGTTTGACATGCCTGGTCCATAGGGTTTTCATGGCAAAGATACTGGAGTGGGTTGCCATTTCCTTCTCCAGTGGATCACGTTTTGTCAGAACTCTCAGCTATGACCTGTCCGTCTTGGGTGGCCCTGCATGGCATAGCTCATAGCTTCATTGAATTACGCAAGCCCCTTCGCCACGACAAGGCAGTAATCCATGAAGGGGCCTTATTGTAATAATGTACCTTAAAGATCAAAGATATGACAGTGAAATTTGCCCTTAGTCACTTGCCCTTTTAATTTTGAGATCCACATTGGAGTTTGTTTACTTATTTACTTACTTGGTTTATAAAGGTAAAGGCAAAAGTTTCCCTTGTGAAGTCATGTCAGACTCTAGGGAGTGGTGGTCATCGGCCAGCATGACTATACACCAAGGTGCATGGAATGCTGTTACCCTTCCACCAAAGTGGTGCCTATTTATCTACTTACAGTTGCATGCTTTCAAATTGCTCGGTTGGCAGGAACTGGGGCAAGTAATGTGAGCTCATCCCATTGTGCCACCTTCAAGTCTTGAAACCCAAACTTAACCACTGCGTCATCACTTGGTGTATATGCTGATCAAATCTACTTCTGGACAGTTTGCTGATTGACCATCAGTAATGTTTAAATTACTCAAAATTGTGTTGCTCCATTTTGTATTCTTAAGTCAAATTTAATGTTCTTCTCCATTAATTGTAATACTTAGTTCTTCCTGGTTATCTCTAGTGTCCAAACCTTTATGCACCCTATCATTTTTTTCAAGACTTCAAAACAAAAGCAAAGAACGGATTCTTATAACTAATCTCAAAATAGTATTTCAAATTCATCTGGATTCTTAGTCTGTTTCTAACTTTTCAGAACCAAGGTTCTAATTTTGCTGTTTATTCCTCCCAGAAAATATATTTTTAGTTTTTAAACTTGTTTATAAAACTTCTTTTGTCAAGGATTGAAGGAAAGTCACCTAGTATTCTAAAACTTATCATTGCAAATGTTCCTAATATCTAAAAAAAAATCCAGTTAAGTACTGGTTTCTGAATGCAACCAAGAAATGAAACTGTCAGCTCTGCCTGAAACAGCTTGGTGCCTCACAGACATCCTACCATAAAAGGCTAGAAGGGGGAGGGAGGACGAAAGGGCAATAATGCTGTGTGTGTTCATGATGAGAAATCAGGATGTGAGTATGATAAAGACCATAGCAGCCAGATCCTGTTCATACCAGAATACCAAGGCCAAGCACCCTGAAAAATATGCAGATCACCCTGAAACATTTCAGCATTCTCAAAACATCTTGGCGAGCTCTGGTTGGCTGAAAATGGACTGGTCATGGAGGGGAGAGATGGGCTGTGGGCAAACCTTTTTTGTCTCTTGCGGGAGAATTCAGAGCTGGCTTGACTTTACTTCAACCGACACCTTTAGTAAATGAACCCTTTGCTTTAACCAAATGGAGTTGAGAGCCTTTCTTTCCTAAGGGATTGCACTGGGGCAGGTCTGACAGAAACATGGTGAATTTTATGTTTATATATGCTACATTGTGCCTGGGATTTAGTTGAAAGCACTCAACTTCCAGTTGTTTGACTCACAAACTGAACACAAAAGCACAGTTCCTGCAATCCATTTAGGAGAAATTCTAAAGTTCAAGTGGGCAATCTCACAATCTCCCCTTTCTCTGGAGAGATATTGCTGGCCAGAATTCACTGTCTGACTGCTGATTTTTGTCGCTGTTCTTGCACTGTTCATCTCCTACACCATGAATACTCATTGGAAGTTTTCATTACATGTTCCCCATTCAATATTTTCTCATAATAGAAGTAACATAATGTAGCAGAAAGACCTTGCAGCCTGATGAAGCATAATTTTGACAAAGAGGATGTTGTGCTACCTAAATAGTTTGCTTAGCCTTGAGTTTCCTAGCACAGATATAAATGCCATTGTTCTTTTACTCATCAAGTTAGCTAAGTTTTTCTATGAAAGGTCCCTTGACAAAGGAAACAAGGAAATGCTTTAAAATGGGAGGGCATGGAAGAATGTGCTTTTTCATTTCAGTTCTTATTTAATAATTGTCCTTTATGACCTTAAAAATTAGTCTTCAGTGTATTGAATGTGAAATTTCACTTCAAGGAAAACATTATTGCCTGTAATAATTTCTGACTGCGTTCAAGTCACACTGTTATTACAAGATTACCAATGCAGTTCTGCCAAAACGGCTGATTAAATCACACAACTCCATTCAGAGGATTACATAATCAAAACCTCCTTCACATGCTGAAACTCATAATCATATTGCCATATTGGCATGTATGCAATCCCAAGCTATTGAGAATATTCACTGCAATTATGCTGGAAGGATTAATCAGTTGGTCTGAGGAACTGATATGATCATAGGTAAAAGATTAGGTTTGCAGTACATGGAGATGGTTGCTTGGTCTTCATTTTACTTTTATTTTAAGCTTATAATCTACTAATGATAATTTCTTTAAACTTGTATTCTGCCTGACTGTCAACAACATTGGGCGACTCACAGCCACTCAGCAAATAAATTACAGTAACTTATAAGGATTAAAAAAAGATGGCATATGTATTTCACTCTGCACACTTGAGTTTTATCTGAGAATTGTGTCCATCTTGAAAGTTATCTGATATTCCTCAAATATCATCTTGAGAGCTTTAGCTAGTAGTCAGTCCTTTAATGTACTTCTTTTGGAGATCTTCAATCCTTCTATAGCACAACAGTTCCCAATGATTTTTTTTCAGGCACAATGAAAGTTAAGTCGTTTGAAAGTATATTAAATTTGTAGCATAGTGATATTCCCAAGGAGGATTGTAATTCAAGAGAAAGGCAAGGAAATAAAAGGCCCTTCAAAAGACCTGAAATGTTAAAACAACTTTTAAAAGTTCAGTTTTTATTGTTTGGTTCTCAAAGGGTTTAAATATTTCCATGGGCCTTTTTCAAAACTCCCCAGATAATGTTGGGATCAGTTATGGCTGCCTAGCAACTGTTGAGAATCATTGCAAGTCTGTCTAAAGAGTTGAGGAATGGCCTATAGGAATGGCCAATTCATACTCTACGGAGTTATTTATATTCTCCAGATGATGTAGTGGACATTACTTTAAAATTTCCCAATGCCTTTTCATTTCCATAAGTCATTGAGTTACTCAGACTGTAATACTACATAATATATGACTCCCCATGTTCAAGAGATGAGGCCGGAGAGTCAGAGAATATGTTAAAAAGGAGAATATGTCAGAAGGCAATATGGAAATATCTTCACCAACACAATCCTTGAGTCCAGAAGTCACAGAGAGAGAGAGGTCCTGGTGCAGAAGAGGTAGAAATTATAAGTGAACTATATTCACTTATAGTTCACTTATATACATTCTCACATTTTTGAGATGTGAGAGATCTTTAGTTCCAAATCAAAGATTGCTGATAACAGGAGAACTGAGTTCTCCAAATATGAACGCTGAAGCTGGACCAGAAACTTCCCTCTCTGATTTAGCAACCTAGTTCATCCATTACAGTGCTTTTGCGCCAATACTGGCAGCGTGCCTTTTGAAAATGTAATGGAGTAACAAACCAAATAATAATCCATTTTCACCAATGAGCATAAAAGTGCGTTTAGAGGAAATTGTTAGCTCTGTTAACTAAGCACTGTCCAGGGTTCTGAAAAATTGAATGCAACCCCTAAAGCTTTCAGGAATCCACTCCTTAAAGACTCTTTGCCTCTTGTCAATATTGTCTTTTTGATTGATACAGTGTTCTTCCCTATTTCCAGTCTCCTAGAGATATTAGTGAAAGAATTGATTCTGTGAACATCTCTTATCTGAAGAGGCAATATTGCCATCTATCAAAAATTGCAGTGAGACCACAATCCCTTTACCCTACAGTACTTCAACTCTTCAAGGACTCTTGAACTGTAGAATATTTTGCACTGGAGATAGGCTTAGCCAATAATCTCTATTAAAAATTTAGTCTTAGATTTTCCATTGTTGAAATATTTAACTTTTCTTACATCAATCTTAGCTCTGCATGCAGTAGTCCAGTGGAATATAGAACTCTCAAAGCCTATCCTGAACCTAACATTTCCCTTCCCTTGATTGATTTTCTGTAATTTGTTTTTTTCTAGTGAGAACTCACATAGTGAATTCTCAATTTGCCCAGAACACTAATGCTGACCCATGACAGCAGTTGTTGGTGTTGCTTTAAATCTCTGCTGAAAATTCTGGAGACATGATTGTGACAAACTTTTCATGGAAATTTTATGGAATGCAACCATCCAGTTTGGGTATTTTCAAGGTCTAAATTTATAAAAGAATATAAGCATTTGCAAGACTGCAACATGTTTATATGCAGAAGAGTAAAACTAAACTTTTAAAGTCATATTCTCTTTTTTCTCTTTCATATACTGGTAGTTAGAGTGCTACAGTATAAACGTGATGCAGAAACAGTAGCCTCTTTCACAAATGGTTCCGTGTGCCTTTGGCATCTAGTCATGCCGGCCACATGACCACAGAGACGTCCTCAGACAAGCACTGGCTCTTCGGCTTTGAAACAGAGATGAGCACCGGCCCCTAGAGTCGGAAACGACTAGCAAACATGTGCGGGGGAACCTTTACCTTTACTAATGATATTTTTTTTTATTTTTTATTTTTTTTAATTCCATTTATATCCCGCCCTTCTCCGAAGACTCAGGGCGGCTTACAAGCTTAGCAGTAGCCTTCATTCTATGTATATGCCTGCTTATTAGAAGTGATTTATGCAATGATTCATGATTGCAACTATACCTAGGATGGATAACAAAAAGAGAATTAAGCTATGTTGGCACAATGGTTAGAATGCACTGTTACAGACTAACTCTGCTGACTGCCAGCAATTTGTTCCTGACCAGTTCAAGGTTGACTCCACTTTCCATCCTTCTGAGATCAGTAAAATGAGGACTCAGATTGTTGGGGGCAATAGGCTGACTCTATAAACTGCTTAGAGAGGGTTATAGAGCACTATGAAGTAGTATATAAGTCTATTGATACTGTTATTAATACAATAATAACTGATCCAAATGGGGGAGAGAGAGGAAGGGAACGGAAGGAGGAAGGAAGGACTAGCAAATATGTTTGAAAAGAGGATAGATAACTTGAGGGATGGTATTGAACAGTGGATATTTTTTCCTAAGTATAAATAATATGCTTAAATCCAACCTGCTATTAATAATTAATCAAAAATTGTAATACATATGTAGAACACCTGAGATGCAACAAGAAAGCAAAAATAAAAGGTGAAAAAGCTTGTGCTAAAAAGTATTGTGCTTCTAACCAACACTCTTAGTAACTTGCTAATCTATGTTCATAATTACTAGAAATAGAGTATCAGCAGCTCTTGGTGGGTTGTGCTAACATGTTCATTTTTTATTATTGGCATAAGGATTGGATCCATCATTGCTTTTTGTGTGTTTAGATATCAAAATTATGAATAGGGTATGAGAGAATATACAAGACTGCCTTAACTCCAACATTCAATTTAAGTCTGAACACTCCCCACCCCACTCCATCCTATATACCTCCTCTTGCAAAGATGTTGCAATGGATGAATGTATTTACAAGCTACAGGTGAGAATTTATGAAGCGGAATTAGTTAATACACAATCTGGGATTACCATAGGGATCTTGTAATTACTAAAATCTGTGGGGTTTCAAGACATTAAATATTAGGGACTTTCTTTTTTCTCCTTCAAGCACAAAGAAATTTTAAACAGCTTTTATTTGTACTTTAAGAAAAAAAAGTGATAGAAATATAAAACAAAACAAAACAAAACAAAAGCAGACTAAATATATCATTCTGCAGATCTCCACTGAAGAAGCTCATAATGAAATATTTAATTACAGCCTGTAAGCAGGTGATTTGATTAAAATAAACAGGCTTACCTGATTAATATTCCTTAATATGGTGAAAAATGGACAAAAGTCTTTTTAAATATTAAAGAAAACCAGAGCCAGCTGCTATTTTGACTTCTAAGATCTACCTATTGCTATTACAGAATGAAATAAATCAAAATGAGATTAATGTTCCCCATGGAAATAGGTACCAATCACAATGTGAAACTCCACTGCACAAAAGTCCATAACTTTAAGAAAGTTCTTCTGAGATCTTTCAACAAGCTGGAGAGTTACAGATGTCCTTTAGGAATTAAGATTAAATTTGTACAATCTATGAAAGTTGAAAATGAGTTACAGTAAGGGCTCCCATTTGTGGAACTGTAAAGGTGATATATTATTATACTATATTATATTATGCTACACTACACTACACTACACTACACTACACTACACTACACTACATTATGCCACAAGGTTTCCAGGTCTAAAGCTCAGACTGTCAACTGAAAACTTATGAAATCATAAATGTGTTAATCTTCAAGGTACCACAAGGCCAAACTATGCTGTGGACTCTCTCATTTGTGTTCCTCCCCACCCTGATTGTCAGCCTTCTCCCCTTTTGGACTCTATAATTCCTTATATCTACAATCCCTAGCAAGGGGCCCGTGCCTCTGTCCTCATTTTGCATCATAACCAAATAACTAGTTGGAGCATCTGAAGGTGGTGTAGCAAATGCTACAGGGTAGTTCTATATTCATTCTCCATATGAAACTGCTGCAGTGCATAGGAGAGATGGGAGATACAGTCACCTCTATATAGCCAAGCTTGTGGAGATAAAAGAAGTAAAAATCAAGAGTGAGATGGTCTAAAGAAGAAGGTAACACAAGATGCAATGATCACAGGGGAATAAACGAATCAATGAATCAATGATAATGGGGAAAAGGTATTCAGTGACCAACCAACCTTGTCCTTTGGGATTCATGAGAAAGATAGAACTGCTAAGAATGTTCCCCACCTCCACCAGTTTTTCTCTATCCAACCCACATTTCTGACAACCAGAACACCAAACCAAATACCTGAATGGAACAAAGAAACAGAAATAAGTGAGCGAATTAATGGAACCGAGTCAGAAGAACTGCAAGAGACAGCCAAGGGCCAGATGCCATCGTGATTCCAGCATCAGCACTGTTAAAGGTGCAAATGAGTCAAATTTGGCTCCGAATTCAACTAAGATATTTAACAAGTTGGAGGGAGGAGAGATTGGAAGGATAATTTTATTCTCCAAGACAGATTCAGAATGTAATTAGGGCTTTGAACTACTCATTCTATCAATTTAAGCATTCTTGAATTGTTGTGATTTCCATAATGTTTCATGTTATTGGAACTGGCTGTCACATAAATTTTGAAAGAAAGAAATACTTCAGAGGGCTCCTGTTTCCTCATCTATCCTCACAGAAGAAACGATCAAGTTGACAAAATATCATGAAACATTCCTAAAGAAGAGAGACAGAAGAATCTTGATTGTAGTGGAATTATCATTGGACATTATGGACATATCCTGGGTCAGTTAGTATAAGCAGGTAAATATATTTGAAATCAAAGGTAGTTGAGACTGGAGAGAGAAAATTTATTCTTGACCTAAAGAAAGGATGGACAAAACAGCATCTCCTTTTGGCAATTTTTGACATCTCCACTCAGTGAGGTAGGTTATAGAATTCCCAGAAAAACTAAAAAAAGAAAAGAAAAATACCAGTGATGCAGTTTGCTGCCTATTTTTCTGTCAGTTTAATACTATAGAAGGTGTTTGAAGAATTCCCCAGGACTTTTAATCTGTTCCAGCTTTCAGCTTATAACAAGAGAAGCCAGTGTTCTTGCTGGTCAACATTTCCTTCCTTCCTTCCTTCCTTCCTTCCTTCCTTCCTTCCTTCCTTCCTTCCTTCCTTCCTTCCTTCCTTCCTCCCTCCCTCCCTCCCTCCCTCCCTCCTTTCTTTCTTCTTCCTTCCTTCCTTCCTTCCTTCTTTCCTTCCTTCCTTCCTTCCTTCCTTCCTTCCTTCCTTCCTTCCTTTCTTTCTTTCTTTCTTTCTTTCTTTCTTTCTTTCTTTCTTTCTTTCTTTCTTTCTTTCTTTCTTTCTTTCTTTCTTTCTGGGTGAGGTCATCAGGTATATAATAGTGGTGCAATAATGACTCCAGTGAAACAAGGCTTGAAATTCTGTCTCTCCCCCTGATATTTCAGAGAACCAATGTTCCTTCAAGACCAGCAAATTAACACTTTCTCGTTCTTGTAATCGTAAGAACTTAGTCAGCGTGGCAACCGTCTAATCACACTTAATGCCCTGCAGGTGAATAGCAGAAAAAACATGCCATTTTATTCAGATACTCTAATTATGAAAGTTAATTCTCAGAAGGTTCTAGTGATCCAAAAAGGAAAAAAAAATAAATAAAAACAGAGAGGCAGAGAATGTTCAAAAGCTATAATGCAATGTATACATTTTAAGTTGCCCACTTCTGACATATATCATCTGACTAGATGCTTTTTATACCCTGACATATGTGTTATACATAAATAATTCAAGTAATTTGCTTTAATTATTGTTATTCTACCCAAGAACATAATTATACAGCAAAATTTAAATATTTTAAATAGATGAAGGATGGTCTTTTATAATTTCTCTTTTCCCAAGGAAGTTTCACCATTTCTTTTTCTACTGCTCTTTGTTGTTTCCCCTTTGCTTCCTCTAATGCCAACGCAGTTACCAAATCTGGAAAAAGTTGCTACTGAGAAACAAAGAGGAGTAATCGGCATGTTTGGAAGAAACATCTTATTCTATGCCCATATACATGGTTGGCCACTTTATTATAGCTAGTGGATCTGAGTTGCAAGGATTTGGATGACAATGAATTCTTCTAAAAGGGCCTCACATAGAGAAACATACGTTCAACACCCAAATATAAAATGAATTTGATTAGACAATATCCACAACATTCTTGGGAGTGAGGCTTGGATAGAGAAAAAAAATAGTGTGAAATGGGATGGAGACACTAGGAAGAGAATGTGGTTAATTAACTGTCAATTTCTTGTGTGTTTAATGTCATGGTTCTGATAGATGAAACCAGAAAAAAGAACTCCAAGGGAAAAAAGTTTCCTTAAAGAAGATATTTATTTGGCTACATAGAATTGGCATATTCAAAGGTGAACCCAAAACTGAAACACTCCCCCAAAGTTACTAAGTTACAAAGTGAAAGTTCCCTCCCCAGTAATATGTCATTAATCACATTCCCCAATTACCTCCTTGCACCGGTTCTGTAAGGAAAGTTACAGCATGCCAAAATGCAGTTAGCAATGACCTTGGTTCCCACAAGAAAATTTATTGCTATGTCTTTCATCAAACACTCATTCCCCCTTCCAGATCTATGGCAACTGAAAATGAAGAGAAAATGGCTTCAGCTAATTTCGTTGCAGAGTTGGCATCTAATCACACATGACCAAATAAAGTTATTATATTCTGTCCCATCCTGTCCCATCCCATCCCATCCCATCTTGGCTTGGCTTGGCTTGGCTTGGCTTGGCTTGGCTTGGCTTGGCTTGGCTTGGCTTGGCCTGGCCTGGCCTCTCCTCTCCTCTGAATGGTTACACTGCAGCTTGTTCAACTTGCTCCTTATTAAGCAGGGCATTTAAAAAAAACCTAACAAAAATAGTATACAAATAAAGGAAATCAATATCTCTCACAATAAAACAATTATGTTTTTTGAGGGATGCAGGAGAAGATGATTGGATCTGAAGGCAATGAATTTCCTTTGCTGATCAAAGACTTCTGGTAAAACCTGTTCTCTAAATTGAGAAAAGGGGTTAACGTTAAATAAAATAACTCCTTGTATTTTTTGCAGCTCACTTTTGAAATAAATACAACTTTCATGTTGCTAAGTATAAATGCCCTAAAGTTTATCTGAGAAGGGAAGAAGTTCTAAGAACGTTGTTTCAATTTCAAGAGTCCTGACCAATCCATTTTGTTTCCCCAACAGACTAGTAAATCACTTTCCAAACTATCCACAGAAAGAACAATTTGTTTGCATGAAGTAAGCTTCCAAACTTAGACTCAGAAGGATTAGGTCACCCAGATGTCAAGATGTCAGGCAAAAGGTTTGTAAAGAGGTCAGGGCCAGAGAGGAAAAGTATGAGGGATTAGATGCTGCCAGTTCAGAAAGCAGAAAGAGAGTTTGCATATAAAATGATATTGACAAAAAAGCCTGTGATTCCAACAGATAATGAAGCTAGCTTGTGTTCAAACAGGATATTTGCAGCTCTTTTGATATTGCCAATACACAGCTATGGAAGGTCATTCACTGTGCAGAGGATAAAATTCTGTTTTGAATAATGTCTTTCTTAAACTGTAGACTTCTAAATATATTTTGATATATTTTTATGTGAACCAGTTTGACGTAGTGGTTAAAGAACCAGCCTAGAAACTAAGAAACATTGAGTTTTAATCCCACTTTGGACACAAAGCCCACCGGGTGACCTCGGGCAACTTCTTGTCTCTCAACCCTAGGAGGAATAAGGCAATAGTAAACCACTTCCAAAATCTTGTTAAGAAAACTGTAGGGATTTGTCACTGAAGCAGTAGGTGTGAGCTTAAATGGACTCCAGAAGATGGTAGAGGACAGGAAGGCCTGGAGGAACATTGTCCATAGGGTCGCGATGGGTCGGACACAACTTTGCAGCTAACAACAACAAGGGATTTGTCCAGGAGTCAAGACTGTGTCTGAGGGCGCACGCACGCACGCACGCACGCACGCACACACACACACTTTTAAATACATTAATAAAGTCTATTTTTTCCTTGTTTATTAATGGAATCATGGTTTAAATCACAACATTCAAGCAGAGAGGAAAAACTCTATTGTGCTGTGCTATTCTAAAACACATATTTCACAGTGGGAACTGAATATATGAGGTTAGGTTGTGTCCAGATTCAGGCAGATAGAAACTATCAAGTATCCTAAAGATAAAATAAACCTAGAGAAGAACAGGGAGAGAAGAGAGTGGGGAGATACAGATTTATCTGCTTATCTGCATGGGGAAAATTAAAAATCTTACATTTGAGAATCATGACAAGGTGTGCATATATGTGGATGCATTAGAGCGGCAAAAAAAAAAATTTCCGAATAGTTTAAATTTGGCATGACCTTGTTTCAAGATCAGAATACTTCTAAGAGGGGCTAGAAAACCACTGGCATATTTCTGAAAACTAGAATGGCTTATTTTTAATTAGGTTAGGTCACAGGGGTGTCAAACTCAATTTCACTGAGGGCCGCATCAGCATTGCGGTTGCCCTCAGGGGGCCGGGTGGGTGTGGCCTACTGGGTAGGCGTGGCTAGAGTGCGTATGGCCTACTGGGTGGGCGTGGCCAGCTCTACATCGTTTGCATCAAGGGTGCCTATGGGGGCCTGGGCAGGAGTGGGACAGATCTGAGGGTCTCTGGCAGAAGGAGGGTCTCTGGGCCAGGGCCAAGGCAGTGGGGGCTGTTCCCTCACTGTTTCCAGGATGGCTTCGCAGGCCACATGAAATCACTTTGCGGGCCGGATCCGGCCCCCGGGCCTTGTGTTTGACATGTCTGGGTTAGGACATAATGGGCTCAATGTGTCTCTCTCTGTGTGTGGTCATATGTGTGCACATGTGTGCATGAATATCCATCATGTTAGACCCCTTAAGGCTAAGCCATGTTATGCAAACGGCAAAAAAGGAGTAAGCAAAGGCAAGTAAGGTGACAGAAAGGAAAAGGGAATCTCGTTTAGAAATGTGTGTATCTGTGTGTGTAAATTATGTGAAACATGTAGTCACTAGAATTGGCTAAACCTGGTTAGTAAGATTGTTTCATGTGATACCTGGATGCATCTATACATGTTTGAATTCAGATAGATTCAAGCCCAGGTTGTTCAATACAATTCATTCAAACTTCCATCTCTAGACATCCAAATATTTTATTTTTATTTTCTTCACCACCACACTGAGAGAAAACAATCTCACATCAGCAGAAAGTAGAGAACAAGTGTGTGAAGCATTGACTGTATAAGAGCAAATCAAATTGAGGAGAATGAATTTACTTTTCCTTTTAATTTAGTCCCATATTCAAGTGGTCAGAAGGAAGAACTGTGTTGGATGTTTTTTTGTGACCTTGTATTTGGTGGTGTTGAGCTAGAGTGCCCAGTAAATATTACCCAGCAGAGCTATCTATTGTTACAGAGTCTCCATTTTGAGCACAAATTAGCAAGTTTACATTAGCTGAGTGAATAAGGAACTCTCAGCTTGCGGCCATGGCTCTTTCAAAACATCAGGAAATTTGGAGTTATTTCAGAATCATTTTTAAGAGTTATATTGCCAGGGAGAAGAAAGTTGAGAGGAAGAAGGAAACGCAGTGTCTTTCTTTAAAGAAAGAGATTTGTATTAGGTTCTTTGTTATATGGTTTCCCAATGCCACGCTATGCTATAGTGGAATTCAACAGCATAACTCATAGCTTTGACAAGATAAACTTGTTCCGTAAACAAGTTAAATGCATTTGTGTAACTCTTTGGAGAAATAAGATTTATCAGGCACTCCACGTTATCAGGTTACAAATATTCTTTTTCTTTCTATACCCATCCACCCCTTACAGTATGAAGTAAAAAAAGAAGAAGCTACTTTTATTTATTCAAAACATTGATCTCTGTCTTCATCACATGACAATTAAGGAGAGTTACTAGAAGGTGATCCATATATTATGCAAAATATTAATATTTTTGAATATGCAGTTTAATCAGTTTAGCAATTGCAATTCCAAGAGGAAAAACAGTTTGAGAAATTCTATCAATCAGAATTTCTGGATACACCTTAAATAGCAAATGAGATCCCCTATAAACCTCTTCAGAACAACGCTATGGGAGGTATGCTTTGTGAGGAAGGCATCTGGAGCTATTTTTTTTTCTTTTAATGGCCCTGTAATCCCTGGCATTGGGGTGTTGTCGGGGTGACTGAATGGAACTGAACATTTACTGGCCAGATGCCCTTCCTGAGCCAACACAGAGTTTACAGCAGATATTTTCTCTTTGCACCCAGAGAGAAAAATATCTGCCACTACCTAGAATCAAACTCACAACCTCCTGATTGTGAGGCAAGAGCACTACCTCTAGGCCACCATGCCACGCAAGCTAGAGCTACAATATCATCTACAATAATATGACATTTTGCCTTCAGTATATCAAATGAAGCAGGGGACTGACTAGTTGAGTTCACCCATGAAAATTTCTTGTTTGTAGTGAATATTTTCTTCGGACAGCTTAAAAAAAAAGACTCTGCTCTTTGACATCATTAGATGGAGGACACAGAAATCAGATGATCCATGTACTCTGCAATCAAACATGGAAAAGCTCTATTGACTCAGAAAATGATGACCTGGTGCTGACTATTCACCCTATTTCTTATTTATATTTTCCTTCTCCAGTAGATCCTTGCTTTCTTGGTCTTCTATCACTTGATCTTCCCATAATATTTTCACTTGGTTTTGTTATGTTACAAGATCTTGTTCTTCTATACAACTCAAATCATGAACTCCTTCTTAAATTCTAATTTAAACTAAAGATACAGGGCCAACAAAATACAACATCAAGTTAATGGATTAATTTTGATGGATATGGTGCCTGAAGAACTTTAACTGAATTTTGGACAACCATGAAAGATGAAACATACAAAAAAACAAAAAGAAATATTCCCAATGCTAAAGAAAAAAGGAAAGTGAAATGTATTTCTGCTGACATTTGAAAGTAAAGTAAAGAAAATGAAAAGGCAATACAGAGAGAGAGATAAAAAACAACAACTAAATGCTGAAGTCCACAAAAGTTCAAGATACAAGACATGATAGTTAAATAAGTAGTGCAGAGATTTTTGAAAAAAAAATAAATAGATGAATACAATATTATAACATAACAAATCCAAGTGAAAATATTATGGGAAGATCATTTGATTTAAAAAACAAAACAAGAAAGCAAAACTCTATAGGAGAAGGGAAATATAAAGAAGAAAGAGGATGAGTAGAAGAAGAATCATGGAAAAAAGTTCCCCACATTGATGGCACATATGAAAAACTAGAATGAGTTATTCTTAAAAGTGAAAATAAATGGAATGGGGAAAACAGTTTTACTAACAAAATAGCAGAAGTTAATAAAATGCCAAGAGAGCTGCTTAAAATCTCAGAAAGGATGGGCTTTAGCTATAAGCCCCTGTTTACAATTAAATGTCTGCAAGAAGAAAAGAAGCCTCAGACAACACCACAATCTCACAATGTTCCAGTTGTCAAACAATTGCATGTATCTCACATGCTAATAAGGTAAGAAAAAACAACGTATAGGTAAGGAACATAGTATTGAGTGCAAAAAAGATATACAGTATATTAGCTGAAAACATGTTTGTTTGTGATCTATGCTTAGGATCCAGTGCTTGCTGTATCCGGAAAGTAACCCTTTAAAGGAAAGTTGTGGTAGTAACAGTAGAAAAAGAGAAGTTAGACAACAGTAGGGCTGAGAAAGATGGAGGAAGAATGGTGGTAGAGGGACGAGAGAGCAGGAGTTGTTAATGAAATAGCAGATGAACTGGACATTGCAAGAGGACCTTGGCTGGGTTAACCATGTGGTCCAGCAGAAGAGCAGCAGGAGTAGCAAGCCCAAGTTCCAGCAGTAGAAACCCAAGTGAAGACATTGTTATCAAGTGACCCAGGAACTGATATAAATCAGGCATCTGGGGTAATTGGTTGAGAACACCAGCAAGCAGCCCTGTTGGCGTATCTATAAATCACTCAGAAGGAAATATGGAACCGGGCCCCCACCCACTTGAAAAACCTGATAATAGTAAGAGCTTTCCAAAAGAGTCTTTCATTTCTAACCAATATCTGGAGAACTTGTGGTCATTCTGAGGGCCTTCATGTCACCCAAATAACAATGTTGGCTATTGGTATCACTGTTGGCATATCTACATAAAGATGAGTCTGTCTTTTTCACTGCACTGAAAACTAAGTCAGAATAAAACGTGTGCTGAGGCAGTCTTTCTTCTATAGTTGTACAATACAAGAAATACTGGTGTTGTCCAGGAAAGCCATCTGCAGCTGTTTGGCGCAACATTTCATTTAAAACGGTAACTCTTTTTGATATATTGCTGACTTCAATTAGTTGGTTAGTTGAGTTTGCTGTAATTACAATTGATTCTTACTGGATTGTTTTGAATGATCTGTTCACTCAATTAGATAAATTAGATTGATTTAGAAAGTCAGCCATCTGCACAAAATATCTGAGAAACACTCTCCAGCTGATATCTTTCCCCAGCGGAAAGGAAAGGAAAGGAAAGGAAAGGAAAGGAAAGGAAAGGAAAGGAAAGGAAAGGAAAGGAAAGGAAAGGAAAGGAAAGGAAAGGAAAGGAAAGGAAAGAAGGAAAGGAAAGGAAAGGAAAGGAAAGGAAAGGAAAGGAAAGGAAAGGAAAGGAAAGGAAAGGAAAGGAAAGGAAAGGAAAGGAAAGGAAAGGAAAGGAAAGGAAATCCAGCATTCTGTACATTTTGGAATCCTGGGAGTTGTAGTCCTATCACATCTACTAAAAGTAAGTGCAAAAGGCTGCTATAGATATTCACCTGGCAAATGTTGCTTCATTGGACAGCATTCCAGAAGCTTTAAATAATTTCTTTCTTCAAGGTTGGAAAAGGAGTTCCAGTTTCACAGGGGGATTATTTATTTTATTTAGCATATGGCATCTACCAAGGTCATGTAATCATTGATTCCAGAGGGGGAATCCAATACAGAAAACACCTTGCTATGTCTGCTGAAACACCTTATTTCTTTCTTCTCCCATACACATTTCTTTTCTTGTTTGATTTCACCCAAAGTAAAATATGAGTGGAATTTGCATGGGTAGAATGTGGTATTCTTCTCTTATTTAAGGTGCCCAAAGACAGACTGTGTCTATCCTTTCTATCACAGAGCGATCATCTGTCTGGTGGCCTGAAGATGGTGTAACTTTTGGGTGATATTTTCTGTAGTTACTTCAGCCCTTTGGAATAGCCTCTCACCTGAGAGCCAAAGGATCCCTACCCTTTTAGCCTTGTAGAGCAGGGCTCTTCAAACTTGGCCCTTTTATGACTTGTGGACTTCAACTCCCAGAATTCCTCAGCCAGCTCTGAAGATCTGACTTTTCCCCCCCAAGCATTGGGCTAGGATGGGCATTCAGTTGCAGATTGGTCTAGCTCCTTTTTAACCATGTTTTGTAAACTGTCGTTAAGACACCTAGAATCATTGCATGAGGTAGGCAGTCATATATGTCCTGTAAATAAATAAGTAAAATGGCATAACACTATCACTTAGATTTATATACTGCTTCATAGTGCTTTACAGCCCTCTCTAAGTCAGCATCCTCAAAGAGGTTCCCTGAGGATGGGGTTCAGCACAAGTCTGAAAGCTTGGAACATAAAACCTCTGGTCCTGGTGACTGATCCAGATTGGATCCTACAACTTTGTCTTGGAACATGTATATTTGCCTTCATTAGTCACCCTATTGCGCCCAACAATCTGGCTTCTCATTTTACCAACCTCAGAAGGCTGGAAGGCTGAGTCAACCATGATCATACTCCTGGCATGGAATACAGAGTTAGCCTGCAATGCTGCATTCTAACCTCTGGGCCACCATGACTCTTGAGTAAGTCTCTGTAGTTTCTAATCAAACCCAAAGGAGGGGATAGAGATTTCAATGAGAAATTCTTCCCGTGTGGTTTTTGCAGTAGCTTCTATCACCAAGTTCTACCCTTTGAGAAGTTGTTGGATAATTTATTTTTCTCATACAGAAATTTGAAGAACTTCTCCAGCCGCTTTTTGTATACACACATTTGGTGGAGTTAATAAAAAATTTCCAGTTCTCCCTCAAAGTCCATTTTCTGTTAGAAAGTGGCTAAAGGTCATAAATATCCAGCTGTAATTTACAATATCTCAGGAAAAGAGAGGTTTCTGTTGCCTCAGATTCTTATAAAGGTAAGTTTTCCTTCAGTTTAAAAAATATGTTATTTTGCTCAAGTCATCCATGCCAGCATATGCAATGAATCCTCAGATTTCCTATTTCGTTTGTTCTTTCCTTTTTCTTTTGTTTTTAAGAAACTTCCTCAGGGCAATTATAGAATGGTAATAAAACATTTTTCTCTTCATAATCAATACCAAACTGCCATCTTCAAAACTTGTGTCCTTGAGCATTTTTTAGTTATGACTTTAATCAAATACCATTTAAACAAGTATCTCATCCAACAACTCTCGGGTGGATTTGTGTTAATTTTCAATTAGACTTCAAGCAAACCAAGTAGGATTTGCCTTTTTAAAGAGCAAGAGAATCAGAATGTAATGACATTCCTCAGTTGGCCATACAGAAATAAATGGAATGGTTTTTTCCAGATTTTTGTCTTGTTTGCTTAGTTGGCTGGAACACAGAGACTTTATGCTTCTTCTGTGTTCCTTAAATACCAAATTGAAACTTCACATATCAGGTACAATACATTTCCACTTCCACTTTGTACTTCTCTGTACAAAGTATAAATGCTTTTTCAAATAACATCAAAATAACAACTAAGGTTTTTAAAATGTATTTTTTAAATAGGGACCAAGGAGACAGTTTCACATCTGTCTCTACTTGCTTGTCCCTTGAATTTGGAATAGCCATCAAAATCTACATTGTTCTTAGGTCTACCACTACTCCATTCCTGTCCTCTCCTCTCCTCTTCTTTCCAGGAGCAATAAGAGGAAGGGTAGCATATAACTGTCAAAAAATACTTAGAGTAAAGCAGAATGTAAATTTTATTATTATGGCTTGTTGCAGAGTCACTCAGATGTTTAGACTGGATCTGGTATTTTTATCCACCTATTGAGTCCTGCCCTAGGAGCTGGGATAGCCAGATGTCCTTTAATGGTGTTAAAGACATCAAAGTAAAGCTGCCTTTTGCAATTGACTGTTGGTGATTTTTATTAGGATATATATGAATTTGTTTTTGTTTCTCTTTGAATGTTATGTGGGTAATGATAGATAGATAGATAGATAGATAGATAGATAGATAGATAGATAGATAGATAGATAGATAGATATTTCCCTTGGATTAAGCTGAAAGTCTTGGAATTTGCAGACCACATGGATGATATTGATGACTGATTATTGATGATTGATGATTGATGGATGATGATGATTTGAAAGGTACAACATTTCTATCCACTTTTTGTCTACCTCTGCAGGTAGACATTATGCAAAGACTTAGTTCTCTGGAGAAGACTTTAATGCTAGGAAAAGCAGAAGGAAAGAAAAGAAGATGATTAGCAACAAGGTGGGTGGACTTAGCTACAGTGGTGATGGGTGAACTATTGGAAGACCTGAAGGACCAGGTTAGGAACAGACGAATGTGAGCAATTAAGAGTCAAGAACAACTTGATGACAAATAATCAATTTGTCTGCCTCGTATGAATAGTTCTGCAAATTATTTTCCAGCAAACTGAATGGAAATGATAAAAAAAATACCGAGTACTTTTTTTTTTAGTAAATCACTACTGTTGAAAATATGGTTGGCTTTTGTAGCCAACTGGAAGTATCAGTGTTAGGATGCAACACAAAGAACCTTCAGAAAGATGCTCAAGGAGTTGTTTCTAGCTTCTCAGAGACAGCCTCCACAGTAGGTCAATGTAATATACAGATATATTCATGCTATGTTCTCTTATTCTGTAACTCAAGGCACAATTGTGCTGCTTTGCATGTAGCAGAAGATAACTCTTTACTTGACACAGGCTCAAAATGCACGAACACAAACCTAGAATTCCCCAGATGTTCATCAAACATCTGAATACAAAAATGCCAAGCATTTGAAAAGATGGAACTGAAATGTGAAAAGTGAGAATAGCAGCATGAAAATGCTTTTGCTTAAGTAACAAAAACCTGAGCATGAAACTTCCATTTTTTTCCTATCATTAACAGCTTGCAGTCATAGGTGAGCTAATGAAAGGAAAATCCTTATTTCCTTTTGAAAAAAGTTCAAAAATAGGACCAGAAGAATTTCAAAATAAATGTTTAGATACCATGGAAAAAGCTGGAAAACAAGAATGTCTTTTATGAAGGAAGAAACCATTTCTGGAACCTCAAGGCAGATTTTAGTATGAATGTTTTAAAAAAATCCTTCATAATTTGGTCAAACTCACCCTAACTAGATAATTATACCTATTCTTTCACGTAGCACAACAAGCGTGCAAGAGCCATAAATTTTGAAGTTTTGAGCTGACAATACAACAAAGATTGCATGTAGCTGTAGGAACTGAAACGTGTTACATCTCCTAGAAAATTTTATGCCCAGCTATCTACCACTCTAAGCAATAATGTATTTGTTAAAACAGCAGGCCTTAAATGATATCCGATCAGGTGGTGATTTATATTCAGAACCCTTTTCTCACTTAAGTTTTTCCATTAATTCACAGTTGAAGGAACACCTAATACGGTATGCTTAGCTCCATTTAGGGCTTTATGTTCGGTTTGAAAAACTAAACAAAAGTTGTTTTACCAGAATGTATTGGTGATCAAATGCATGACAGCCAAGACACTGGCCTCTCAAATATATGTGAAGTGTTTTTGTTTTTGTTTTTAAAATAAAGGTATTTGCAGGCTTTCCTTTAATATGGCCCAGAAGCAAGGCTGCTTCTGGCTTCAGAATTAAGTCTTCTAAAGATCAGTGAGCAAGGAAGTAAATTATGAGCCTAAGATGTACACTGTTCATTACGTCTTATTGCCTTAGTTTCTTTTTGTGTAGCTTTTGTTCGATGTGCAGAAATCCATATATGCAACAGTAAAATACAGCAAACATAGAAATAATCTGGTTGCCTCACAAGACAATTGCAGATGTCAGAACACATGGCAGGACATGGCCAGCTTTGATCTCAAAAACTAAGCAGAAAAATCCACATTTGTAGACGAGGTGGGATGTCACAAGAAAAACAGTATTGTGAGATAGCCAAGAAAATTGCAGGTGGACCCCAGGAGATATTAATGTTATGGAATTTTTCACTACCTTCCCATTTATTTTTAATTCCTCTACAAGCCAGGAAGACGTGGAATCTAGAAAGGGAAATATCTCTCTTAGCCCTTGTGTGCATGCCTCCAATTGTTTGCACAGATGTTTTCTAACTGATGCCTACCAAATATTATCTAAGAACTGCATTACAATGACAGAGGGGATAATTTGTATTCAGTCCCTCTTTCTCTTTAAAATGATCCTACACTAACAGTATATAATTTTTTGCCTAAATATTGTTGAGAAGAATAAGGACTTTGACCTTCAGCAATTATTTGGCTCATGGGGGAGCATAATGTCCAGCATTATTATAGGAAGATTTTCAATATGAAATGACTCTGCAACCATAATGTTAGTATTTGAATAAGGGTGACTTAAGGGCAGCTTCAATTAATTCACAGATGGGTACTTATGCTTCCCCCCCTTTAGCCAATGTAATCACTTCCCCTGCAATATGCAGGCTAATTCATTTCTAATAGGAAGTATCTAGTGATGTGAGTTGTAAAGTGATCTGATGCATTTGCTACATCCTAGAATAAAGTTTCTTTCTTTCCTTTATTAAGCAAACTACAGCTTAACATTTTCTTTGAAATGAAATGATTGTGGCTGAAAATTCAAGACGCATTGGCTGAAATTGATGGACAGCGAAATGGATTTTTTGACCATAGCTATATTCCTGAGATCACTCAAGGTGCATCTGTTGCTCATTTTATTTAAGCAAATATCCTTCTAGAACAAACATGTCAAACACAAGGCCCGGGGGCCAGATCCGGCCCGCGAAGTGGTTTCATGCGGCCCGCGAAGCCATCCTGGAAACAGTGAGGGATCGGCCCCCACAGCCTTGGCCCTGGCCCAGAGACCCTCCTTCTGCCAGAGACCCTCAGATCTGTCCCACTCCTGCCCAGGCCCCCATAGGCACCCTTGATGCAAACGATGTAGAGCTGGCCACGCCCACCCTGTAGGCCATACGCACTCTAGCCACACCTACCCAGTAGGCCACGCCCACTCAGGCCACACCCACCCAGCCCCCTGAGGGCAACCGCAATGCTGATGCGGCCCTCCATGAAATTGAGTTTGACACCCCTGTTCTAGAAGGACTTGTACCAATTGGAATTATATTTACAAACTATTCAATTGACATTGGACTACCTGGGGAAAAGCCATGGTTATAGAAGAACAATTTTGAGAAAGGAATTTTGGAAAATGGAAAATATTGCATAATGAAACCAATTTTAATTGATATTGGTATTAATTTCAAGTTAGAGAAAAATTGTATCTACTCTCAATTCTTATTCTTTCATATTTAAACATTTATTTCCTTCTCCCTTTGCCCTTTTCTTTCTTTTTATGTGTACACCCATACATAAAAGCACTAAAAAGTAAGCAGTTTCTAGAGATTCAAATAAGTTCTGCTGGAAATCCTGCAGGAAATGAATCTGAATTCTTCTCTTCTGATAAATCCCACACAGACTGGATACTAGTCAGAATAAATAGATGCAATTTTAGAATAAAATTGGTAGTTGAGTTGGACAGAGACTGAACATCTGCAACATGGTCATGAGATTTTTTTTTAATAGTATCAACTTTTTTAAAAAAAAATCCAATTTATTTTCCAGCACTTCTTAATCACAGGGCATTCAAGGGGGAAAATATATTCTTCCAACTGTGTATTTGCATGTTTTATGTATTAAGATAAAAGTGACACGTTGGCAACCTTGAAAATCTTCAAAAATATGTGTAACCACTATTTAACTCCGGATCTGACCTAGTCAATTTCCATCAATGTTTAATTTAAAGTCAATCTAGAAATGTATTACCGTAACTGAATAACAAAGATTGCATTAGGGCAGGTCAACAAATATCTGCCAATGAAATAAACATCACATCTACTGAAGGTGCATTTTTATTCATAGCAACTGTGTGAATATGGGATCAAATATGGGATTAGACCTCTGTCTAATGCGGTTTCTTGTTTTGCAGATTTGCATAAGCAGGAAAAGAGAAAGATGATCCTGTCCTACCATAGTTGTCTCCAGTATTAGGACATAAAATAGCTCCCTCTTTTGTTCTGTAATTCTATCATCAAAGGGCCTGGTGGTGCAGTGGTTAGAACTGCGGACAAACTCTACTCACAGCCTGGAGGTTGATCCTGATGGGCTCAAAGTTAACTCAGCCTTTCATCCTTCTAACGTCAGTAAAATGAGGACCCAGGTTGTTGGGGGCAAGATGCTGACTGTGTAAACTGCCCAGAGACTGCTGTAAAGCACTTTGGGGGTGGTATATAAATCTAAGTGCTATTGCTACTACCCTTTGTTGAGCAAAAGCAGACAATATTACAGGCAGAACCTTGCCAATGGTTCTCTGAAATGCCCTTGCCAGGAAAACTTGAGCAACATTTGTATTTTAGTGGTTTCAGCACTAGTTTTATTCTTGGAGAGACTATCTATCTATCTATCTATCTATCTATCTATCTATCTATCTATCTATCTATCTATCTATCTATCTATCTATCTATCTATCTACTTACTTACTTATTTATTACATTTATATGCCATCCACCTCACTATCTAAAATGATTCTGAGTGATTTGCAATGGCATAAACCACATATATAAAAACATTAAAATTAACAGCAGTTAAATAAAGGCTAAGAACTAAAAAGGCAAATGGTGTGGAAGAATATAGATTTTTATCTCCACCAATCACCTTCAGCATAGCACACCCCCATCATGGCCCCAGGTCAACCAGCAGAATCAAGTTTTAAGGCCCTTCCAGAAAGCCAGAAGTGTGAGGATGGATCTCCACCTCCCTTTTTAAAAAAAAATTTGGGGAGCACTTTCAAACCTTTGCACAACAAATCCTTTGTTGTTTACTATGTACTAGAGTATTAGAGCAGAACTGGAGAGGCCAGGTTCAAAATTCAAAATTCCATATGATCAATTTTGGGGCAGAGAGGGTTTATAAAGCTGTGAAGAGAAAGCATTTGTGGAACCGGTAGGTGATGGAGATGGATTATTAGTTCTGGGAGAAAATGTGGGGATAAAAATAGCACACACAGAAAGACACATTAATTTTTCAAAAGTCATTTGTTATTGTCTCCTTTCTAGAGCTGAGAAGCAGAGACTGGTCCAAGAGCACCCAGCTTTTGGGCCTAAGACAGAACTACAATTCACGGTACCCCATTTTCTACCCTGATGTTTTAACCACTACACCAAAATGGTTCTCATATGATATATAACATAACACCGTTTTTGAGTACTAGGAGATGAACTTTCAGAGGCAGCAAACAAATTATGTATCTATCAGCAACCCAATTTGCTTATTAAAAAGTTTGCAATTTTGAAAACAGGAAATGTAGTCAAGCTGTAGGCTCCAATTAAAAAACACATCTGTTTATGCAAAGATAACCTACAATAAAAATGTTTATAAAATTGATACCCACTGCATTCTAAATATCCATAATGTACACTGTGTATTTTCACTATGGGGTAGAGACTTCTTTTGAGAGGGTGGAATAATAATAATATAAATAGTAATGCATTGTTGCAGATTTTCCTTTATCTGTGAAAGAACATTCCAAATTAGCAACCTCGTTCTCTACATTAATATTTATTTTTGGGGTGGGGGCTGCAGAAAGTGAAAGATTATTAGAAAAGTAGAGAGATTCTCTTTCTCCCTCAAAGGGTGTAGACTTGATTTGAAAGATGCCTGACATTTAGAACTGAGGGGAAGTTCCTGTGAGGAATTCAAAATCAGATAACCTAATCTTGAGAGACATTTTTTATTTATAACTGCTTATTCAAAATAGCAAAGTATCACATTATAAAATGTACCACATGTGGCCATGAATAGTGATTTCCTAGCAGACTGATTCACAAATATGCATCTATTCGCTCCTGTTGCTTTACATGCAAGGGTGGACCAGCAGTTTAATCAATTATTTCAGTCCATTTGATGTAAGTAGATATCATTCACACATCCATTGCATAGTTCAATATTGAATAATTATAGAGGGAGAGAGAAATCAGGGAAGAAATATGCTTTGGCAAACCCAAGTCTTTTTTCAAGACTGGTGATTTAAAATTCAGAAGGAAATCAACAGAACAAAAACTCTGCTTACCCTTTGAAACCAGAACAGTCGATTAATTCTGCTTTTGCTAATTTAATTGTTACTCATTTGCACAGATTGTATAAAAATCTGTACAAAAATATAAACTAACCCATAACCATCCCACTTCACATACTTCTTTCACATTGTTATAAATATGTTGACTTTCTGGGGCATCTTTCTTTACCAAGTGAGAGTAGAATGATTAAGAAGTCAATGAATTTGACTGAATCCAAACTTCAGTTCACAGAAAGAAGTTTTTATGTCTTGGTCCAAATGCAAACAATGAAAGTAAAGCAGTCACTGACTCCACTTTGCTGATTTCAAAGGATACCTCCATAAAGATGTCACTTTGTATGCAGCCTTATATTGTGCTCTGAAATTAATACATCATTTCAGATTTCCTCTCTCTATCAATCTCATCTGCAATAAATGAACACCCATTTATCTTGGGATTTTCCTCCAAAGAACCGTGAAAGTCCAATATGGCAGAAAGGATAACCTCAATTGCAACTCCTGCCAAAATGTCTTTTTTTGAAAGATAGGCTTTCAAATAGTGAGGAGGGTAATAATAAAAGGAACTCGCTAAGCCAATAGATTGAAGAAGTGCCCAATATTTCAGAGCGGAAAGAATCTTGCAAAAGAGATAAAGACCTTTTCAAGCAAAAACCTAATAAAGTCAGTGAGCATTTCCTGCCACAATTGAAAGAAAATGGATCAAGATCACAATTGAAAGAAAATGGATCGAGTCTTTTCAGCCCGAGCAAGCTATTGCAATAAACAGAAGAAAGTTCTTATAACACTGCTGGAGCCGCAATGCATTCACAAAGAATGGGCAATTGGCTTCAAGAGCCAATGTGCATTATTCTTCCAGGTCTGAACAGGAATGTGATGCTTGGACTGAATGTAATGAAATTGCTTCCAAATCTGCTCAATGACTCTGGGAATGTTACAACTTCTTTCACCTCCAAAAGCCTAAATAAATTTTTCACAACTCTAGAGGCAATGGTTCATTTCCTTTTCTACAAATGGAGGCAATTTGTGCTATGCTCTTCTTATGCCAAATTCTACACATGCCAAGTTGTACAATACTGTAGAGATGTATTGAATGTAGTGACATCAGTACATAAGCAAAGTGCAAATATACCCTTACTAACTTCAAAGTTAATTAATGCAGGTAAGCGTACTTAACTTTCAAAGTCAAAGTGTGTACTTCAAAGGCTTTGTAAAAGAACTATTTTCTTTCTGATGAGCATAGAAGGCTCATGTCCCATTAATTCCAGATCTGAGGTCCAAATTTCATTTGAAGGTTACATTAAGATTGCATGGAACTATGCTGCCCTGTTTATACAAGGAAAATTTATTTATTTATTCATTTGTTTATTCATTCATATTTACATAGCTGCCCATCTCACAGAGCCTGACTTTTATAATAAAGTAGCATGAAAAAGGTAACAATATGCTTAAAAGCAACAGGAAGGTTGCCAGGAGAAGCAGAAATCATCATAGTGCTTTTGTTGTTATTAGTACATATTGTAGGAGAAGAGTAGGCAAAGTTAGGGGGCAGAGTTAAGGAAGTCACCAGCCTGGAGTCATTGTGTTGGGTCTAGGTCCAACCCCTCTTGAATTCCGTTGACTATTATCTGGTGCCAATTTAATATTGTACATTAGTTGACTCGTTTCATCTGTAATAAGTTCAATAACTCTTCAGAACTGGAAGTTATGTGTGACCCTGATCCTTCGTGCATGACACATATGTGTGTATATTGAACTGAAAGACATTTTGATATAGTAGTTAAGGTGCTGGATTAGAGCAGGGAGACTAGGATTTTGTCTTTCCTAACTAAAAGAAGCCAATCTCCTCTCTTAGCCCTAAACTGAGAATTTGCAAAATATACACTGGACCAACATGGTGGATTACAGTCCATAATCTTTAGTGAAGAGGATTCCATCCTACCTGGGATGAGTTTGGCCAACAACAACAATACACATTCTCAGCAAACTCAGGTTAACTTTCTCTCTTGAGAATTGAATTTTCACTCCTCTGTTCACTCCCATTTTAAATTTGGCAAGTTGCAATTTACCTGCATAGAAGATGGGTATTTATGGCAACAGGAAGGGCAAGTAATTCTAGAAAGGTACTCTATTACCATAACCCTATATTATCTATCAGCTCTGAGAGGGGAAAATCATCTAAACAACTGAAGTAAATATACAGAAAAGCAACAAATATATAAGGTGAATAAACAACTTATGGAGCAAATTAACAGGAGAAAAATAAAGGATGCTGAGATTCAATTACTGGAACAAGAATGTAGAAGTATGGATAGAAGCCCAGTATTGCCCAAAGAAATTTAGTCTGTTCTGGAACAGATTGCTGCTAAATTAGAACCTGCAAGAACCTTGCAATTTACTGCAAGGATTCATAGAAGAGTCATTTTGGAACCTGGAAGGGAAAAATAGAATCTATAGAATCTTAAGTCGTTAAGGAGAGCGAGGCAGCCAAACATAAGCAAACTGACCTACTTCAAGTTCTGGCAGTTCTTGAAGATCCAAATGGGGCCTCATTACTTAGCTATTTCTTCAAACATGAAAGGTTATTAGTCACATGGGCTAATTATCAAGCACAAATCTCACCTTTCTTTTAAAAAGGGTAGGAGAAGACACAATTGAAAGAAGTTGTGTTTTTCTTTTCCATTTTTAATGCTATTGATCTGTGTCTTTGCAACCCATTCATCTACTTCTCAGCTCATAGGACAATTGGATTTTTCTACATTTATCAGCAGTGATCATGAGGCTTACTTGTATCTGCTTCAAAAGCAAACAAACAGAGAAAGAGAGAAACACACACACACACACACACAGAGAGAGAGAGAGAGAGAGAGAGAGAGAGAGAGAGAGAGAGAGAGAGAGAGAGAGAGAGAGAGAGAGAGAGAGAGAGAGAGAGACTCTTATAAGCTTCTTGTTTGCTCATTTTCTCCCATTCTCCTAAAATCTTCAGATTTATTGCTCTTACCTGCAATGAAATCTATGACTTTTAAAGGCCATAGGAAGTCTATGGATAATGTGCTTAATCCCATGCTATGCATTATACAGAGAAAATGTGTAGAAAACTTCTTTAGTACCAAGTTATGGTCCAATTCCTGCTGCTCTTCTTCTTATGCCAAGCCATTATTCTAAACCAGCAATTTCTTTCTTTCTTCTTGTGGATTCTGTTTAGATTTCTACAGATTGCTTATATTGCCAACCTTAAAAATCTTACTACATTTGCAGCACCCCTAATCAAAGAAGATCATGATATGCAGACAACTCCTCCTCCGCAGTTACCATTTCCTGTAAAATGAATCAGCCTCTCTGGAAGTGAATAATATATCAGAAAGAAGTTTGATAAGGAGTAATTTTCCAGAGTCCCCCAGATTAAAATGTCGGCACATAAAATATCAGGGACCGGAACAGCTATTTATCTTCACATAAGAAGAAAATTCAATATATGAAACAGAAAGTGGCTGAGCCAATGGTTGCCTCGGTACTTCTTCCTCTCCCCACTTTCTTGTTACTCTGCAATTTAAGTGGATGCTTGAATTGTGATGAATGGCAGAGGCATAAATGCCGACTTGTACCAGGATGCACATTCCTAATGGAACAGCCATTCTATGATTTGAACTGGTGCTGATGAAGACCCAGAAGCCATAAATTAATTGCACAACCATGACCTTTCAAGAGCAAAAGGAACATTCTCTCCCTTGTGTGTGTCTCTCCCCCCCACACACACATTTATCCTCATTCAGCCCATCCTTTTCTGGTTATCTAGCATTGCAAGGAAATTGTGTTATAGAGACAAAGGAAACACTGTCCCACTCATCCATTTTCAGATGTCTAGGAGTGACCATTTTAAAGCAACTGCATATCTTCTGGGGTACGGGGGAGGAAAACAAAAATCTTAATATTTCAGCCCAATATTTGGATGGGCTTTAAATGTAGGTAGTGGGTAGTTGTTGTGTATGTAGGATGCTTGACTGGCACAGCCAACCTAACATCATGGACATCATCACCCAGGTGATGTGATAGGTAAATCTGTCTGGCGGGAAAAATACGACACCGGGTTGGGTGTTACCTGACAGGCGGGAAAATAGAGCAATCAGGTTGGTTAGCTGGCAGGGCATCAGTAGTATATAAGGTGGAGATGAGGGTAGGACGAGAGCTTCCATTATGTAATCAATAAAAGGAACAGTCATGTACCCAGTCTCTTCATTGTGTCCACACGGCAGCTACAACATAACAGTAGTGGTGACCAGTTTTGGTCACCACATCATTTAAACAAAATGTGGAGACTTGGGCAAAAGTGCAGAGAAGAGCAACAAAGATGATTAGGGGACTGGAGGCTAAAACGTATGAAGAACAGTTGCAGACATTATGTATGGCTAGTCTAGTGAACTAGGGGAGACATTATAGCAGTGTTCCAATATTTAAGGGGCTGCCACCAAGAAGATGGGATCAATCTATTTTCCAAAGCACAAGAAGGTGAGACAAGAAACAACAGATGGAAATTAGTCAAGGAAAGAAGCAACCTAGTGAAACCAGTGGAAGGGCTTGCCTTCAGAAGTTGTGGTGGCTCCATCACTGGAGGCTTTTAAGAAAAGACTGGACAGCCACTTGCCTGAAATGGCATAGGGTCTTTTGGTTGGGTTGGACTAGAAGACCTTCAATGTCCCTTCCAATCCTGTTATTCTATTATTTTGTTAAAAGAGAGCCAGTCTGTTGTAGTGGTTAAGTCATCAGGCTAGAAACGGAGAGAGTTATCATTCTGTCTTGGGCACAAAACAAGTTGAGTAACCTTGAGCCAGTCATTCTCTCTCAACCCTGGGAAGTAACAATGGCAAATCACTTCCTGAAAAACCTTGCCAAGAAAACTGCACGGATTTGTCCAGATAGTCTCCAAGAAATGGACATGATTGAATGGAAGTGGGGGGGAGGGAGCTATTAAAATGGCAGGACAAATGCGGTGCAGTTCAGATGTTTTGGACTTTGAATTCCATCAGTCCCATCAGCATGCCCTATGAGAAGGGATTGTGGGAGCTGTAGTTTAAAATTTGTGGAAACAACAAGGCTGTCTAAGCCTGACTTATAAAACTAAAGAGGAGGAGTATATCGAATTACTGCAGAAGGCTGAAGGCAACTGCAGATCATCCAACTGCTAAGCACAATAACCTCTAATTTATTCAAGAATCTGTGATCAAACAAGAAGCTAATGTTAAGCAGCTGTAAAAATATCAAAAGGGAAAAAAACTAATTAACGATAAATTGTCCTGTACTCATTAAGCCTTTTAGCTTTCCATCTTTCCGGTAGCTCACCAAAAACACCCACGAAAACTGGAGCACAATTAATTAAAGTGTTTAAAATTTAAGACAACTTGCATTTGGAAAAATGTAATACCATGACCGAGAAATGACAAGTTTGTTGCTGGAAAGGCTGGTTGAGATGATTGATACATCAAGGATGAGATGAATATGAGCAAAATGCTGGCTTTCTGCTGCAGTAAAGAGTGTGGTGATTTGTGTCGTACTGCAGATAGTCCTCAATTTATGACCACAACAGAGCCCAATATTTCTGCTGTTAAGTGAGACATTTGGTAAGTGAGTTTTGCCTCACTTTATGACCTTTCTTGCCACAGTTGGTAAGTGAACTGCAGTTATTTAGTTAATAACACAGTTGTTAAGTGAAACTGGCTTCCCCATTAACTTTGTTTGCCAGAAAGTCGCAAAAGGGGATCACATGACACACACACACACACCCTAGGACACTGCAACTATCATAAATATGAGTCAGCTGCCAAGCATCGAAATTTTGAACATGTGACCATGGGGTTGCTCCAACGGTCATAAACTTGAAAAACAGTCATAAATCACTTTTTTCAATGCTCTTGTAACTTTGAACAGTCACTAAATGAACTGTTGTAAGTCAAGGCCTATCTGTACATGTGAATAGCAGTGTAATCCTATGAGCCCTAGTGGCACAATGGTTAAAGTGCAGTATTGCAGGCAAACTCTGCCCTACAGCGTGGTGTTCAATCCTGACCGGTTTGAGGTTGACTCAGCCTTCCATCCTTCCGAGGTCGGTAAAATGAGGAGCCAGATTATTGGGGTCAATATGCAAAGAATGCTTCTACATAGTAAACCACCCAGAGAGTGTTGTAAACTGCTATGGAGCAGTACAGCCTAAATGCTGTATTATGCTAAGATTTAGAGACTCTGGAAACTGTGCAGAAAAGAGCAACAAAGGTGATTACAGGACTGGAGGCTAAAACATACGAAAAATGGTTGCAGGAATTGGGTATGTCCAGTTTAATGAAAAGGAATAGGGATGACATGATGGCAGTGTTCTAATTTTTGTGGGGCTCCTACAAAGACAAGGGTATCAAACTAGTTTCCAAAGCACCAAAAGGCAGGACAAGAAGCAACGGACGGAAACAAATCAAGGAGAGAAGCAACCTAGAACTAAGGAGAACAATTAATCAGTGGAACGACATTCCTCCAGAAGTTGTGGGTGCTCCATCAATGGAAGGGCCTGGACAACAATTTGTCTTAAGTGGTGTAGGGTCTCCTGCTTAAGCAGGGGGTTGGACCTCCAAGATCCCTTCCAACTCTTTTATTCGGTTTTTCTGCTATATCACAGCACTACATCATGGTATGGAACAGACCGTTAATGAAAAGGAAATTATATTTTAAATAGAAATCATGCAGGAGTCAAAAGCTCTGATTGTATGGCATAAAAGGAATGAAGCAAGCAAGCGTGACTTTAAGGCCATTATTAAAATATTAGGCTGGAAGAAGTCCAATCTCAGGAATGCAGCTCGCGAGGACACGGCACCAGTCCACTGTCTTTCATCCTAGCCCTCCCACAGAACTAATGATGTGAAGATATAAGGACAGGAAAGACCTAGGTGTGCTGCTTCATTTCCGAGAGGAAAGTTGGGATATAAAATGAACTATTGTAAAAGGCATATCCAGTCAAAGAAAGAGGAACATATGATCACTAGCAGTTCACGCTTGCATCCTGCAAGACAGCGTTCTGATGTAGTACCAGGGCAGCAGGAAAGAGAAGTGTAAGAGTTCAAAGTCCTTCACATATGCTCTCTACAGAGCCCACTTTCCAAAGTAGGCTACAATGAGAATAGAAACAGAAAGGAATAGGGATAGGGATAGGGATAGGGATAAGGATAGGGATAGGGATAGGGATAGGATAGGATAGGATAGGATAGGATAGGATAGGATAGGATAGGATAGGATAGGATAGGATAGGATAGGATAGGATAGGATAGGGATAGGGATAGGGATAGGGATAGGATAGGATAGGATAGGATAGGATAGGATAGGATAGGATAGGATAGGATAGGATAGGATAGGATAGGATAGGATAGGATAGGAGTCAGAAATTGTAGGTCAGAAGTTGGAGTACTTCACTGGAAGATTTTAAGAAGAGACTGGACAGTAACTTGTCTGAAATGGAATAAGCTTTCCTGCTTGAGCAGTGGGTTGGACTAAAACATTTCTAAGGTCCCTTCCAGATCTATTCTGATTGATTGGGAATGGAATGGAATGGAACGGAACGGAACACTTTACTGCATTGGCCAAATGTGATAAATACACAAGGAATTTGTCTTTGCTGCACAAGGTCTCAGTGTACGTGCAAAATAACAAAGTAATAATAATCATAACATCCAAGTAATAATAATCATAATAATGACACCAATAAAAGAAAGTAGTGGGACAGATGAAAAGAATAAAAGTGATACAGCCATGCTACATGGGTAAATATGCTTCAATATGAAGACAGTACTGTGGGAATTAAGTATTCAGCAGAGTGATGGCACAAGGGAATAAAATGTCTCTGGGTCTAGTTGTTTTGGCATGCAATGCCCTGTAGCAGTGTCACAAGGGGAGGAGTTGAAACAGTTTATGTTCACGAGGTGAAAGGTCTGTAGTAGATATGTTCTCAGCTCTCTTTCTGACTCACACAGAATACAGATCCTCAATGGAAAATAGGCTGGTTGCTATAGTTTTTTTTTTCTTTTCAGTCCTAAATATCTGTTGAAGTCTGTGCCTGTCCTGTTTGTTTGTTGTACCAAACCAGAAAGTTATAGAAGTACAAGTGACAGACTCAATAATTCCTCTGTTGAACTGTATCAGCAGTCTGAATTTTCTGAGTTGATACAGGATGGCCCATTCCCTACAGGAAGAAAGCCAAGGCAGATTTTGTTTTATCTGAGGTCCTTTGGGAACTATATAATTCATTGAGAAAGTAGCTATCTGTTTAGATGCACACATGCCAGCCCCCCACATATCCCTTGTAGTGAATTACTCGTAATACCAACACAGTGCATAATAGTCTCGTAGCAATGAGATCGGCATAGCAAAGCAAGGCGTTTGATACAACCTTCATTGGATTACAACTCCTTGATATTTCAACTAATATAGCCATTGATGACTTTGGGAGCTGTGGTTCCAATATCTGTGAAGGACATCAGGTCACAGAAGACTACAGTGGCCTGAGGGTTCATACCGTCTGCATTTTGTTGGAGGTGGATCCATTTTTGATCAGACTGTGCAGGGAGAGAAAAGATTTTTTTTTAAAAAAATAACAAGTTTGAATATTACCTTTCTGGATCACGTTCTTCAGTGAAATCCAGACAAGTGTATTGAAAATGTATATTGGCTAATAGGAAGACTGCTACAAGGAATTGGGGTATTAAAATGGCAGCAGGGAAGGCCAAAGTGAAGGGAGAGACTTCATCTTTTTCTATTGCTTGTAGATTTTGTGAATGTTGAGTTTAAAGATTTCATTCCAAAGTAGTCAGATTGCTTTATTGATTTGCTTCAAGTTTCTGAATCAGATCTCTCAGAAATGACATTGAATCAAATCAAAAGCCTCCATGTTGATTTGAAACAGGCCTTGTTTCAAGATTTGAAAGGTTTTTGCCTACAAAGATATACACTTTTTTCCCAAATCAGTTTGACAATCAATTCAGTTTTCCAAATGAGTTCTGAAATTTGAATTGCACTGAATTCAATTTCTGAATCAGTTTAACTTTTCAAATACTATAGGAAAAAGCAAAATCTGAATTCTTTCTCATTAAGGCATTCCATTTATTGATCAACCCTTTTAAAACTAAACTCTCTATATAATATGTTCATTTTGTAACACCTTTTCTTTTTTTAACAAAATTTCAGTTGGTATTTCAAATAAGAATAGATTCTACTGTTTCTCTGGTGAGCAGAAACTTTGCATTTTCCAGGAGCCTGAAGAAGAGAAACCTCATCTGCTAAATGGCAACTCTTTGGATACACAAAGAAAGCTATCATATCTCCCTGAAATCTTTTTTGACTGTTCCCCTAACAGTTTCACATTATTTGGTTTTATTCCAGTCCTTTTATCCTTTTAGTTGCTGTCCTCTGGACACATTCCTAAAATGTGGTCCACAGAACTGGAAGCAATAATCTAGCTGTGATATGACCAGTTTCAGAGCAGAAGAATGATAACTTTACTTGATTTGGGCAGTCACATTTCTTTAAATCTAAGTTCCCCAAATCCTTTTCACTGCTCTTTCCCTCTGATTCCCTTGCATACAAGTAAGTCTGTCCCGAACTATGAAGAATAACTGCCTCTGTAAACATTTTAAAATATGAGTTTTCACTTTCAGCCAATGGAATCACAAACATTTACATTATTTCCAAGATTTATAAATAAACCTCTTCAATATGTTTAGTCATCTAATGATATAATTAGGGTGAGATCAAATCACATACTAAAAAAAATGATTCCGACATGAGATGAAAAACAGCTATATTAATTCCAGGAAATGTTACCATCAGGGAAATTAATAGACATACTAAAGTAAACAGATGCAATAGTCAAATCTAATTTAGTGAGTTCAAATTAGCACCTACTTGAAATTCACTTTAAAGAACTACAAATCAGTTAACCTTAAATTAAGCAAATTTTATTATTCAATTAGCTAGCACAGTGTGTAGCAACAACAAAAGATTAGAGCAATAAAGGCCAGTTGTACATGACAAACAAGGTGAATATTTCTTCCCTTTTAAATAACTTGATTTGGAGACAAATTTTGTTAGGGTTAGGGTTAGTATCACAAATACTACACTGGACACTGCAATTGACTTAATGTAATCGCTCAATGTCAATCAACTTCCTTTTTTATTTATTTATATTTGTTGAATTTTTTTTCCATATAGTAAAAGTCAAACCTAGGTAAAACAAGGGGGGAAAGAAAAAGATGCTAGAAATCAAAAGAAACTAATGAAATAATGACCTTTTCTTAAATATTATACAAATCCCTTCCTCACATATATCTTTTTAATCTCCAACCCCATAAATCATTATATTATTTTCCCTCTTTCAGCATATAAGTTTTCCAGTCTTTCAGAAGATTTTGTGCTGTTTTTTTGTCCCTCTGACCAGAGGTCAACTTTGCCATCTCAGTAAGTTCTGACATTTTCACAAACCATCCTTCCAATGTGAGAATTTCATTATTCTTCCATTATTGAGCATACAATAGTCCTGCTGCAATTACCAAACACAAAATCAATCCATCATGACTTCTTTCTAGGTCATTGTCCGTAAGCCCCAATAAAAAAAAAAAATCTTCACAATATTTATCCTTTGCATCAACATGTGATTTTGTATCCAAAATTTCTTAGCTTTCTCATTAGTCCATCAGGCATGGTAAAATTTCCTGTCATGTTTATCACATTTCCAATTCTGTTTTAAACTACCTTTGTATATTTTTGATAATTTTTCTGGTATCATATACCAATGATACATCATTTTATGAAAGTTTTCTCTTAAATTATGTCACAGTGAAAATCTGATACCAGTTACCCACATTCACTTCCAAGTATCCATCAGTATATTATATCCAACTTTAATATATTTTTACCTTTCTTTTAACTTTTTGCTATCATGTATCCATCATTTGTACATAATTCAAATTCTGTTTTGTGTTTTTTTAATTTCAGTTTTATTTTTAAATTCCATATTAAACTTTTCTCTTAACATAGCACATGAAAACCATTGAAAACTATACTCTTCTGCAGTCAATTTTTCTCTTGGCTTCATCTTAAATTCTCCATCCTCCTGTATTAATAATGCAGTCTTGAAATGTACCATATCTCTCTGGGTTGGGATCTTTTTAAATTTCCTATTTCTAGTCAATCTCTTTATTTAATGGTGTCAATCATTCTCTTCTGAAATCTAAAAAAAAATCCCCCAACAGAGATACATTTTATTTAATTAATTCTTTTGAAAGTTTTCCATTGCCTAATTAACAAGAAGCAATGTGACTTTGTGATATCCTATTTTTTAACTGTCTTAGTCCAAACTTCAGGCAAGGTTTTAACTATTTAATCCTTTTATTTCATCTTTGAGTCTTTCCATGGGTTGAAGGTCCTCTCATCCAATTGATATTAATTGCTGTGTTGTGTCAAAGCTCTTTTTTTTAACCATAATCCCTTTTCTCCAAAATGTGTTTAAGTAGATTCAGCAAACTTAGTGTTCATTAACAGCCTCCATTGGAGGCTTTGAGCTTGCCGCCTTCTTCAATAGTTTCTGGCACTCTGCTTGAAAATAGCTGATGAAATCCCTTTGAATCTTGCCAGCCTTTTCTTAAGGAGAAGCACTCCAGAGCACTACTCTGGACTACTGCAACACTCTCTACATGGGGCTGGTGCAGAATGCAGCCACACGGGTTGTGATGGGGCTTCCCGATACTCCCATGTAACACCTCTACTCCGCGAGCTGCATTGGCTTCCGGTTGCCCTCCGGGTGAGATTCAAGGTGCTGGTGATGACCTATAAAGTCCTTGATGGCTTGGGTCCGGGATATCTGAGGGAACACCTGCTGCCGGCCTCAAGCTCCCTTTGTCCTGTGCGCTCCCACAGGGAGGGTCTTCTCAGGGTACCGCCGGTAAGAGATTGCCGGTGGACAATACCCAGGGGGAGGGTCTTCTCTGTGGGTGCGCCAGCCCTTTGGAACCAGCTGCCTGTAGAGCTTAGGACTGCCCCTGACCTTTGCTCATTCTGCCGGGACCTGAAGACCTGGCTCTTCGAGCTTTCTGGCCTGGACTGAGAGTATTAACCAGGGTTTTAATTGTATTTTAATTGTTATTGGGGTTTTTAGTTGCAAGGTTAGTTTAATCATTTTAACTGTTTTTAATTTTGTAACTTGTTGTATTGTTTTTAAAAAACCTTGTGAACCGCCCTGAGTCCTATGGGAGAAGGGCGGTATATAAGTCTAATAAAATAAAATAAAATAAAATAAAATAAAATAAAAGGAGGGGAACCCATAGCTGCACAATGGGAAGAGAAAGAAACTCAGAAAGAAGCTTATCAGGTCTGAAATTATCAGGACAATTACAGTGTGTAGCTGGGTTCTAATTTACATGTAGGTCTTGAAAGTGCAAAATTCCATTAAAGTTTAATAATCTATTAACGTGAATTAATTTACTTCTTCCCATTCTTATTAAAAGAACTTTTCAATGTTACATTTGTCTTTACCTTACCACACCTCCTAGTACTGAAAAACTATGTCAAACAGGATCACACTGTTGTCAGATCCCTGTCTCCCCATCTCCAATGGGGATAGGTTTCTTTCCTGGATGTGCTAATTGGATCATGTGTTAGCCGGATGTGTTAATTGGATTGTGGCAAAAGAAGTGGAACAAATTCAATTCCTAGAACAATAGGTCATAAAGTCTAAGACTCAGAACTTAATCTACTGGATTGAACTGCCTGAGGACCAACAATTACTTCTTTTATATCAATGGTTATTTGGGGAAAGCAGTTTTGTACAATGGCAATTCCTTTTTTAAACTACATGAGAGCAATTATCCCAGCCCTTGAGTCTTTGCTTTGGGACTGCATATATCTCACCATATAGATTAATAAAAGCCAAGTAGTCTGATTTTGCCTTAGGTCCTGGATGTTCCATAATACGTACATCATTCTATCCATAAGAGGCAATGTATTACTCCACATGTATTTCTATAGCTGAGCATTAAAAGTAGAGCACACTTACTGCTTAACAACAATCCACCTCTGCTCAACACCACTTTTAGCTAATTTGGTTTTGGGATTCAAGAACTACTAGTCTTGAGGTCCGTCTTTAACTCATAGGGGTGACCAAAAGTGGAATAACAATAACAAATAGCACTTAGACATATATATCACTTCACATTGCTTTACAGCCCTTTCTAAGCAGTTTACAGAGTCAGCCTATTGCCCCCAATAATCTGGGTCCTCATTTTACTGACCTCAGAAGATGGAAGGCTGAGTCAACCTTGAGCAGAAGTGATTCGAACTGCTGAACTGCAGGCAGCCGGCAGCCAGCAGAATTAGCCTGCAATACTGCATTCTAATCACTGTGCGACCATGACTCTAATTTCACGGAATGAAATATCCCATGTTCTGGGTGAAAGTTAGATCATGGTTTCATGTTGCATTATATATTTTAGATTCTCATTTTTTAAAAAGTTCAGATTGCACAAAGCAAAACAAAATTGTGGATATTTTCAGAGCTATAGAATTTGTCCATAGCTTTCCGGAAATATGTCAATCCATAGCAATACATGTCGAAGAACAAGCATTATTTGTTTTCAATTTAATATGGATCATTAAATGATCATTGCATATCATTTAATTAATATTCATTTAAAAACTTGCATTCTTCCATAATTGTATTAATCAAATCCTATATTTTCTGAATACTATTTCCATCAATAATCATAGCCTTGGTGTGGAAAAAAGTGTCCATGCATATATTGTCAAAATATTTAGACTCACAAATTTAAACAAGACTAAGATTTGAGTGTTTGACTCTTGTTATCTGATTAGCAGCTCTTGTCTTTTTTCAATGTGAAAATAAGGATTTTGGAAATGTTTTTAAAAAACAGAGGTGCTATATCATTAAATTAATCAGCTGCATATGAAGTAAAACTAATGAATTATTTCTTCCTGACATCGCTATTGCTTTTTGAGAAACCATAGCACAGACCCTCCAGATCACACAAGGTGTGATTTGTATCTTTGAATGATCCAGTCTTATTTTTAAGTTAGTCAGCAATGGTGGTGGTTCAGCCAGATTTTCAAGTCTGTACAAGGTAAGAATTGAGAAATAGCTGAGTTATTCTTCCTTCTAAATTTAACTATAGGATAAATTTATGACCAGATTTTTCTCTGCTTAGAATGAGTTAGGAATGAGATAAGAAAATAACATTCTGAAATTATAAATGAATAGCATGATTTCATTTTACAGGGGAGAGGTGCTACTTTTAAATTACATAGATGATAGCTACATAGCTAGATAGATGATAGCTAGATAGATGATAGATAGATAGATAGACAGATAGATAGATAGATAGATAGATAGATAGATAGATAGATAGACAGACAGACAGACAGACAGACAGACAGACAGACAGACAGACAGACAGACAGACGGATAGATGGATAGATAAATGATAGAAGATAGATAGATAGATAGATAGATAGATAGATAGATAGATAGATAGATGATAGATACATGATAGATAGAGAGATACATGATAGAGAGATGCTAGCTACATAGCTAGCTAGCTAGCTAGCTAGATAGATAGATAGATAGATAGATGATAGATAGATAGATAGATAGATAGATAGATAGATAGATAGATAGATACATACAGTAGACAGACAGACAGACAGACAGACAGATAAATAATCTATCATATATTTCAGAAGGAAAGAAAAGTTGTAACAGCCTGATCCTTAATGTTTCTATTTATAGAGAGAGCTATTGCTGGTAACTTGGTGGCGCAGTGGGCTAATGCCTCCTTAAGGAACACCAGCTGCCTGCAATTAGTGCAGGTTCGAGTCCCACCAGGCTCAAGGTTGACTCAGCCTTCCATCCTTCCAAGGTAGGTAAAATGAGGACCCAGATTGTTGGGGGCAATAAGCTGACTTTGTAAAAATGCCGCTTGGGGTGTGTGTGAAAGCCCTAATAAGCAGGCATATACATAGAATGAAGGCTACTGCTAACCTTGTAAGCCGCCCTGAGTCTTCGGAGAAGGGCGGGATATAAATGGAATTAAAATAAAAAAATAAAATAAAACTTTGACTGACATATTTATTTGCAGTAAATGTTAAAAAGAAACAACTTCTTTTCATCTCTACAATTTTATATACACATATCAAGGCACTGTGTGCAACCTAATAAAACCTAAACAGATTTGGATCTGTACAGTAGCTATATAGAAGATCACTGTTTGTTCACTTGAACAACATGATAAGCAAAAAAGAGAGAAGCTGAAGGAAATTGATAAGTCCACTTTTATGCCATAAAATCCATGATTAATGTAAGCAGTGTATATTTTGGATTACATCCCAGGGTATGAAAAATATGCACATGGAAGAATAAAATATCAGGTCTGAAACTGTTGGATTGTTTTTTAACTTACTTTAAGAAGGACCAGTGGTTAGTGTCAAAGCGGTATCTTTCAACTCCAAAGCTGAGGTTACTGATAAAATGGTAGGTTACCCATTTTTCTGGCTGGAAATTTAGAGAGTCATCACTCATTAGAGCAAATTAACTCTGGGCACTATTGTCTTGTCTTATCGTAAGCTTTCTTCTATTGAAAATTGAATCTGGAGCTTATCAAGTCTGCCGATAGCTACTAACAACAGAGTTATCTCCTGAGGAATTGACACCTAGAAAGATGTGATGCTTTTAATGAAGGCCAATTACATCCACATTTGCCTGTCACTTGTGCAGATCTTCCTGGTAACAAAATGGCATGTGGGGTGACTGCCTAGGACCTCATTTGCTGTTTCCCATGGAATAATTAACTCATCCTGCTGCTGAGGTATCTTGAAGTCAACTTTAATTTACACATGGCTCCTATACATCAGAGAATTATCAGTAAAACTTTTCCCTCTTAAAACATCTTTGGTGATATGATGAGAACAGCAATGGAGGCCAACGGGCTAATGAAATGGTAATTTCCAAAGAATGTTCTCTAAATATTGAGTACGATCTAGGCAACAAATAACAGAGCATCCCTTTTCCGATGTGTAACTGCTTGTAATTGCAAATTTAAAATGATTTTTAAAGTGGATTACTGCCTTGTCGTGGCGAAGGGGCTTGCGTAATTCAATGAAGCTATGAGCTATGCCGTGCAGGGCCACCCAAGACGGACAGGTCATAGCAGAGAGTTCTGACAAAACGTGATCCACTGGAGAAGGAAATGGCAACCCACTCCAGTATCTTGCCATGAAAACCCTATGGACAGTACCAAAAGGCAAAACGATATGACGCTGGAAGATGAGCCCCTCAGGTCGGAAGGCGTCCAATATGCTACTGGGGAAGAGCAGAGGGCTAGTACTAGTAGCGCCAGAAAGAATGAAGCGACTGGGCCAAAGCCGAAAGGACGCTCAGCTGTGGATATGTCTGGTGGTGAAAGGAAAGTCCAATGCTGTAAAGATTCTTTCTCCATAGGAACCTGGAATGTAAGATCCATGAATCAAGGAAAGCTGGACATGGTCAAACAAGAGATGACAAGACTAAACATCGACATCTTAGGTATCAGCGAACTAAAATGGACAGGAATGGGTGAATTTAATTCAGATGACCATCAGGTATACTACTGCGGGCAAGAATCCCTCCGAAGAAATGGAGTAGCCTTCATAGTCAATAAAAAAGTAGGAAAAGCAATACTGGGATACAACCCTCAAAATGACAGAATGATCTCAGTTCGAATCCAAGGCAAACCATTCAATATCACAGTAGTCCAGGTCTATGCCCCAACCACCAGTGCTGAAGAGGATGAAATTGACCGGTTCTATGAAGCCTTACAGCACCTTATAGAACTAACACCCAAAAATGATGTCCTTATCATCATGGGAGATTGGAATGCTAAAGTAGGAAGCCAAAAGATAACTGGAATAACAGGCAAGTTTGGCCTTGGAGTACAAAATGAAGCAGGGCACAGGCTGATAGAATTTTGTCAAGAGAATACGATGGTCATAGCAAACACTCTTTTCCAACAACCCAAGAGACGGCTTTACACATGGACATCACCAGACGGTCAACACAGAAATCAGATTGACTATATGCTCTGCAGCCAAAGATGGAGAAGCTCTATACAGTCAGTAAAAACAAGACCAGGAGCTGACTGTGGCTCAGACCATGAGCTTCTTGTTGCAAAGTTTAGGCTTAAATTAAAGAAAGTAGGGAAAAGCGCTAGGCCAGTCAGGTATGAATTAAATCATATCCCTGTTGAATATACAGTAGAGGTGACAAATAGATTTAAGGAATTAGATCTGATAGACAGAGTGCCTGAAGAACTATGGACAGAGGTTCGCAACATTGTACAAGAGGTAGCAACCAAAACCATCCCAAAGAAAAAGAAATGCAAGAAAGCAAAATGGCTGTCTGAGGAAGCTTTGCAAATAGCTGAGGAAAGGAGGGAAGCGAAAGGCAAGGGAGAAAAAGAAAGATATGCCCAATTAAATGCAGAATTCCAAAGAATAGCTAGAAGAGATAAGAATGCCTTCTTAAATGAACAATGCAAAGAAATAGAAAAAAACAATAGAATAGGGAGGACCAGAGAGCTTTTCAAGAAAATTGGAGAGATGAAGGGAACGTTCCATGCAAAAATGGGCATGATAAAGGACCAAAATGGCAGGGACCTAACAGAGGCAGAAGAGATTAAGAAGAGGTGGCAAAATTACACAGAAGAACTATACAAAAATGAGCTTAACGTCCCTGATAATCACAATGAGGTGGTCACTGACCTCGAGCCAGACATCCTAGAATGTGAAGTGAAGTGGGCCTTAGAAAAGCTGAGCAACAACAAAGCTAGTGGAGGTGACAGTATTCCAGCTGAGCTATTCAAAATCTTAAAAGACGATGCAGTAAAAGTGCTACACTCAATTTGCCAGCAAATTTGGAAAACTCAACAGTGGCCACAGGATTGGAAAAGATCAGTTTACATTCCAATTCCAAAGAAAGGCAGTGCCAAAGAATGTTCAAACTATCGCACCATTGCACTCATTTCTCATGCTAGTAAAGTTATGCTTAAAATTCTACAAGCTAGACTCCAGCAGTATGTGGATCGAGAACTACCAGAAGTACAGGCAGGATTTCGAAGAGGCAGAGGAACTAGAGATCAAATTGCTAACATACGCTGGATCATGGAGAAAGCTAGAGAGTTCCAGAAAAACATCTACTTCTGCTTCATTGACTATGCTAAAGCCTTTGATTGTGTGGATCATAACAAACTCTGGCAAGTTCTTAAAGAGATGGGCATACCAGAACATCTTATTTGTCTCTTGAGAAACCTATATGCGGGCCAAGAAGCAACAGTGAGAACTGGACACGGAACCACTGATTGGTTCAAAATTGGGAAAGGAGTCCGGCAAGGCTGCATACTGTCGCCTTGCCTATTTAACTTATATGCAGAGCACATCATGAGAAAGGCAGGGCTAGATGAATCAAAAGTTGGAATTAAGATTGCCGGAAGAAACATCAACAACCTAAGATATGCAGATGATACCACTCTAATGGCAGAAAGTGAAGAGGAACTAAAGAGCCTCTTGTTGCGAGTGAAGAAGGAGAGTGCAAAATGTGGGTTGAAACTAAACATTAAGAAAACCAAGATCATGGCATCTGGCCCTCTCAATTCCTGGCAAATAGATGGGGAAGAAATGGAGGTAGTGACAGATTTTATTTTCCTGGGCTCCAAGATCACTGCAGATGGGGACTGTAGCCAAGAAATTAAAAGACGCTTGCTCCTGGGGAGGAAAGCCATGGCAAATCTAGACAGCACACTAAAAAGCAGAGACATCACCCTGTCAGCAAAAGTGCGTATAGTCAAGGCTATGGTCTTCCCAGTTGCAATGTATGGCAGTGAAAGCTGGACCATAAGAAAGGCTGAGCGCCAAAGAATTGAAGCCTTTGAACTATGGTGCTGGAGAAGACTCCTGCGAGTCCCTTGGACTGCAAGGCGATCAAACCGGTCAGTCCTAGAGGAGATCAACCCTGACTGCTCTTTAGAAGGCCAGATCCTGAAGCTAAAACTCAAATACTTTGGCCATCTAATGAGAAGGAAGGACTCACTGGAGAAGAGCCTAATGCTGGGAAAGATTGAGGGCAATAGAAGAAGGGGACGACAGAGAATGAGGTGGCTGGATGGAGTCACTGAAGCAGTAGGCGTGAGCTTAAATGAACTCCAGAAGATGGTAGAGGACAGGAAGGCCTGGAGGAACATTGTCCATAGGGTCGCGATGGGTCGGACACGACTTCGCAACTAACAACAACAACAGAATAGCTTGTTTTATTTTAAAAGACAAACATATGGCAATAAATAAATAATCCATTGATTTCTTTTCTTAAGCAAAATATCTTCTAACATTTTCAGAGATTTTCTTCCTTATCTTATTTATTTCTACCAAGAGAGCCTCCTGATGTCATTCACATGATATAATCAGCCATAGAATGTTTAATATACTTTACTGCATATATCTCATATAAGTGGGTAGAATAATAATAATAATAATAATAATAATAATAATAATAATAATAATAATAATAATAATAATAATAATAATAATAATAATAATTTAAATATAGCGTGGATTGATTACAAGAAAGCATTTGACTCATTACCCCACAGTTAGATTAATGCATGTCTGGAAAACTTTGGAATCAGCAAAAACATCTCTACATTTTTGAAAGCAAATATGCAAAAATGGAAAACAGTTCTAACAGCAAATGGGGAGAACATTAGTGAAATCAACATCAGATGAGGAATCTTCCAAGGGGACTCACTTTCACCACTACTGTTCAACATCGCATTAATTCCATTGACAGTAATATTACGAAACACAAAACTGGGATACCACATCTCAAGCCAGCATGGCAAGATAAACCATCTACTACACATGGATGACTTAAAACTGCATGCGAAAAGACACACTGAACTTGAATCAATACTCAACGCAGTTCAACTGTTTAGCAGCGACATCAGAATGGACTTTGGACTTGGAAAATGTGCTATATTATCCATGCAATGAGGAAAAGTGGGAAAAATAAAAGGAATAGAACAGGGAAACGGATGTATTATGAAAGCACTAGCAAAGGATGATGGTTACAAATACCTAGGCCAGGGGTCAGCAACCTGAAACAGTGAAAGAGCCACTCGGAACTGGTTCCCTCACAAAAGGAAAAACTGGGAGCCACAAAAAATGTGTGCGCATGTGTGTACATGCGCACATGCGCAGAACAGGGTTTGACTGAAGAGTGGAGCCAAGGCGAGATATGCACCTACCCTGCATATTTGAATTGATTGGTTGAACTTTTTTAGTCCCACTTTTTTTTTTTGGACTGCACATGGCAGAGGACTGGGAGCCGCAGGAGAGCATGCGGCTCCAGAGCCGCGGGTTGCAGACCTGTGACCTAGGCATATTGGAAGCAGATAACATCTTGAATTGAAAAGTCAAAGAGTCAACACAAAAGGAATACATCAGAAGAGTCCACAAAATACTAAAATCAAAGCTGAATGGTGGAAATATAATTAAAGCCATTAAGACATGGGCAGTCCCAGTGATACGCTACCCAGCTGGAATTATCAACTGGACATTGGCTGAATTGGAACACCTAGACCGGAAAACACATAAACTTTTGAAAATGCACCATGCTCTACATCCACGAAGTGACATTGACAGATTGTACCTGCCAAGAAGAATAGGGGGCAGAGGGCTACTGCAAATCCACCAAACCATAGAAGAAGAAAAATGAAGTTTGAATGACTATGTGAATCAAAGTACAGAAAAATTGCTGCAGGCTGTGAAAACAGAGAGCATTATCAAAATAACAGAAACAAAGGCAGAATATAAGGAAAAATGGCTAGATGATAGATTAAATAGATGGAAAACTAAAGCTTTTCATGGATAACATTTGAAAAACATTGAAGGAAAATGTGATAACAACTTGACATGGGCATGGCTTAAGATGGGAACCATCAAGAAAGAAACGGAAGGCTTAATACTGGCTGCTCAAGAACAAGCACTACAAACTAATGCCATGAAAGCAAAGATACAAAAATCTACTGACAATCCAAATTGCCGACTTTGCAACATCAAAGCTGAAACTGCTTCACATTTAATATGTGAGTGCAGCAAAATCGTGCAAACTGATTACAAAGCTAGACATGACCGAGTTGCTAAACTAATCCACTGGGCATTGTGTAAAAAATACGACTTGCCTGTGTCCGAAAAGCCGTGGGAACATAGGGTGGAAAAAGTTGTCGAGAATGAGAGGGTGAAGATCTTGTGGGACTTCTGAATACAGACAGATCACCATTTGGAACACACTGGGAACTATGTCCAAAAAATTTACAAAACACGTCAAGAAATTGAAACTTCCGGCAATAGCTCCAGCAAAGCTACAAAAAACTGCGCTACTCGGAACATCTTACATTTTAATGAGATACCTGGTTGATACCTAGGATGCTGGCAGCAGCCCGTGTCAACCATTAGTGCCAGTCAATTTGAGTGTTCAGTTGACTGAGTTTCATGTTTTATGAATAAAATAATAATAATAATAATAATAATAATAATAATAATAATAATAATGATGATGATGATGATGATGATGATGATGATGATGATGATGATGATGATGATGATGATGATGTTGGAAGGGACCTTGGAGGTCAGACCATGTCAGACAAATGGCTGTCCAGTCTCTTCTTAAAAACTTCCAGCGTTGGAGCATTTACCACTTCTGGAGGCAGGTTGTTCCGCTGGTTAATTGTTCCAACTATGAGGAAGTTTCTCCTCAGTTCTAGGTTGCTTCTCTCGATTAGTTTCATGCAAAATCTAAATCAAATAGTCCACATTAATACTTATGTTATTTGGTTCTATGACCACAATAAAGATTTGATGTGTTATTTGAACTGGGCCAGGGATATTTTGGAGCCCCATTAAGAATAATTCAATAGAAGAGAATATCTGAAGCTCAGGGTTGAACTATATGTTTTTTTTTTAGTGCTTTCTGAGCTTGGCTGTTTGCTTGCAGATGTTTCATTACCCAACTAGGTAACATCATCATTAAGCGTGAGTATTGTGTTGTGTTTGTGTTGTGTTCTTTTGTTCTTCATTTGCATTTTGTAGGTTGAACTGTTTTGTTTTTTTATTGCCAGCATGAGCCACAAATTATTTTGCTGTCGGGTGTAATTGTTGCTGTTTGTCCCTTTCTCCCAGATCACAAGTTCAAGAGATTCAGGACATCAGATACTAAAGCATTAAATGGAGCAAATAAATTGTTTCCCAGCTCGAATGAGGCAACAGATCGACATACTATTTACTCAATTGTGATTTTAAAATGAAAAAGAAAAAAAAATAAGACCCACAAAATACGTTGATTAAATCTTTCCTTTCCCTGAAAGCTGTTCTCACCTGTGCCACTGATTCGATCTCAAATTCTTGTTATGTAGCTGAAATGTGACTGTTAATAGAGGAAGGACAGCTTATCGGCTCCAAGAAGTGTAATCCCAATGTAAGCTGATAAACCAGCTATGGCAAAATTTATAACACTAAGTATATGACAACATGGAGAATTTATTGGATAGGGAAAACAAGGCACTTCATATCATCATTTCTGGCCCATTCATCTGGCTTTATATTCAGTTTATATGCATCTACCTCATGTACATCAAAGAGAAATTCTGATGCAGGTTAGGTATGTATGCATAAATGTATACATCAGATGGAATGGAACAGAGTATATTTTATAACAGCACTGGAACACACACAAATACTCCAAATGAATTTCCCACTGTTGCAAATTGAAAGTGGCATGTTGCTGAAGATTAGTGTGAAATAGGTGATCCCCAGGGAATACAAAACCTCTTGAGAAGGCGGATTTACATTCATCCATTCTCATGAATTTTCCATAATTAATAGACTCAAAAGACTTATCTTGTCCATCAATCTTAACTCAGGGTTGGAGTTAGATGTCTCAAGAGGCATTCTAGCTTCATCAACATTTGCATCTCCATTATAGAATTTGGTTCTATTTCTGATTGCATCACCCAGCATAGCAGCTCTCTGCCAGGTGCATTCAGCCCAAAAACAGCACAAGAAGCTTGGGAGAAAGGGATGATTTTATTCAAAAAGGAATTATTGATTTCAAATCCTAAAGTCTTATACTACTTATGTCCTCTCCCTTCTTCTGCCCAGACCCAATTTTCAATTATTTTTATTTAAGCAAGCATGATGGGATATTAATATCTAATAAATCAGCAGGCATTGACAAGCAAGAAGTAGACCACAGGATAATTGCTGTTATTTTTTTTTAATATCAAAACATTGGAAGCAAGAAAGTTTATCTTTGTACTTAATACGCCAAGAGCAAAGCCTTCAGCTTACTGGGTGAAAATCATTCATCCAGAGAAGACCTTGAGCCTCCGACAGACACTGAGGATTGTGTTAGTATGAAATTAAATTCTTGTCAAACCTGACTCGACTCCAAAGTTGCCTTTACCTGCTTTCACTCCCAGCTTTGCCAAACAGTGACAGGAGGTGAGTGGTGAATTCCTAAGGGTGGAGGGGGGCTATGGAATGCAAGTGAACCATCTGTTTCTGGGGAGACTTTATCTAACAAGGCCAAGTGATGAAGAATGTTTTGACCGAAGCAGACAGGGAGTTACCTGTGTGGGTTTTTGTGAGGAAAATCCCAGAACTGACTTTGCTTCTGCTATTCCTTGATGGATTTTTCAATAAAATTACACTCTTGGTTAATCTAAAGAGCTGGGAGTTTCTTTTGTTGAAAGTGCCAAATGGGATAGTTAACAATTCTTGGGGGCCAAAAAAATGTCCTGTTTCCCAACTGCTAGGGAACTCCTAGCAATGCTTAATTGGCTAAATGACCAAAGGGAGAGTTCCTCCTCTTCTTTGTGGCAACCTCTCAGATATTGCAACACCGCTATCACATCACTCCTAGTCCTTCTTTTCACTAGACTAGACAAACCCAATTCCTGCAGCCATTCTTTGTGTGTTTATCCTCCAGTCCCTAATCATTTTTATTGCTCTTGTCTGCACTCTTTCTAGAATCTCAACATCGTTTTTATATTGTGGCAATATAAAATGCAATGCTGAGATTTGTTCTATTTTATTTTTTTGGTCAGTACCACCCTTTGCCTATTCAGGAATATTTGTACACAGACTCACAAGACATTAAATGCTACAAGATGAGTGGTTCTATTCCTGAATGGAAGCTAGAGAATTTTAACTTCTAACTGATGCTACAGCATTTATAAGAGACCTACAGTAGATATTCCTTCTTGGAATATGTCCCATGACTGAAATGGCTCTCAAGACTACACAAATGGATATATAATTATGCTCGTGTAGATCTCAGCAATATTTCTTGCCTTTAAATATAGACATTATGTTTCTTTCATAAAGTTGAGAATCTGCAGTATATGTTCCACTCATTTATTTTGTTTTAATTCTTATTCCGCTTCCCCCACCCCAAGGCTTCTTGGATGAACTCAAAATGTTGTATTTATCTCTTCCCATTTTCATCTTTGCAATCACCCTGCTTAACTCAGGGTTAATAGTGAAGTCAACTATTTAGAAGGTCACTTTCTGTGAAACAGTTCAACCCATTCCACAGATTAGTCAGAGAGATCCTTCCCTCCACTACCAATTGATCAAACTCACAGTTCAAGTAATTAGGAATAAGTTCTTCTTGAAGGATAGGGGGTGGGGAGACAGTGACATGATTATGGAACATTCTATTGGGAGATAAATGTCAGGTTCATGCTAACCTTTTAGCATAAGTGGGAACAATTCTTATTGGTCTGGGCATTATTGCTCAAGAACCATTTTTTCTTGTTTTATTATAGTTATAGCTAATTGATTTTACTGATGACAATCATTTTTGTACACTGGTGAGGAGGAGGAGGAGGAGGAGGAGGAGGAGGAGGAGGAGAAGGAGGAGGAGGAGATAAATGAGAACTTCAAGAGGTTATTAACAATTAATTAAATATGGTTCCTGCCCATAATAGTTGGGACCCTTTTAAGAAGAGACTGAACAGCCATTTGTCTGGAATGGTATAAGGTCTCCTGCTTGAGTAGAAGGTTGGACAAGTAGAGCTCAAAGGTCTCCTCCAACTCCATTGTTCTGTTATTAACTCTTGTCCGAAACAAAATTAGTGAGTCGGGCAATACATTCACTTCTTGGATGAATATTCTGAAGAGGAAATAAGTCAGGACATAATACCCAACAGCAATGGATTGTAAATACGGGTGGAGAAGGCAGGAAAGAGAACTTTCTGAAGCAACTAAAGGGACTTCAGATTCCTACAACCCAAGGTCAGAGGAATAATGAGAAAATAACTACGGCTTTTCATCTGAATCACTAAGGATAGCTGAATACTCAGAGAATGTTTGCAATTACAACTAAATAGAAATGTGATGAGGAAGTATAGGCTTTCTGTCCAGAAGCACATTAAAAACAGCCGTCAGGCATGAAACTTGTAGCTAATAACAATGGAGTTGGTGGTGAGGGAAGAGTCGCAATCAGTAAGAAAAGGTGCCACGGGGTAGCACTTTTCAATTCTACACGACATTATTGTTCAAGGCTCGTCTTGTTTAATTCCAATATCTGACAACTTCCCCTAATTTTGTTTTATATGGCATCCTATTGTAGCCAGTTTGAGAAGAAATGTGATGTGTACATAAGAGAAGACAGAATGAAAAGGAGAAATAAATAGCTCAAACAACCTTCACACCACAATAAACACTCAGAATTGTTGTAGAGAGGCCACCTGACTAATCAGAATGAATGGTTTTGAAAAAGATAATAATAAAATAAAAGGCTAATCATCCCATTCATTCTCTTGCTAGTTTTCCAAGCACAAAGGATAAAAGAAAGTTAAGCTGTTTGCTATTCATTTTATTGTGGAACATAATGCTTCCCAATCATGTTGCTCAGAGGCTTCTTTTTAAAATATATATAAAACATTGTGCCAGGAAAGTCATTTGGTTTATAGCAGGAGCACTAGCAATGCCAGTGCCTCATTTCTGAAGATTGATAAACTACTAAGGGCCCCATTAGTCATTGCTAACTGCATGAACAGGTATATTGGAAAGTACAAGCAAATTCTGACATCTTACGTGTCCTTGGCACCGAAAGTACAACACATGGAGAGAGAGAAAGATTGCTGTAGGGAATCTCTTCATGAGCTTTTCAAAGATTTAGATGTTGATCTATTTTTGGAAGTATAAAACCTTATCCTGTTCCTTGCCCCCCCAAAATAATAATAAGGAGAAAGGAATGAAAACTGCTACCTCAGCAGCTTTGGATTCTATGAAGCAGAACAGTGTTTCTCAACCTCAGCAAGTTTCATATGCATGGACTTCAACTCCCAGAATTCCCCAGAGTTGATGTCCATGCATCTGAAAATTGCTGGGGTTGAGAAACACTGAAGTAGAAAATTAAAACTGTGGAACGAATGTGGCAGAGGAAAAACAATGAGTGAAATAATGAGAGGTGGTCACTTTGGACTTCAGAAAAATATGGATCACTAACTCTCTGTCTCTCTGTCTCTCTCTCTCTCTCTCTCTCTCTTCAAGAAGATGGAAATGTTTAGTCTGAACAATGTAGTGAGTTCAAGGGGGAAAGGGAATAATTAATCTGACCTTATTATTAGCATTTGGGAAAGTGAGGAAAAGGAAAGATGTAAAACTAAAGCCATCTCTCTTGTATTACTGGATAAAATTGAAACTTGAAACAGGTATAGAGGGACAAGTAAAGGTAGGAAGGATATATTCCAAAAAAGTAATAATAATAATGTGCCATCAAAAACATTCCCCTGCTATATCATCATCATCATCCCATTTTTCAAACAATAAGATGAAAATTTCAATGTAAATTTCATGAAGGTCTGTTTTTGCTTGAGGAATTAGTCCAACTGTCCTGTTTTTCATGGTACAATCTGCATTTGTTGTTTTAGCCTACACTACAGTAATACTAGGCGCTGAGCCTTGCTGGGTCTGAGCAGTGCAAATCATAAAAGCTTTCCAGTTGTAAAATGCTAGACCAAAATATGTAGATTAATGTAGTTTGAGCTGAAGTGTCCAGACATATTAGTTCCCACATATCAAACTCTGATGCTTGGGCACTCAACTAGTCTGGATGTTCAGTCTAAAATTATAGGATTTTTCTCGACTCTAGCTTGGCTTAAACATCTGTCTCTTTTGTACAGTTTTATAAAATCTGTTTGGATTTGAACTAGAGACTGCATGTTTTTTTCCTGGCAATAAAAAAGTGGTTTACCATTGACTTCTTCTGATAAATTGGGACTCATTAGATATGGATAATCCCAGTGTGTGTGGGGGGAAACTGGTCACATTTGTGATCAACTTATGATCTCCTGACCATCAACAGCTCTTTGTTTCTCAAAATCCTGGAAAAGAGGGGAGGTTCAAAGAGCACAAAACCTGATCCTGTGGTCTGGGTCAAGCACGTTTTCTTTGGCTGTTGTTCTGCTCCATGGTTTTTAGTTTATTAAATTACTTGTCCGGAAATCTTGCACTAAGCATGGCATAACACCAGTTTGGTTAACATTCGAAACGTTAGAAATAACTTTAGAAATGTTATTTACTGAAAGGCCTCAAAACTGCAGTTTACAAGAAAGTTTCTGTAAGGTGATATAGTAATACCCACCCACCCACCCCTTAGATTGAATGGCATGTTATTTGACAGGTAATTATAACTTCCATGTGGGTTGCATGCTGGCTGTGCCTCTGTGCATTCTAGACTTAAGAATTGTGTCAGCCTTCTTCTTCCCAAGCAAGAAGAGAATGTACATTCCACCTAAGATTTATCGAGCAGATATGATGTTATTTAATGATCAAACATTTAAGAACTCTTTGAAATTACTTTTCAAGATTAATTAACAAAGATAAATACATACTTCCATCCAAGCATATCATATGCGCGTGAAGTGTAGGTGTGGATCACTAAGTTATCTTTTCATTATTATAGAGCAATAGGTTAAAGAAGAAAAGTTTTGATGGACCCAAGGAAAGGGAGATTGGCACACACTTTCCATTATTTGTTATTTTGTGATGAAGATGTTTTCCTGAAAACAACCTACTTCACCCCCCAAATTCCCTTGCAGTACTGCAAAACCTTGTTAGTGCACAGCTGAGTAAGATATTATCACAACCTCAAATGGAAATGCTGGGTTCACACAGCATGCTATGGTAAGAGACAATAGTTTACTTAGTGCATAACTTTGTATGTGCACTTGTATTCAGAGTAATGTGGAAGTCCAGACAATTCATGCCAGCCAGTCCAGCCTTAGGATTTGAGTGAAGCAAGCCATAACATTATAGCCCACTTTATAACATTAGCTTGGACATAGTGTATTATTTGTTACCTTATTTGCGAACATTTATTTGCAAACATTCACTTTATTTTTGGCATCAGTTATAACTGGCTTACAATAAATATAGCAAAACCTTCTTGATTTGTAACTGCTGCAGATATTGGAAGTTCCTTCTTTAAATAAGGTAAAGGTAAAGGTAAAGTTTCCCCCGCACATGTGTGCTAGTCGTTCCCAACTCTAGGGGCCGGTGCTCATCTCCGTTTCAAAGCTGAAGAGCCAGCGTTTGTCCGAGGACGTCTCCGTGGTCATGTGGCCGGCATGACTAGACGCCAAAGGCGCACAGAACACTGTTACCTTCCCACCGGAGTGGTCCCTATTTATTTACTTGCATTTTTACGTGCTTTCGAACTGCTAGGTTGGCAGAAGCTGGGACGAGTAACAGGTGCTTACTCTGCTACGCGGCACTTGGGATTCGACCTGCCAAACTGCCGACCTTCTGATCGACAAGCTCAGCATCCTAACCCACTGAGCCACCGCGTCCCTCCTCTTCTTTAAATACTTCTATTTTTTCTCTCTCCATTCTTGATCTATGCTGTTGCTTGCTTTTTCATCTTTCTGTCTATCTATCTATCATCTATCTATCTATCTATCTATCTATCTATCTATCTATCTATCATCTATCTATCTATCTATCTATCCTATTTCATATCTTTTTCTCTTTTGTTTTTTATATTTTTATATTTAATAAAGATTACATTGAAAATACAGTAAAACTTCCATAGCATTCATACAATGATTTGCAATTAAAACTATTGTTGTAGTTTTTAAATTATTATTGTATTGGTAATAATTGGGTGCAACTACTCAAACTGATAAATGCCTAATTTAAAGGATTATATTATTGCCTAACTGATGGGTATACAGTAGGTCTGTATCACAATTTGGGATTAAATGTGGTATATGATGCTGGACTAGTTGAAATCTACATGATCATAATTTCCTTAATTTTTATACTCATCTACCTGGACTGATGACGGTTTTTTTTAAAATGTTTTAATTTTTTATTGTTTAGGTAATTTATTGTGTGGCTGTTTATTTAATTTCTTTTAACTTTTGTACTGTTGCTCTTATTGTTGTTAGCCGCCCTGAGTCCTTCGGGAGATAGGGCGGCATATAAGTCCCAAAAATAAATAAATAAATAAATAAATCTAATATTGGATAATTCTTTCGCTCTTTCTACTGTATATGGGTTTATGACTCCTGTGTCCCCTATTTGGAGGGCCACATTAGCCTTTATAGCAGAATCGACTTGTCATTAGCATTTACATTGTACACTAATCTTATAATAAAGAGTCACCATTAATTTACTTAATGGCAGAAAGTGAAGAGGAACTAAAGAGCCTCTTGTTGCGAGTGAAGAAGGAGAGTGCAAAACTTGGGTTGAAACTAAACATTAAGAAAACCAAGATCATGGCATCCGGCCCTCTCAATTCCTGGCAAATAGATGGGGAAGAAATGGAGGTAGTGACAGATTTTATTTTCCTGGGCTCCAAGATCACTGCAGATGGGGACTGTAGCCAAGAAATTAAAAGACGCTTGCTCCTTGGGAGGAAAGCAATGGCAAATCTAGACAGCACACTAAAAAGCAGAGACATCACCCTGTCAACAAAAGTGCGTATAGTCAAGGCTATGGTCTTCCCAGTTGCAATGTATGGCAGTGAAAGCTGGACCATAAGAAAGGCTGAGCGCCAAAGAATTGAAGCCTTTGAACTGTGGTGCTGGAGAAGACTCCTGCGAGTTCCTTGGACTGCAAGGCGATCAAACCAGTCAGTCCTAGAGGAGATCAACCCTGACTGCTCTTTAGAAGGCCAGATCCTGAAGCTAAAACTCAAATACTTTGGCCACCTAATGAGAAGGAAGGACTCACTGGAGAAGAGCCTAATGCTGGGAAAGATTGAGGGCAAGAGAAGAAGGGGACGACAGAGAATGAGGTGGCTGGATGGAGTCACTGAAGCAGTAGGCGTGAGCTTAAATGGACTCCAGAAGATGGTAGATGACAGGAAGGCCTGGAGGAACGTTGTCCATAGGGTCGCGATGGGTCGGACACGACTTCGCAACTAACAACAACAACAACATTAATTTACTGCCTCTGATGCTGATGAGCTCTATATAGAAAAGAGAGTTGAAATATATCCCTGACTTTCAGTTCCTTTTTATGTTCTAATTGTTTTGCAGGACTACAGAGTGTAACACAGCACCATATATTCTCCTCTTACTGTAGGCAGCTTTATGATAACATCCCAAAAGTATATGGAACTTGTTATATAGGCACATAAATTAAATAATGGTTGGAGAGAAATCCCCAACTAATGAACTATTATTACTATTATTATTATTATTATTATTATTATTATTATTATTATTATTATTATTATTATTATTATTATTATTATTCACATAGTCAGCCAGATATTCAGACTGGATCTGCCACTTTTGCCCACCTATCAAGTCCTTCCCAAGGACTTGGGCTAGGCAGATGTAGATATTTGATGGTATTAGAGACGACATCGTAGGATGTAAGCTGTTCTGAGTAAAGCTGCCTTTTGCAATTGATTGATGGTTGTTTTGTCAATGCTGATGATATTCAGGTAGTTCAATGAGGATAGATAGTTTCAATCCTCAACTGTTCTTTTTTTTAAAAAAAAACACCAAAATACTGGTGGTCAACAGGTTTACGGTAGGAAAAATTGTCCTCCTTGTCCTATTACTTGATTACTGTAACAGGATGAACCTTCATTCATAAAGCTGAGTAGGGGCCACCAGTTGAGCACTGAGTTCAAACAATAGACTTGTTCTGTGCTTTTTGCTAGAAGCACCAATGCTGTCAGATGCAATGGAGCAGAAACAAACCAAGCAAGTCTCAGATGTTTTGATAGCACAGCAATCATGTTAGCCATTATTCTGCCTTAACGCTTCTGCTTCAGTGCCTTATATAAGATTCGCAGTGGATTTTTTTTTAAAAAAATTTATCTGTGTTTCCAATTTCAGCAAAGGGCAATATGTATATTTCAATAAAGGATATACAACCACAATGATCCCATATTTATCAAGTGATATTTTCATTCAGATACAATCTGTCCAAAAGAAGCTGGTTTACTTGAAAAACAGTTCGGCAAAAGAAGATTAATAACCAATTCATTGGTTAGTTCCCCTGGGGGTGTCAAAGCAGAATATTTTAACTCAATAATGTTTTATACATTGTAGATAAAATGCTTGTCTGACAACTTGCCCAGAAGAGGCAGACAATTGACCTTGAGTAAGCAATATATTTCCAATTCAACATTGTTCCAATTCAATGAAATAAATGTATTGTAGTTGACTTCCATAGCCTCAAGATTCATTTTCTTCTAACCTCTTTGTTTTGCTACAACTGAGTCAAGTATTCTATTGTTAGCTTGTTTTTCAGATGAAAAATGGCAATTTCTTGAGCAGATGGAAAGAAGTGTTCCAATCTGAAATGGTGACAATGTTGTATTACAGCTTTGCTTCCTGTAACTACCAGTGCTTTAGTGTATCTCCTGGTCCCAACTGTTGCTTTTTTGTTGTTGTTCTTTTTTTGTATGATCACATAAGAGATCCCAAACAATCCTAGGTCTCCTAGAAGAGGGGTTGGTCTCACATTTTAATCCAGATTAGACAGCGTGTAACTAATTTTGGTCTAGCATTACATACCTTACATGATTTTTCTCCTACTTACTCTCTTGCAAGACGGTTTGTTTTGATATCTATTTATCCATGCATACCACCAACCCAGTGAATGGTTCCAGGTAACTTGCAAATGAAAAATTGACTTTAGAAAACATAAACATTTTAACTGGGGAGAAAACTCCCCCCAACTAGTAGATGACATTTCTTTCTCTCATACATACAGACTCTGTGAAGAAAGTTTTAATCTCATTGTTGCTTTAAAAACAACTATGAAAGTCTGATAATCGGTATCATGAATCCAAGCTTTCTGTTGTCACTGGCCCATATTAGCTATATTACCAAAATTCATTTGGTTGGTTGGGTTTTCATGTCCAGGTGGGAAAAAGGCATTAAAAGAAAAAAAAAACTATGAAAGTTTTGAAGTTTTGAAACAATCGTAGTCATATTCTGTACTATGATGCAAAATATTTCAAGCAACTGACTGGTGTCATTTTGTTCTTCATTCTCTCAATGTTTTGTCCTAATGCTCCAGATCTCCAAATTCAGAAATGAGTACTGTATGTGCCATTAGGAAGGAAATAATATAGAAATAATGCAATCCATACTCTTTAGAGGGCCAGGATCCAGAACAGTTTGCAATGAAATCTAGAGGGGAGGGGGGGATTATATCTTCTGTACCATTTCTGATAGGTAGTGCTGTGGTTAAGACCAGCTAGTTGGCTGGAAAACTGGCAGTCCAGGTCCAAGACCTGAGCACCACATGACAGAGTGAGCTCCCGTCCTCGCTCCAAGTCCTGCCAATCTAGCAGTTCAAAAGCATGCAAATGTGAGTAGATAAATAGGTACCACTTTGGTGGGAAGGTAACAGTCCTCCATGATGCCATGCTGGCCACATGACCATGAAAATGTCTTCAAACAGCACTGACTTAATGGCCTTGAAATGGAGATGAGCACCTATAGCTGGCAATGACTAGCAAAATACTCTTTTACCTTTACTTACCACTTACCTAGACAGGGACTACTAGAAGAAACAGTGGAGAAGAAAAGCAGGGAGAAAATATGACATAGCACAGACTAACTAACTAACTATTAAATCGTGAAATGTACGGACTGTGATAGATTGTGAATAAAGACAACCCTAAGTCATTAATGCAATAGTTAAAATGTTTTCCTAATCAAGCCTAACCAATAAACTACAATAAAATCCCATCTTTTCGCCCATTTCATTCTGTTTCCCTGATGCAAATTGTTAATACATTTTAATCACACTTTCTTTTTATTTTCATATAGTTAATGAATTGTACCTACATCTGGTCATCAACCATAATAAAGGTTTTAATTTAATTTATATTATTTTCTCTTCTCTCTGCAATGTAATCACAGTCAACCAAGGCTCTCGCTAGAAATATGTCTGTGTTAATCTTTTCCAAAGTAGTTGGATAAGCAGTTGGATAAATACTATTTTGTTATTTTTTTTAAACTCAGTTTGATTCTTCCAAATATAATTCTCCTGGACAAATGACGGCTATGTGATACTTGAATGAGGGATTTCTCATATTTCTGAGGGGAAAAAATATTTTATTAAATTTCCTTCCTTGCCTGGTGTGGTATTTTGAAATTACTATCAAATTAGACATTTTAAAACTTGATGAGAAGAAATATAACTGTGTCTTTTCTGTTTAAAGAGGGTCATTTTTTTCTGCAAAAGCTGCTTCTGTTTTATTAATAAACAGGCAAATCTTGCATTTTGGATTACTTCTCCATTCATAAAAAATAAATTAAGGTAGCTACTTTCAGGAAGAAAAAGAATTGATATATGTAACTTATGATTCATAGACTGGCTGCATTGATAAAGATACATAATCAATTTCCTTTGGATTAGTAGACATCAACTCTTTTTTTCTGTCCTGAAGATATAAAGCTAGTTTTTATAAATTGCTTTTTATAAATTGTTATTAATAGACTTGCCTCCAGAAGCTGTGGATGCTCCAACACTAGAGGTGTTGAGCAACCATTTGTCTGAAATGGTATAGGGTCTCCTGCTCAAGCAGGGGTTTGAACTAGAAGACCTCCAAGATCCCCTCCAACTCTGTTATTCTGTTAAATGTTATATTTAAAGATCTCAATATACCATTCAAGTTTTTTTCTTACATTAATACTCTCCTTATTCTTAATACTGTAATGAATTAAGTTGTGGGATGCTGATTTGTTCATAGTTTTGTATTAAAGTAAAGGTGGAAAATCTTTGGCCTTCCAAAATATGCTGAAAACTTTTAATTAGATAGCATAGGGAAGGAAGGAAGGAAGGAAGGAAGGAAGGAAGGAAGGAAGGAAGGAAGGAAGGAAGGGAGGGAGGAAGGAAGGGAGGGAGGGAGGGAGGAAGGGAGGGAGGGAGGGAGGGAGGCCTACAGTTTCTTTTTCAATTTGCAGCTTCCCTGGATTTCCACATTTCAATTAAATTCCAAAGGAAACCCTCATAAGAGAATTGCATCCATGTCCTGAGGCTTTCTTCAATTAGAAAATGTCTTTGTGTGAATATTCAGTCTGGATATTCAATCAGGGGGTGATTGAATCAAATGTCCAAACTTCTCAGTTACAAAGTGTATCAGATGGTTGAGGCAACCTGAATGCTGACACATGGCTTTAAATACTTCTGCACAGAAATTGACTTCTGTATTACAACATTGATTAATGGAGTTTGAATCAATAATTCAGTTTGAATCATCAAACCCGACCGATTTCTGGAATTGAAACAATAATTATGAATCAGAGTTGACCTGCTTTGCACAGGCCTGGTGGACAGACTGCGATGTTTCAGAGGGATAAAAATATATGAAATAGAAAATAGCCCCCTGTAATTTCCAACAGCAGTCAACTCAACATCATCACAAAGAGAAGTCAGAACAAATTCACATGCACCCTGCGAAGTAATAAGCCTGTTTTGTAGAAGAAGAAAACTTTTGAAAAATTGCAAGGCTCAATTCAGCACAATTGAAACACCTGGTGTTTTTTTTTTGCTGTCTGAAATGTGCTCAATATTCATGTCAGTAATCACTTCTGACAAGAAAAGGTTTAAGAATGATTGAGGATTTTTTTTATTTCCACTAAAAAAAGAAAGAAAGAAATTAAGGCAGTAAACAGTTACAATAGTTCTCACAACCATGAGGTTTCAGATCAGTTAAAATTCAGATTTCTGAGATTTGATTCAAGAAAAGAGTTATTATTTTTAAGACAATCCTTTTTATTAGAAACCATCACCTTAATAAATTTGGGACCTGAAAGGTTTATTCTTGTAAGAACCCCATCATGAAGGGCTGCTAAATCTGATGAAATTGTTCCTAAGCATTCTAAAAAAGAGTATCTGAAGGCTAACATCCTGCAGTAAAGCATGTGCCAGAATATGTTTCCCTTTTCGTTTTTGTCTGCTCAAAAAACTATCATGGGTAGAAGATGGTTTCCCCACCCAATTTCATTTACAGTTTTGATTTTCTTCTACCAATGTTTGCAAATAAACTGAAGGGTAAAAGAGAACCCATAAATTTCTGGAAATAAAATCATAGAAAAAATTTTTTTTAGTGAGAGGCAAAAGAGAGAATGGACTGGAAATCAAAAGAATGCTTTGACCTGGTGAGATGGCATCTCCCCACCCAACACACACAGACACACACAAATGATAGATGTCTGTCATTTGGTCAGAAATGAATAGTGCTTTGCACAGAAAGATTAAAGAGTCTTCAGACAGACAATTATTTCTAAAGAACATGCTATGGAATACAATAAAGATCAATTCAAAACAAGCCTCTGTGACAACTTGTGTTGGGGTTGAAGAATGACTCAATATTTTTTTCCCTTCCAATGTTTGATTCTGAGTCCATCTTCATAATTCTTTTGAAGTGGATCTACCAAAGGGTGTTCATTAAGAGAGAGCTATGTTCTATCTGAGAACAGCCAAACTTATCCAAGGAAGTGGCTTTTAAAAAGCATCAAAATATATGGATTATTTTATGCGGGGAAAATAGCTACAGTAGCATTAATACTGTAGCAAGGGGAAAAGGCATCTCAAAGTTAAGGCTGTAACTCCATCCTGTGGCGCCTAGAAATTACAGCACATGTTGTTTTCTTCTGATCAGACACAGCTCACCTCTGATCTGGTCATCTAGATATATTGGTGTACATGCCACTTTTTCCTTATTTTTTCCTGTATGGTCTTTCCTGGAGCTATTATGATCGTGGGAGTATATGACAGCAAACTGCTGAATTTCTCTGAAGGCATCAGAGCACATACATCATAAGACTTTCTTCCTTGCTGGTTTCATATTCTTCTCAACATATTTTCTCCCTCAACCAAATTTCCTGCAGGGTGTAGTTGAATATTTATGCCTCAACTCAATTGCACCATTGTTTCCCACTGGGGAAACCCCAGCATATGTAAAACCTTACTCAAAGGGATATGTAGGATGGCAAAGAAATTTTTCCCTTTCTTATCCCCTTAATTTCCACTTTAGGAAAGACAATGCTCATCACTACCACAGCACGGATGGAAATATTTACCCTCCATGTATGCTGCAATGCCAGTGAAAAATTCTTCCTCAGTTTGGTGTTCATTTTTTTTAAATAGCAATAGCACTTAGTAACACAATTCATGGCCAGAACTTCCATTTCTCCCTCACCACAAGGACAAAGCAACTAATATGTGCTATTTGGATGTGAGTTTTCATTAGAATCATTGTAGCTTCTGCCTGAAGGATTGAGTTAGGAAAACAACAAGGAACCAAGAACATGATTAACATAAATATGATAAATAAAAGCAGATTGCTTAGAAAGCTCCTGATGATTCTAAGTCCTTATAGGCATATATCTGGAAGACATAGGATAGCTATGATATTACTTTGGCCTCAAATACTTATGCTATTTATGATGCCAATAACCTTTCTCTTAAATGGATGTCTACAGTGTTCTGTATTTTATTATTACTTTTCCTAATCTGGATGCACAATACTGGCATTATATGTCATCTCAGCAATAAGCTCCTTGAATCCTTGATATCCTACTAATATGCTAGTCTTGATAATTTTGAAGACATTTTAAGAAATGCCTCACTTTGGCCATGCTTCAAATGAAGCATCCCTTCAAAGCTATTTCAGGAAGAAATATAAACCTCTTTCCTCTAAAAATAAGGTAACCACATAGCTTGGCTTGGGCTTCTTATGCCTTTGCCAGAAGAAGCTTTTGCACACAGAGTAAAATCTCAGAGCATGAAAATTCCAAAAATCAATGGGGAAACAATTTCCAGGAACAAGAGCTTTTTAGAAATGCCTCCTCCCACTTCTTGTAAAATGGAATCCCTAAGAAAATATATCAGGTCAAAAAAGGGCCATTACAGAAGGATTTTATGATGATTGTTCTCCAGACTTTATTTTAATATAGTTCATACCTCATATATTTTATTATTGGTTCTTTTTTATAGTCTATACTTTATATTACATGACATTTTGGGGATACAGGTTGCCTGGAACAATTGTTTCTTTTTTTAAAAAAATCCAATGCATGTCTCTAGTCTGTAAAAACACGAGAAACCACTAGATGGCAAGAGAGGCCAGAAAAACTCTCTTTTACTGCCCTCTAGTGGCTGTTGATTTATTTTATTTTTTGCTCTAATGCAATAGCCTGGGGAAATAAATGAAATATACACACACACACATGCATACACAAAGTACAGTATTATGCAATGCAACATAGGCGTGCATACATATACACATTATTCTGCAAGTTTATAACAAGGTTCTTTAAGAAAAATTGTTTCCACTGTGTAAAGATGGCAATATGAATGTGTGTTGCAGACAAAGAGAGCAAAGTTTTGTATCCAAGCAATTCATGATACTCAAGCTAGCTCAGATTCTGCTGCAACCATTATATAATTCCCCCTGTTTTCTATTTGTGATATATTGCAGTGGATTGAACTGTAATCAAAGAGTTGTTTGGTTAGTTTCTGAAGATATGAGCCACCAATCTCACTGAAGCTATAACTTTATGAAAAATTTTATGAAAAGCTCCTTTTTGTTTTCCTCCAAGTATATTCCAATTTAACTATATCATTGTGTCCTCTGGATTTCTGCTCCTTTGTCATCTGTTCTGTTTTTAATAGAAGCACAACAGAACCATAATGGTCTATTGGATCTCTGTCACATCTTAGTGTGAAGCCCAGGAGCCTTCAGAAAACTGAAATTGTTTCTCCTTACTTTGGAAAAAGGATGTTGATTGTCATGGGGAAGAAAATGAAGTTAGAGTTGCACCAGTGAAGTTTCTGACCTTGGAGCTAAGCCTAAGTCACTTGTTAGACAGAAAGGTTGATTTAACAATTAATCTTACAGCCAAAAAGTCTGAAGTTATTTAAGATAATATCAGGCTAAGACAGTTTCTATCAATTTGATTCCAAAGGGAAAACTACACAAATAGACTGACTTATCCTTGTTGTGGGGAAAAACCAATAGAAGAGAAAAAAGACAGTAACACAAAGAACAATTCTTATTTTAAGATTCAGAGGTTTATTTTTCTAATAATTTGGAACATAGTATAATAACATAGCATTACTTACATCAATAACTCATTGCAATGAGGACCAAATGGCAATAGCAGATTCCAATAGAACAGCTATAGACCAATGGCCCTGAACTAGACTTTAACGAACATTTTTATACTTTCCTTCTACTGACCACCCACTCATAATTCTTACTTGGCACTGACAGTTCCCATCTGAAACTTCTATGCATCTGCTACTTTCTTTCTCTTCCTCTTTTCCCACAGTTAAAATACATAAGTTCCAAATATATATATAGAATTACATACTTTGCAATATATATTTCTTCAGAGTTCAGCAGATTGCAAATAGCACATTCTTATTGTGAAACAGCATAACGTTCGAAGTTATTGTTTTTGTTCATTCCTATACCATTAGATGGTAAGGGACTATATTTTTTATTTCCCACATCCTGATACGAGTCCCTTGTTCAAAAGACCCCTTTGTGTATAATCAGCCTGGAGGAAAAAAACTTTGAAATGAGACCATCTGTAACATTTGCTTGGAGCTTTCACTGATTTTTTTAACAGGTGATTAATTTAACCAAACTTTACATCAGCCTATCTCTGTTTCTATGTTCAGTTATTTCATAACACCTTTCTACAACTCCCAAAATTTCCAACCCCCAAAAACTACTCTGTCCAGGAGTTGTAACTCCCATCAGGAGGATGGGATCAGACATAGGAGGTCTGATCAAAGAGTTACCTATTCAATAAGCAGGACATAAAAGAAACAGATTTTCTGTTTGTATCCCTACCCCAACTATTATTTATTCTTCAGATATTGGGTGGTTTAAAAGTATAAATAAATAAATGCCTCCAATATCCAGATGGATCATAATATGTTCCCTGAGTAATTCCATTTTCTAGGTTTTCACAATGCACGAAACTGCAAATTAAGTAAGTTTATGAGTACAACGTGGCACCATTCCTACCTGTGCCTGCCTGTCATTATTGGGACACTGGCAGGTGTGAAAAAAGCTTTGTAACTGCTATCTATTCTCAACTGAGCATGGATTTCCAAAACATGAATCAAAAGCAAAACAAAACTAGTTCAGCTGGGAAAATAAATACCAAGAACCATTAATCTGAAAGCTCTTCAAACACATTTTATTTGGTATGGGTCATTGACAGGAAAAAATATCAGATTGGTTTTGATATTTTTATATTCACAAGATTGGGTTTATTTGAACAGCTATTAAAAAACATCATCTAGGTACAATGTTTAATCCAATCTAAACTGAATATTTGAAGTTCTCTCTTTGATTCAAATGGGATGATTAAGCTGCAGCTATCTACATTTTATAAGGATGAAGAATAGGGTTGTAAAGATCAATAAAAATCTAGAGTGCTTTATGGTGTACATTAGTAGGGCATTATTCCAATCCAATGAGTTTTTAAATCATGTTTTTTTTATCCATTGAAAATTCATAACTACTTTATGCTCCCATTTACTAACATATGGCGATATTTCTAATTTATGTAGCCATTAATAAAAATTGCTTACGAATTTTTGATTAAAATGAAAATTATATTTTTTTTTCAATTCCCTCCAGCTTAGTTTTTAAAATATAAATCTGAGATAGGCACTGCAATTTGCATGCAAATTTTAGGAACATACCGTATGCATATATATATATATATATATATATATATATATATATATATATATATATATATATATATATATATATATATACATATATATATATATACTTTTACATTCCTATCTGAAGTGAAATAAATGATTGCTTTAAAAAAAATCAATGAGACAGAGAAAGCATCTGAGAATAAAAGCATATATGAATGTGAGAGAAAGCAAAGCTGCCCATCTCTAATCAAGCCATGGACAGAAACTTGTTTTGAGATTCCCATATATATTTTTTCACAGAAAATATAGAAGCTATTCCTTTAGGAGGGTAGAAAGTGGGACTGTCCTCACAAATGAAGGCAAATATACGTATCCCCAAATTCAAAGTATTATTTGGCAATTCAATATTTGTGCTTTGAAGAATTTTCTTAATCAGGTGTGACTCTTTACCAGTTTGCAATGGATTGCTATAACATAGAGAGCAGGACATGGGAATCCATTCATTGAACAGGGAAGCAAGAGATAGTCAGAAAATAAGGGCATCTGGGAAGCAAAAATTTCTAGATGGTAGCCACCACTCCACTATTAATGCCCCCACCATTTATTTTTTTTAATCTATGTCATGGCACACTTTTTTTAAAAAAGAGGGTGGAAACTTCAATCTCATAGTTTCAATTGCTATTTTGATTTTTTTTAATCATTTACCCCATAGGTACCTCTGCTAGAAAGGATTTTTTGAGTAACCTACTCCACTTACTAGAAAACCTATTTGTTACTACAACTAGGTGGAGGTTTGATGTTTGGTGTACTACCAAGGAGATTATCAGTGATCTTTATATCAGTGTTAACTTGCTACTATCCCTACAGCAAAACACAAAAACAAAAAAACCATCGGTTTCCATGGCTCACAATTATAGAAGGTAGTCTACATATGTCATTCCTAGAAGAATAGTTGCCATATTAGTTGTGAAGAAGCCCAGTGAATATAGAGCAGGTTTCCATCCCTTTGAGAATACTATGAGTGCTGAGTGGATTCAATCATGTATGAATAATAATGTGATTTGGCTTAATATGTTACATGAAAACAAAAATTGTATCTTTTAAACTAGTGGGTAAGACTTGGTGCACTGAGAATACATTAATACCTTTGGAATAGGACAATTGTTTTTTCCCCTTTTCCAATAACCACTTCCTGAAATCTTTCATGTTTAATATGTGCATGTTTTAGAAGCATGGTGTTTATCCCTCTATTCTTTAGACAGATTTTTCTCATGAAGTTCGATTTCACCATTTCAATCTTTCCATTTAAGTGGATCCCTCAGGCATCTGGAGGAGGGAAAAAGAAGTTTGATAATAAAAGGTAAAGTAGTTTTGTCAATATGAGTAGAGAAGGGCTGAAGTTAAAATATTGATCACATCTCAGTGCCTGAAGGTTCTTTGAGCTATTTACCTCTGGGTATCTCTCTGACCTGCTGATTCTGAAGCACTGAGAAAGCATTTTGTGCATCAAACCTTCACTCAAACAATGTCTCTTGGACCGTAAGTTCATACTTGATTTTCCCCTAAAGAAAGCACTTTCCCCTGGTTCCAACTCTGGCTTCTTTTTTTCATAGTAGTTCTTGCCTCTTCATTCTAATCATTTTATGTGACTGTTTTCTTCCTTTTCAAATTCCTAGCAAATGACCAATTTCACATCCCATCGATCTGTCATTTGCACAGCAGAGCCTTGTCTACAGCGGCCTCTTCAAGGAGGATTTTATCGCCATGCTTTTAAATATTTTTAATGGATGAACAGGTTTTGTTTCATAACCCTACCATACGTGTTTAGTAACACTGGACTGAACTGGCCCCCCCAAAATTTTTTATAAAAGTCCTTATTCCCAGTAAAAAGGCACATGGTTTTTTAACTCAAAGATGTTGTAAGAGAGAGAGAATCTCAACAAATGCCTAATGGTTCTTTTATTTTTCAATATTTAAAAGAATCTTATTCTCATGAATAAGGGGATCCCTTCCTCTGTGCCAGCCGTACCAACAGGCTGAAAAATAGCTTTTATCCGTGGGCTGTTAGGCTTTTAAATGGGACATAATCTTATACAGAATTGACTTGGGAGGCCGGTGTGTGGTGTAGTTGGTTCACATGGTGTGGTGGGATGGAGGGTTTGTTGTCACTGTGTGTTGGGGGGAGAGAGCACGGGGGGAGGCTCAGCTAATCTCAATGTATACATGTTGTACTTTGACAATAAAGGTTTATTATTTATTATTTATTACTATGATAAGGTCATCTGTGCATATCATGTCAGGTAGCCATGCATTGTTTTTTGGTTAAGCGATCATTGTAAGAATGAAGGGAGCCACCATCATGACTCTGTGATGGTTGCCAGGTTGTTTTAATATTTAAAAGGAAATTAAGTAAAAAAGGAATAGCCATCCAAGCAAATTTGGCCCACAGCCTGGAGTTTGAACCTGGCTGGGCTCAAGGTTAACTCAGCCTCCCATCCTAACAGATCTTTCACAAGGATCACATAAATTACTCATAATTGTCAGTGGTTTTTAGTTACACCCTGTTATTCAGTTGAAATAATATCATATTTAATATCCAGTCTCTCTCTATCACCCTATAGGTGATGATCCCAATTATTCCTACAAATCAGATCAGCCTTGTTGACTTTGATAATTAAAGTGAATGAAGGGATGACTGCAATCTAAACAATTGTTCTGAAAACTTAATAGCTGCCTGTAATATATTTTAAAGGAGGAGGTTGTTCGCTTTCACTTTGACTTTGTGTCCAGTGTGCAACCCCTTATATGACAGAATGTTTATTTACAGCTACTAAATAATAAGTTATTTGGAATCTGCTCAGAATGGAAAAGTGTGCAAATTAGAGTGAATTATACAAAAGGCAGAGAGATAGATTAACTAGCTGGCTTTACACATCATGATAAATCAAAATGAGCTTTCTTTGATTAGTCTTACAGCATTGTGCAAATACAGACATTCCCATTTTTCCACTGCTCATTATGCCACTATACAATGTTGGAACTTGTAGAAGGAATGGCAGAGCCTGAGGAAAGAGTCAAAAGAGGAATCAGCCTAGAGACTCTCTGTTGCCAATAGTGCTAACTGTTAGTTGACTAGATTCCTGTGTTTAGGCATCAGCAGTAAATCAGTTCAATTGGAACTTAATGTGTGACTCTGATCTTTCACACCTGACATTATTCCACCTATTATGGTTGATGGTACAATGATGGTTAAGCAAATCATAGCTTATCCTAAAAGGGAACTATGCCCCAGAGCCTCCCAAAGTTTGTGCTAATGAAACTCAGTGGTAAAAACCAGACTGCTGATTCACATAGATTGAGCTCTAAAATATACAATTGGTTCTCATTATTAGCAGATTCTCTATTTGTAAATTCACCCACTTGCTAAAATTTATTTGTAATCACAAAATCAATACATGTAGCACTTCCATGGTCATTCAGGGACATGCAGAGTAACAAAAAACCTGAGTCTCCGGACAAGTATATTCCCAGCTGAGGTTTCAATATTCATTAATTCAATGCTCAGTGTGACTTTATAGAATGCAATTAGTGTGAATAACGGGAATTGACTGTACATGTTAAAACTCCAGGGATATACCATCCCTGTTGCATATAAATATTCACACAACTCTATATGCATAGAGATTATATTCCCATAGGCTGAAATGTGCATGGGGGGTGGGGGTGGGGAATTGAAACCATCAGGTTCACAGACAATTCACTTTCTGTATGATCAGTGGGCTCAAGTAAAAAAACAATACAATGACATCAATCATTTTTAGGTGCTACTTCCTAATATGATGATGATGATGATGATGATGATGATGATGATGATGATGATGATGTTGATGAAAGGTACCTTGGAGGTCATCTATTCCAACCCCCTGCCCAGGCAGGAAACCCTACCATTTCAGACAAATGGCTGTCCAATCTCTTCTTAAAAATTTCCAGTGTAGGAACGTTCACAGCTTCTGGAGGCAGGTTGTTCCACTGATTAATTGTTCTAACTGTCAGGAAAATTTTCCTTAGTTCTAGGTTGCTTCTCTCCTTGACTACTTTCCATCCATTGCTTCTTTTCCTGCCTTCAAGTGCTTTGGAGAATAGCTTGACTCCCTCTTCTTTGTGGTAGCCCCTGAGATATTGGAACACTGCCTGGCCCTCTCCAAGAAAAGCATCAAAATGGGCTTGGTGCAAGCAAAATGGAATTTTTGCTTTGAAGATTGACTTGGAAGAGCATCCATTCAGCCCAAGGATGATTGAAGATAGTTAAGATGATGATGGATCTTAAGAGTCCTACGGGAATAGGGCGGTATACAAATTCAATAAATAAAAATAAATAAAAAAGATAAGGTGTATCATCATTTCTAAATTGATAAGTGTACTTGGTCTGAATAATTTAAAATAATTGGACCATGGTAAAGGTTGGATAAATTTAAAGAAGTGGGTGGAGCTTGGACAAAAAACAAATGTAATTTAGTTTCACTTTGAATACAACAGAATTGACCTTAAGTACATCCAATAGGATTATTCTACAAGATCTGTATTTAATACATTTTCCCAATCTTTCATAATTACATACATGACCCAACTGCACTTGCTGGAAGACTTTAGAGGAGTTGAGCACCCACTTTTTAGGAACAATAGACTGGGTCTCCTTGTCATAGAACATAAAACCCTTCTGCCTTTTATCAAAATCAAATTAGATTAAGGAGAGTCTTGGAACTGCCTTAGGTGACTAGTTTTATGAGATAGAATCCTCTGATACTTCTCTGTCCTTGTTCACCCCAATAATAACCAAAGGCAAAGACGTCCACGCATTTTCTTAATTTATGGTTCACTTAAACATGATTTACTGAATTAACCATTTGACTGGGTTCATACAAGAATCTAAGCCATAAACTGGGTAGGTACATTTTAGCCTAGTGCATTGTGTAAAGCCAATCATAAAGTTAAAGCATTGTTCTGTACCAGCCTGCTACCAGCCCTGCAGAAAAGGCAACCCCTTTACAAATGGCAAGAGGCTGGAATACGTCTGCCAAATTTATTACTACAAAAACAAACAAGACACGAACCAATATACAGGAGCTTTGAAACACTATCCGAGCGGTTGCTTTCAGCAAACCAGCCCTCCCCACACATTCCCCTTATAAAGAGTTCAGGGCGTGGCTTCTCTCTGCCTCCTTCCGAGAAGCCCCATTGCCTTCCTCTGTTTACTCCTACTTGACTGCCTCCTGCGTCGGGCGTCCTTGAACAGGGCCAGCTGTGGGTCATCTTCATCCACACTGTCAGGCTCACATAGCTGGGTCTCCATGGTGACCAAGTGGGAGGGGCCTGCCTGAGGGCTATCATCAGCAAGATCTTCAACCCCCTCAGCAAGGTCTTCAACACCCCCCTCCTCCTCTGAGTCATCTGACCCAACTGCCGAACCCACAGGCTGACCCTGAATCACAACAAGCATGGTTAGACAGACCTCTAGTAAAATGGATGAAGAAAGGATGGACGTATATATTATTCTTACCACACTGAATTTAATTTGAATACAGATGTCATTTTCACCCGCATGTCTCTTCACTCAGAATGGAATTACTCAAAGGGGATTTCCCATAAAGAAAGATGTGCTCTTGGGAGTTTGTTGTCAAACTTCTCCAAAGACATAACAACCTTAAAGCAGAAAGGAGAGCAAAAGTACACCAATACTTCACATTCGGATTTTTACAGCAGCATAAAATGGTCATCTCAAGCAGTGCTATCATAAAATTAAATCATGTGCTCTTGTCATTTTGGATGGTCTCTTCTGACAGATTAAAAAGTACATGGTGAAATGTAATTTCCTAAACTGAGGGCATAAGAAGAATTTGAAATATCTTCCTAGTGCAGAGGCAGTTCACTTGGGCTGTCTTCTCTGTAGCAGCAGAGGAGAAATCACAGCTGGGTACAATTTGACACTGCTATCTGCCTTGCAGGTACAAGCCACACTTGTCTAAGAGAGCCTCAGAAAATACTTGGAAGTGACAGTTACATTCTGTTTTGGAAAATTCTTATAGAACAGGGGTCTGGCTGAGGAATTCTGGGAGTTGAAGTCCACAAGTCATAAAAGGGCCAAGTTTGAAGAGCCATGTTATAGAAGCTTCTGTCTAAAAGATGTTAAACCTCCTTGCTTAAAATCAAGCGTCCTAACAAGTTCCATTCAATCAATCATATACAAAGTAGAATCATTAATCATAGTAACTTGGGTCTCCCTGGTTGTAGTGAGGCCCTTCGTGATGCCTTGTGATTTTGAGATATAATTATCCTCACTGCAGAAAGGAATTCACACATGCACTCACATACTATAAAAGAATTTAGAGGTGACCTTGGTTAGATATGAAAGAGCTATTAAGGAGGGACTTCAGTGGGAAATTACACCATCCAGAGATTGAAGCAAGCATTAGAAAGAAACACAAAATAACTCCCACCTTGATTTTGTTTAGTTTAAAAGGAGATGAGAGAAACATAGATAGGCTTTCAAGATTGATATCAGTCCTTCAAGGCAGACTGGCTCAAGAAACAGACATTGCAAGGGTTCTATAAATGTTAGTTTATTGTGAGAAAGCATTGTTACAGAATCTTGAAAGCTAAGGACGGCTTTAAATTCTAGTTCCATTGTATTGTCAAGCTCTTGGCAATTAACTTCAGTGAAAAGCATGTTTATTCCATGGTGGCGCAGGGGTTAAAATGTCATATTGCAAGCTAATTCTGGTGACTTACAACAGTTCAATTCTCACTCACTCGAGGTTGACTCAGCCTTCTCTCCTTCTGAGGTTGGTAAAATGAGGACCCAGATTGTTGTGGGCAATATGCTGACTCTATAAACTTCCTAGAGAGGGCTGTAAAGCACTCTGGAGTGGCATATAAGTCTAAGTGCTATTGCTGTTGCTATTCCACAGTAATAATAATAATAATAATAATAATAATAATAATAATAATAATAATAATAATAATAATAATAATAATAATAATAATAATAAAAAGTTGGAAGGGACCTTGGAGGTCATCTAGTCCAACCCCCTGCTCAGGCAGGAAACCCTATACCATTTCAGGCAAATGGCTGTCCAGTCTCTTCTTAAAAACTTCCAGTGCTGGAGCATTCACCACCTCTGGAGGGAGGTTGTTCCACTGGTTAATTGTTCTAACTGTCAGGAAGTTTCTCCTTAGTTCTAGGTTGCTTCTCTCCTTGACTAGTTTCCATCCGTTGCTTCTTGTCCTGCTTTCAGGTGCTTTGGAGAATAGCTTGACTCCCTCTTCTTTGTGGTAGCCCCTGAGATATTGGAACACTGCTATCATGTCACCCCTCACCCTTCTCTTCATTAAACTACACATACCAATTCCAGCAACCGTTCCCTATATGTTTTAGCCTCCAACCCCCTAAGTTTTAACTATATTTATTGAAAGGGAATGGAAAAACATTACAGAAACTGGGTTAATTTCAGTTTGGAATCTAACATATCTCTCATGGTTCATTTAAACTAAGGGCCTCCCTGTGAACTGGCAGAGAGGCTGTTCATTTCCCTGATAAGTGAGGGATGTACAAGGGGGCAGGATGGAAATATCTCTCGGACTTTGAAAATAACATTATATCTATTAAAATTTACAGACAACATTGGAAAATAGTTATAGTTTAGTTTAGTTTATTTGATTTATATACCGCCCTTCTCCTTGGTGGGACTCAGGGCGGTTCACAGGGCATACATAAGAAACACTATACAAAAATTAAAAAGAATTAAATCCATGCCCAATTAAAACAGAAGTACAGATTAAAAACAATTAAAAGCCCATAATCCCCCATCAGGCCAGACCAGCTAATTCGAACAGATGGGTCTTCAGGCCCCGACGGAAAGTTCGAAGGTCTGGTGCCATCCGGAGCTCCACCGGCAATTGATTCCATAAAGCCGGAGCCCCCACAGAGAAGGCCCTCCCCCTGGGGGCCACCAGTCGACATTCCCTGACTGGCGGCACCCTGAGGAGGCCCTCTCTGTGGGAACGCACAGGGCGGAGGGGAGTCGATGCCGGCAGCAGGTGGTCCCTGAGGGGACCAACCAAAGATGCTCTTACATATTCTGAAAGTCACTATCAACATTCCATTGGTTATAGTAGAACTTCCATCCTATTGGTAGAACTAGCAGCACCTGAAAATATTTGCTTTTTACCTTCAATTTGCACTTTGTGAACCTGGGGGGTGGGGGTGGGGATAACAGAAAGTGTATGCTGAGGTGAAAATCCTATCACCATATTTTCTTCTTGCAGTTCTTGGGTTTGCTTAAGGCACACATCCACAATGGCTTTCAGAGCAAATGCAAAACCAATAAACAGCTCTACCAGTACAGGAGAATCAAAGGGGTGCTGGAGGTAGCTCATGGGACTCTGCTCTTATATTTTGGAAGACAGAGTTCCTTTTTCAAAAAATAATTTGATAAGAACTAATGTTGCATTTTTGGAAGGTAATAAATCAATGAGGAGAGGAAGGTATTATTCTCAGCAACTTGGTCACATCCATAGGAATAAAGGAATTAACAGATCCATTTGAATCCCCATAAGGAATGTTAGAGAGAGAGCATACAATGAAGACCCAAGAGATCAGACTTCTGGTTTGTTTTATGGAAGGATTAATCACTAGCATCTTTCTTGATTAATTTGGTTTCTGGAGAAAAAAAGCAAAAGAAACAGGATGATTTTGTTCTTACAGAATACCATGTAATTCTTCTCCCTCCCACCATCTATGACTGCAGAGCCCCTTATTAACAAATTTTCAGCATACGTTTGACCAGAAGCATTCATTGTAGACCTTCAAGATCCAAAACATGTCTTGCAATAATTGAAGAGTTCGCCCATTATTGGTTTCTAGGTCTAAACATGTCAGCTGAGACAGCAGCACATAGGTGCATTTGGATGTAATGAACTGGAGGAACAAACATTTGCCATCCCTTGTGTTTCTGTACTACATTATTTTAAAAAGAGTGGGTGGGTAGCAGAGTAAATAGAAATTCTACTGCTTTATGTCTATCTTTTTTAAACAAGACCAAGAAACAATTTAGAAGTACAGCCGGTTGATAAGAAGTTTGGATGAGGAAAAAAAAAAAAGACAGAAGTATTCTTAGACCCAACTGACAATTATTATTCAATGACTTCATCTTTGTAAATAGAACTAAAAAGATGGATCAGTAGTTATGGATGGCAAAGAATCGGAGCCATTGTGTTCAAATGCAGTGAACTCAATTCAGCTACCACTGACTACTAATAAAAAAATGCTATCCACATTCATATTCCACTTAGGAGCTTTCCAAGGCAACAGGATGCATTTAATTGTAATGTTACATGTTCTTAAGCACTGATCTCCAGTTATAAATGTGTTGTCTTTTTCTTTTCTTTCTTTTTTCCCCCAGATTTTTCCGATTTTATTTTATTTTTCTCACAAAAGAATTGGAGAGATCTCACAACCACTTTTTCCTGTGCAAACTCGGCAAAGGATTAATTCTGTTCTAGTGTTCTTTCCTGAGATTGCTCCTCGGGGGGCGGTGGCGTGGAGAAGGAGAAACAAATAAGAAAAGGAACCCAGAGGAGGAGAAACGGTGCTCATTGAGATTTGCAGTGGCAGATTGTTGTTTTACAGAAATCCTACTGGGACGATCCTTCTGGTGTCAAGCATGTCAATAGCAGATGCATTCACAGATGCAGTAGCCCACTGGAAATTCAAGGCAGCTGCATTTGGCATGGTGGAAAAAAAACTTCACGGCACCATTCGGAATGTCTCTGTCTGTGTTATCCTTATATTCATCCCCATAGAGATGAGAACATATGCCCTTTGCTGGTGATCAAATATCAAAACTGAAGTGAAAGAAGGAGTTAATGTTTTAATCAAGAATTTGTCTTGGATACACATGCGTGCTGGCCACTTTCATTAATTACAGAGCTCACAATGAGGGGAGGGGGAATAGAAATAATTAGAAAAACTCAAGATACACTTTCTTAATATAATGCATTTTAGATGCATTAAAAGAAAAACCCCTCAATATGCAAATTTCCACTTATTAAGCCAACAATAATCCAGTGTGTGTGTGTGTATGTGTGTGTGTGTTTATGTATGTATGTATATATATATATACATACTGTCCGGTGTGACTACAGCCTGTTCGATGGCCTTTGAGATAAGGCTGAAAGATTTGCCCCATGTTTGGGGCCTAGCAAGGTAATGGGAGACTGTGAGTTCTAGTACCATTTCAGGCACAAAGTCAGCTGAGTGACCTTGGGCCAGTCATGTTCTCTCTACCCTAGGAAGGAAGCCATGGCAAACTTACTTCTGAAAAACCTTGCCCAAAAAAATGGCAGGGACCTGTTCAGGCAGTCTCTAAGAACTGGACATGATTCAACAGAAGAAATATATGTGTGTGTATCTGTGGAGGTGTTTTATAAGGTTGTACCCAGTTTGCTCCCATAAAAAGTAGAGAGTCTCATGAAAAAAACATAGACATGTGTTACACTGCACATATTAAATCCAGCACAATGATCCCGTGTACCTAGGAATTCTCATGTACACCCAAATATTGTATCTGCAACCAGGTTTGAAACAGAACAGCATAGTTTCTCTATGGAGCTCCACATACGTGTGGGAGCTCTTACTCAACCTCACACATGTACACATATTCTATAGAATATATATATTCTCTCTCTTTCTCTCTTTCTCTTTCTCTCTCTCTCTCTATATATATATATATCTATATATCTATATCTATATCATCTATATCTATATCTATCTATCTATCTATCTATCTATCTATCTATCTATCTATCTATCTATCTATCTATCTATCTATCTATCTATCTATCTCTATCTCTATCTCTATCTCTATCTATCTATCTATCTATCTATCTATCTATCTATCTATCTATCTATCTATCTATCTATCTATCTATCTATCTAGTATATAACAATGTAGGAGATGACCAGGCTGAGCCTGAGGGAGAAGTCAAGCCCATCATCAGTCTTCAGTCTCTTCGCACCCACAAGAGATCTAAGTTCATCCCCCCTTGAATTCCATTGACTCTTATCTACTGCCAGTTTGCCTTGACTTTTAGTAGTTCAAATTCCTATAGAGAGACTTTGCATGCAATAAACTTGTATTCATTTGAAACACCTTGATTCCCAATTTGCTGCACTTGACAGACACATTCTTGGGACTCAGAAGTTTGTTTTAGCAGCTTAGTTATAATTTATGAATGCTTGCCAGTTCCTGAAGCAGGAGAGGCTTCAGCATTTTAGAAAAGCCAGCTTACTCTGATCACTCTGACATTTCCAGTCATTAAAGTATGTTGTACTTGACTAATGCAAAATCCATTTATTAAAAAAAAAGAGATAGGGGGGAGTAAATGTATGCCCCTCAGTGAGGGGTAAAACGTGCCAGCTTTTATTCTCTTTTTGTGTAATATTGATAGCAAAGTGCTACCTCTTATATAATTTGCCTTTCCCAGTTAAATGAGCCATTTAGTTGCCAAGAATAATAGAGGGCAAAATAATTTTTCCCAGGTCTCCTTTTGTAAAAATGCTAAAGCTTACTTAATAGCTCACTTACACATAACTTGGCAAAGCCTGTCACACAGTTCTGAGTTCAGGGTTGAGATACAGACTGTTAGAAGCCGTTTCAGGCTTTCTGTTACTCTACGTGCTACTGAAACCTACTCTCTTTCTCTTTTGGTGGTCAGTGCATAATGATGGTGAACCTTTTAGAGACCGAGGGCCTGAGACCCAAAACCCACTTATGTATGGTGGGTGTGGCCAATTGGGTGGGTGTGGCTGTGGTGGTAATGGCAGACTGGGTGGGACTAAAAAATTCAATCAATTAATTCCAACTTTCTGAACTTTTTTTTCTGGCGAGAAGTTGAAATTGATGGATTGAACTTTTTTTTTTTTGCACACGGCAATGGAGGCCCAAAGCGAAAAGGTTTTATAAAAATCAGCTGAAGGCTTAGGACTCAGGCGATGGCGCACATGCTGACAAACAGGGCTCTGCATGCCAGCTGTGGCACACGATCCATAGGTTTGCCACCATGGACCTAGGATTAGGGTAAGGTCACCATTAACTCATAGAGCAAAATGGATATCGCCAACAAATTTGGAGATCTTGGGTATGGTTAGCAGGACACAAACTTTGCTAGCCTGCCCTATCTATGTTCCCTGGTAAAATACATGGGAAAATCCCATTGGAGGAAAATTCCACTTAGGGTTAGGTCACCATGAACTCATCAAGCAAAATGGACATCGCCAACAATATTCGGAGTTCTTGGGTATGGTTAGGGAGGCACAAACTTTGCTAGTCTGCCCTATCTAGGTTTCCTGGTAAAATATATGGGAAAATCCCATTGGAGGAAAATTCAACTTAGGGTTAGGTTAGGTTAGAGCAAAATGGACATCGCCAACAAATTTGGAGTTCTTGGGTATGGTTAGGAGGGCACAAACTTTTTACCAAAGGCAGCGGGGGCCATTCCCTCACTGTTTCCAGGATTGGTTCATGGGCCACATGAAAGCACTTCGTGGGCTGGATTTGGCACCCGGGCCTTGTGTTTAACATGTCTGAATTATGTGCTTTGACCAGTTTTGGTTTTGAGTGTTGTGTGAATTCGTTCTTCAGTGTCAGTAAGTCAAACACTCATGACAAAGGCAATTAATCAGTGGAACCACCTGCCTCCAATAGCTGTGAATCCTCTAATACTGGAAGTTTTTAAGAAGAGACTGGACAGCCATTTGTCTGAAATGGTATAGGGTTTCCTGCCTGAGCAGAGGGTTGGACTAGAAGACCTCCAAGGTCCCTTCCAACATATTACTATTATTATTATTATTATTATTATTATTATTATTATTATTATTATTATTATTATTATTATTATTATTATTATTATTATTATTATTATTCACAGTCAGCCAGATGTTCAGAGTGGATTTGCCATTTCTGTTTACCTATCGAGTCCTTACCAAGGACCTGGCATAGGCAGATGTGGATGTTTGATGGTATTATAGATAACATCGCAGGATTATTATTATTATTATTATTATTATTATTATTATTATTATTATTATTATTATTATTAATTTTTATTCATAAAACATGAAACTCAGTCAACTGAACACTCAGAATGACTGAGACTAATGGTTGACATGGGTTACTGCCAGCATCCTAGGTAGCAACCAGGTATCTCCTTAAAATGTAAGATGTTCCAAGTAGCACAGTTTTTTGTAGCTTTGCTGGAGTTATTGCAGCAATTCTTGATGTATTTTGTTTTTGGACATAGTTCCCAGTGCCCCGATGACAATGGGTATCACTGTTACATGTTTCATCTATAATCGCCCAGTTTCAATGGCCAGGTTGCGGTATTTTGTAATTTTTTCCAGTTCTTTTTCTTCGACTCTGGCATCTCCTGGTACAGCGATATCAATCAACTGTACGCTTCTGTTCTCTATGACTGTGATATCTGGCGTGTTGTGTTCCAAATGGCGATCTGTCTGTATTTGGAAGTCCCACAAGATCTTCACCCTATTATTATTATTATTATTATTATTATTATTATTATTATTATTATTATTATTATTATTATTATTATTATTATTATTATTATTCATTGTCATAACATATAACAAGGATGAGGAGAGGACAAGGAAGACTCCAGATTTCATTACAAAGAACCTGTCAGTCCATCAGGCCAAACCAGTACAGAAAGTGTTTTATTCCAATATATATCATAGAACAAGTTTGGTCTAGTGGTTAAGGTACTGGTCTAGAAAGCAGGAAACGATGACTTCAAGTCCTGTCTTAGCCATCAAAGCCAGCTGGATGACCTTGGGCCAGTCACTCTCTCTCAGCCCAGTCCACCTCACAGAGTTGTGGTTGTCGTGAGGAAAATAGGAGGAAGGTGTGTTGGATATGTTCTCTGCCTTCAGTTATTTGTAAAATAATAAAGGTGTGATACAAAATAAATAAATAAAGTTTTCTTTAAAGTTTTAAATTATGAGACTGATCAATCTTACCCAATGGATACTTCCCAGATACATTGGATAATCTCCAGTCGGGCTGGTAATTCGTTCTACTATATGAATCCTGAAAAACTACAATCCTCACTTTGGAAGAGCACCAAATTGTTCAGAGAAAGAGAGAGGAGGAACTATTGCTGCTTTAAAAAAAACAACTCCTGAAAGTGATGCTTAAAATAATGGCATATCGGGTTGTTGTCGTTGTTGTTTTCAGGGTTCTAGCCTGAAAAAAGGAGGGATGCCTTAATGAATAGCAAAACATAAAGTATTCAAGGATGGTGTTCATTCGTGTTGCAGTCCCATGAAAGCAAGCTTTAAGAGGCCACATTTGACATTTTGGTGGGGCCAAAGTAAGCATGGCAATAATGCAAAGAAGGTAGGGCCAAATCCCATCAATAGGTAGAAGAAAAATTGGAGGGGGGGAAAGAGAAATCCAAGGGTTTGCTAGGGTTATTAAAAATATTTACTGTTTTTTTAGTAATAATAAATGGGGAACTCAGTAACCATAAAGGTGAAAGGGAAAGACAGAATATTTTTTCATTGGATTTCAAAAGCTGCTTTGTCTGTTCCTCTCAGTTTTAATTAATTAACAATTTTAATGCCCTCTTTGACACCATCTAGCTGATCCAATACATTATAGATATCTTAAAAGCTTTTAATTTGTAAGCCTGGTCATCCATGAGAAACTTTTTGAAAGTCTAGAATATGTATAGGTATGATTTTAAATACAATTGAAAGACTGGAAGAAGACTCATCCATCTTAAAAAATACTGGAACCTGGGTATTTCTTATCACATCTAAACAAAATCTATACCTAATCACGACATTAACTTAAACCAATTCTATTTAATGGACTGTACTGATCTAATACCTACCTACACCCTCAGGAGGGGTATGTGTAGATTAAATAAAATTGCTCCAACCAGAAATATAATTAAAGCACATTTATATTAATCCAGGAGAGCTAAAGAAAAGGACAATGATTTATGAGCGGTATCATTGGCATTTTGAAAAGGCACAAACCATTAAACCAGCGTAAGTAAAAACTATTGGTTAGGAAGCGAGCTATAATTGGATGAGTTAGTCTACAGGCCTTGAAGGCATGCAAGGGAAGGGAGCAATCAGAAGTAGCAAGCAGCATATCAGTCATTAAGCTGCTATGTCTCAAATGAGAAGCTTTGACATTATATAATGAACAATAACTTTCTTGACTAAATGGTACAAATGTTATTTTTCTCCTTTGGTAGCAAGGCATGGACAGGTTTCATGTGAACATATAAAACCTCTGTTGGTTTCATCTATTGCAATTGCAAAGAGTCACTTCCATTTATCTATCTATCTATCTATCTATCTATCTATCTATCTATCTATCTATCTATCTATCTATCTATCTATCTATCTGCAGGTTGTTTGTTTGTATCCCACACTTTTTTTACAAATAACTCAAGGCAGTGAACATATCCAACACATCTTCCTCTTATTTTTCCCCATAACAACCACTCCATAAGATGAGTTGAGCTGAGAGAGACAGAAAGAGTGACTGGTCCAAGGTTACCTAGCTGGCTTTCATGGTTAAGGTTGGATTAGACACCCCCCCCCCCTTGTCCCAGTTATCTAGCCTGGTGTCTTAACCACAAGACCAATTGTCAGCTGTCTCTACACAGTTGCAGCCAGACAGTCAGTTGTTCAGTAATGACATCTGGCTTTTTGCATTGTGGTAGCCTTGCATGTTGCATAACCATGGCTTTAAGAAAAAACAAAAAAAGTTAGGCAAACTATAGTTTATTTAGATTTGAGGACTTCATCACACATCAAACCCTCCTTGTTAGGGTTTGGTGAAATGTGGACAAGCCCAAGCTTTATTTCCTCTTATAAAGATTCCTTTCCCTCTACCACCGCTCCTAATTTCTCAGATTGCATAGGTCCAGGGCTTTTTTTTCTCATAGAACGCTCAGAACGGAGTTCCGGCACCTTTTTTGGATGGAACCTTGTAGAGTAGGCAAGGCAGGTTGTATGACATGTGTGAGTTCCTGCACCTTTTCCTTTTAGAAAAAAAGCACTTCATAGGTCAATATCTCTAATGGGAAATAAGCTTACAAACTATATGCAATAGCATATTCGGTGATCGTGTTCAGCCACTAATGACCATGAAAAGACTTCGGCAATACATTGCACCAGAGAGCAAGCAAACACTTTTTATTTTATTGTGTTGCACAAAATCAATATGTGTAAGTTAGTGTATGGTTAACATATCGTGTGAACCCAAAGAGCTTTTTTTTTGTTACTTTGAGAATCACACATATTGTCTGACTCAGTATTCTTCCATCACTGCCTTCTTTTTTTTTAACCTATATTACTTCTAGTGTAGCAGAGCCCACAAATGGATTTTTAAAACATCTGAATGAGCAACAGTGAAATAAAGTATTGTTTGTACAAAGTGACAAATTCCTGTCATACCAAGCCAACTGTTGATTTTTAAATCATGATTAGATTTTATTTCATGGTTAAAAGTAGTATAGAAATAAACGAATACTTCACGCTGAAATGAAATGTTTTATTATGTTCACTTATTGGCATTTATTTCATGCTGAACTTTCATTACTTGGGGCATGATTGTGGTTTTTCATCTTGGTGTTCAGCTGTTTTCTGCTTTTTGTTTTGTTTTTTGACTGTTTGGTCCAATTTTATTTTGAGAACAACTGGACAACTTATTGTGACATGTAACATAGTAATTCTATGGTAAAGTGATGTCAGGCCCTACAAACCAAAAACAACATGTGGAGGTACAGTACTTCCGAGTAGTTTATTGTTACTCACCTGTGGACAGAATCTTGCCAGACTAAAGCAACTAACTACATAACTACAGATCTACTCGGTGAACTGCTAGTGACCATCTGTCTTTGCATTCTTCCTGCTTTCAGACTCTCAAACTTTCCTGTCTCTTTGGGAAGCAGCCTCTCCCTCCAGGGACTTCAGACTACATTCTCTCAGATCTGATATATTCCCAGTCTCTCCAGCATAATATATAGCAAGGATAATATATATAGCATAATATATAAGCAAGGATAATAAGGCACACAGAGTGGCCTTGAAAATCATCCGGGGGTTCTTCTGTAACTGAAATAGCCTGATCTAATCCACCAGTCTAAATTATATTTAATTAAAATAAACTAAGTTGAGAGAAGTTCAACTTCTCCTTTAGCTTTAATACTCCATGCTAAAAAAAAACAACAAAAAACTTATCCCGTGTTTAAAAGCAATCTTCTGCCTTCTGGGAAATCACATTGCTATATGAAGAAGATAGAGAAGCACTCAAGTGCCATCTAAGTTTGACCTTAGTAATTAAGCAGGCTTAGTAGATAACAATGAATTGGCAGGGATGGTAGTACTCTGAAAGACGCAGTTTAAAAAATGAATGAATGAATGGCCTAATTGACATTTTCAAAGATATTGACAAAATTAAGAGATTGGTTGCCATTTACACTCCCTATAATTTATGCTGCTTGGCAGAAGACGCAAGAAACAAAGGATGCCATTACTGCTAATGGAAACAAAGATCAAATTGTCTGCAGAATGATGGTTTCAGAACAGGTGATACAGTGAGTAGGTGGTTTAGGCAGCACTAATTATTGATTTGTAGTAGGTTTTTTACATTCTTATGGAGATGTTCCACAATAAAACACTGAAACTATCAAGCTGCTCATGTTCTAATGGATCTCAGCACAATGAAATTCTCTCCATTTGGGTATAAGCATGTTATCCATTTATAATTTCCTCCATGAAACGTGCACATTGAAACTGGTTAAAAACTATAAGTCCTGAAGCTGATAATTATTTTGATATTGTCTTGATTTTGAAGCAACCATCTCTACACTTGTTCCAGGGTAGACCTTTGTAGCCATCAACTTGCCTACAACCTTTGGTCAAATCTGACATAATGAGCATTCCCTTGTACTTTAGTTTCTTGCTAAATCTAGGTAATCCATCAGGGACCAGTGAAATATTCAGATCTGTGGCAGTATTGGTAATGTAACATGCAAGAAAATTACTTGATATAAATAATTCAGGTGAAACAGACTGAAATAAAAACAGATCCATTCTACTCCCACTCCTCGGAAAGCTATTTTTGTTTTATATTCTAGTTTACGTTATAAACAGAAATACACAGATGTCAAGTCTTCCAATCCTTATGAAAAGCCACTTAACAGAGGTAATGTAGACAGACAGAAGAGACAAGTGCTGTTTCATTTTAGTGTGTTTTGCTTGATCAAAAGGACTGCAGAATTTGGTAATGAATGAAAGTACAACAGGCAGGATAATTTTACAGGTGTCTACTTTTCTCATCAATCAGATCGGATGTTTCATATGGAAAACAGAGTACTTGTCACTCAGAAAAGGTGACTGCTTTGAGCCAGGTAACATATTGCAAAAAGTAACACAGTTGAAGATTGTGGAAGATAGTTATGGAAAAATAAAGATGGAGTCTAATGTTTATATTCAAACACAAACACACAGATTCATTTTTATTAAAACTTTTAAACAAGAAGCTACCATAAACAAATAGAAATTTTAGAAAGAAAAAAAGAAAGTAATTGGAGAAAAAGCAAAAGGTGCAAAAAAAAAGAAAAAAGTTAAGGAAAAGTAGGAAGAAATAAAATATAAAGAAGTGGTTTCAATGTTCTTTACAGCAGTTTTAAGTACAAATATATTTTGACCTCTCTAAAGGTACATCATATCACTCCTCTTTCTATAATCTATCTTGTCTAATCATCAAAACCATCTCATTTTTTTTACTGTTATGCAAATGGGCCATAGGAGATTTACAGTTACCAATAAATATAATGTCTTTTCTCTAATCAAAGAAATTAAGTTATCCATTTCAGCAAATTCTGTCAACTTCATCCACCATTTCTTAGTAGTTTATCTTTCTACTGAGATGATATATTGAAATAATCTTGTGTGACTTTTTTTCTACTTCTCCATTATGAATGTAGCAACCTTTCTAAGGCATGCTAGAGATAATATTTGATATTAAAGAAATTAGGACATTTAATCACATATAACTTCTACTGCATTTCAGGAGGTTCAGCCAAAATCCAAATATAGACTTCCTGTTTGATGCTGCAAGAGAGCAGATATATTGATGTCCTATGCTGAGTACTGATAATTTCGTGATAAGGTGAAAAGTGGAAAGCCAACTGTGGATGTGTCTCCTCCAGTCTGCTTCAGCATTGCATAAAATATGGGAGATTAGATTAATACCACTTTACAATGCCTTGGTAAGGCCACACCTGGAATACTGCATCCAGTTTTGGTCACCATGATGTAAAAAAGATGTCGAGACTCTAGAAAGAGTACAGAGAAGAGCAACAAAGATGATTGGGGGACTGGAGGCTAAAACATATAGGGAACGGTTGCTGGAATTGGGTATGTGTAGTTTAATGAAGAGAAGGGTGAGGGGTGACATGATAGCAGTGTTCCAGTATCTCAGGGGCTGCCACAAGGAAGAGGGAGTCATGCTATTCTTCAAAGCACCTGAAAGCAGGACAAGAAGCAATGGATGGAAACTAGTCAAGGAGAGAAGCAACCTAGAACTAAGGAGAAACTTCCTGACAGTTAGAAAAACTAACCAGTGGAACAACCTGCCTCCAGAAGTGGTGAATGCTCCAACACTGGAAGTTTTTAAAAAGAGACTGGACAGCCATTTGTCTGAAATGGTATAGGGTTTCCTGCCTTAGCAGGGGGTTGGACTAGATGACCTCCAAGGTCCCTTCCAACTTCTTCTTCTTCTTCTTCTTCTTCTTCTTCTTCTTCTTCTTCTTCTTCTTCTTCTTCTTCTTCTTCTTCTTCTTCTTCTTCTTCTTCTTCTTCTTATTATTATTATTATTATTATTATTATTATTATTATTATTATTATTATTATTATTATTATTATTATTATTATTATTATTATTATTATGCCTTTCCTTCCATCCTTATTCTCTCTGATTATTTCACTGTACCAACTGTACATTGTACAGCCTCACTGTACCAGGTATATCAGCCAGAAGCATGTAGAGTGCTTCAACATGTTGAGTTCCCTTCACGTTGGTGCTGAATAAAAGTGCCACTATAGCTGGAACAAAGGAATTTTATGAGGAATAGAACCATCATAGCAAAAAGCTATCAACTTGCATCTATAATCATTCAGCTTTTTACAAAGAGCTTTCTCTGCAAGATATTGAAGTAGGCAATTCAGATCATCCTATCTTTCTAATACCATTGAGCAATCATGCATACAAACATTTGACTAGAGAAGAGAAATAAACAAAGGGAATATACCAACAAAACATATTAGGCCTTTCTGCCATTTTTATCCCTTTTCCTTTTTGAGAAGAAATCCTGCCACTTGACTTCTTTGCTCATTGTCTTGTCTTTCCCTGCTTCTTTGCAAAAGGTTAGGTGTCATTTGGAAAAGAGGGGAACAGAAGAAAATAAAAGGAATTTCTCACTGGTTGGACTATTCCTGCGGAAGATAACTATAGGTCATTTCAATTAGTGATGATGAAATTGTAAATGACATTTTTTGATGTTTCCTTCCCACTGGATCAACTTTCTGGTTGCAGAATGGCAGCATTTCTTCCTGTCGTTCGAATTCTAACTAAGATTGTGAAAAGTTTGAAGTGAAAGCTTGGTCTCCTCTGGCAAAAACAGAAGCAGGAAGAGGGAATTAATACGAAATAAGGGGACAAGGGCCTGATGTTTCTTTCAACAAATGTTTTCTGGATGGAAAGACCTATAACTCTGAGATATTGGAAGACTGCTATCATGTCCCTCCTAATCTTTCTCTTCATTAAACTAGACATACCCAATTCCAGCAACCGTTCCCTGTATGTTTTAGCCTCCAGTCCCCCAATCATCTTTGTTGTTCTTCTCTGTACTCTTTCTAGAGTGTCAACATCTTTTTTACATCGTGGTGACCAAAACTGGATGCAGTATTCCAGGTGTGGCCTTACCAAGGCCTTGTAAAGTGGTATTAACGCTTCACGTGATCTTGATTCTATCCCTCTATTAATGCAGACTAGCACTGTGTTGGCTTTTTTGGCAGCTTAAGCACATTGCTGGCTGATATTTAGGTGAAGAGGCTGTTTCTTGTTTTGCCTTCTTACCATTATTGAGCACAATTTTAGCATCTTCTGGAAAATGTGAGAATCCATGTCCAAAAAGACCCTCTCAGTTGATAATGAGAATTCTCTTGAATATATCTACATAAAATTAGAGCAGGTTTTGAAAGGTGGTTAAACCTGTCAGTATACCCAATTTCCAAAACTCAGCTCTTGCTCCAGAGGAATGATCCTGCCTACAGGAAGGAAAACAATGTGGTGAAAAAGGAAGGAAACAAAGCCAGGAAAATAATTCAATCAATTCCTGCCCTTGATGTGTCTCATAAGGACATTATCCAGAGACATCTGTCAACATCTTTAGTTCTTCTTTTTCATATGCATGTCACGATGCTATGTGCAAGTGTGGAAGCCACATAACCACAACATCATGACACACATTTTATCACTTTGACAACCACCCCCACAGTACAAAGATTACATTCTTTGCTGGAAATGGGCATGTAGTAATCATCAATGTGGGGGTAGCAAATTTTATGCTGATATAATTTTCTGCTAGCTCAAGGACTGGTGAGTAACACATTAACTCATCCATGAGGAAGAGTCCAGAGAGAGAAGTAACATCTTTTCCAAGAGAAGAAATAAAAAAATGAGAAGCATCATTGAGTAGGAAAGACCGAGGTGTGCAATAATTGCTTGGCACCACTCTACACTCCAAAGGCAGTTTTGGACTCTAAAGCCAGCGTATTGTTCAATTTATCATCTTCTCAGATGCATTTTACTTTTAACAAGGGACCATGCATCTTTATTACTCAGCAATGTTTATAAAGTGATATTTAACACAGACAGATGGTGCTTAAGATGCATCATGGCAAACTGACTTTGTTCCGAATGTGGCAATGTCAGGAAGAAGGAAAGAAATCCCCAACCATTGTGATCGACAGCAGTGTTATGAAGACGGTGGCTCTAGGATAAAGTCATTGCAGTGAATATGGTGTCTCCCTAATGCAATGAAATCAGATTCAGATGAAGACTGTTGACATCTTGATATTGTACTATATTTCGGGGAATAAACTCTGATTACAAAACCATCCATTTAATATAAATTTGAGGGAAATTGAAGTAGCAATAGCAATAGTACTAAGTGCTTTATAGTGCTTTACAGCCCTCTCTAAGTGGTTTACAGAGTCAGCTTATTGCCCCTAACAATCTGGGTCCTCATTTTACTGACCTCGGAAGGATGGAAGGCTGAGTCAACCTTGAACTCATCAGGATCAAACTCCAGGCTGTAGCCTGCAATACTGCATTCTAATTGCTGAGCCACCAGGCCATTCATATAGACTTGGCTTGCTTGTCTATTCATGTGTTTTGGTATTTATTAGGGTGAAAACAGTCTGAAAAGTCTTTTGATGTCCTTTAGATCTTACACAAAACCAAGCAACATATGTCTCTGCTATTTAAAGCAACCCTTCTCTTTTCAGCCTTTACTCTGGGGCTACCTTCTCAGTTGCAATAACTTTAATTATTTAATTTCTCCCCCCCCCCACAAAAAAATATTTTTAATTACAAAGCAGAAGAAAGCAAACTTCTAAATTTCCCCCCTCTTTAGTGCTAGGGCTAAGACCCTCAATCAGGGCTCAGTCCAATCTTGAGAGGGGATGATGATGGGAGAACATAAAGATCAGGAATTTCCTAGGGATCAAATATGGTTTGGGAAACTGCCTTTGTATTTAACCAGACGTCATGTTGAAGCTTTACAAATGAATGATCACAAGAACAACAGTGATGAAAAACACATCTCCAGGTTTCCCATTCACTTTTTCTGGCTCCCCAGTTGGTAAATCCCTAAATTATCTTTTCCTTCAAAAAGTGGCGTGTTGTCTTTATTAACAACAATAACTTATTTGCACCACCTCAGGTGGTCCCTGAAAGCTGCGGTTGGATGTCATGCTATTGAAACAGGCGAAGCATCAGCATAAGAGCAGATTATTCAGCAGTTATTCTCTGAAGCAAAATATGAATCAGTCAGAATTGAATTGGGCAACAACTAAGCTAAGTGAATTACTTGGGCAACAACTAAGCTGATTATTCTGGAGTGTTTGGTCCCAGCTGTTCAGAAATTAACGCTGACATGTCATGAAGTAATTGCTCCTGAAAAGTCTTGTTCTCTTCTTCTTTTCCCCTCATTTGAATAACATCTTCAGTGCTACAACCTATTAACAAGAGCTCAATACAACCAGTGAAGATAGGTTTTATTCAAAACGTGAGCAATATTATTGTGTGGCTTTTTAAAGTATGTGATATGGAAATTTCCTTCTATTATACACACACACACACACACACACACACAGAGAGAGAGAGAGAGTTCAACCTAACACAAAAGAAAAATTGTCCTAGATTATTTTCAAGTCAACTTTTAACCAGTGAGAGCCAGCTCCATTGTGACATCACAAAGTGAATCCAAGGAAGAACTTAGCTTCCAATCTTCATTTCAAATGGATGGTCAAATAAACATCGATGTGGGTAGCGCATTTTGCACAGGGAAAATGATGGCATAAAATCTGCCCATCTCCATTTTGGCTTACCCATAGGAAAGAATCCTAGGATGCTAGCATCGTTATCTCATTGGTTCACCTTTTCACTTATCAGCAGTAGCTAGGCTGGGCTAGAGAATTTAATAAGAAAATAAATCATTCCTTTAATAAACATTGGAGGGATAGAATGTCCCTTCAAGTCAATGTTGACTCCTGGCAACTGCCTGGAAGACCAGTTTTGTTCACAAGGGTTTTCAGAAGTAGTTAGCCATTGTCTCTTTCCTAATGAGAAAGTACTGTATGACTGGCCCAAGACCACCCAGCTGATCACAGTTTTCCAGTTTCTACCCTGATGTCTTAAACCACTACACCAAACTGGCTCTCTGATACACAAATACGGACAATAGAATCAAAAATTAAAACTGTTATCGACCCACTCCATATATTTTGTTTCTCTTTGTAACTACTCTAAAGGTAAAGATGTCAGTCGTATGCTCAGGGCACGGTGCTCCTCTTCATTTCTTGGCAGAGGGCGGTAGTGCGGTTCAAAAACAATTTCCGTAGTCATGTGGCTGGCATGACTATATGCTGAAGTGCATGGAATACTGTTACCTTTCCACGGAAAGGGATGCTTTTGAACTGCTAGGTGGATAGGAGTAACAGGAGCTCACCCCATTGCACGAAGCTTGGGTCCCAAGCCCGGGATGTCAACTCTCTAGCTGAAGCTCAGCATCTTTAACCGCTAAGCCATCACACCCTGTCTAACAACACTACTGAATGAATATTCTGCATCTCTACCTTTAACTTTATTCTTCATTTGAAGGCTTCTTCAATGTTTCTGAAAGCAGTTTAACCTTGAAAATATTGCTGACCTCATGGGGAAAAAAATAAAAGAAAATAACCGTGGTTTACTTAGAAAGAAGTAATTAATTTTCCACAGAGAGTGAAATCATTTGGCCTAAAGCAAAATCCTTCTGACATTATTAAATGTCACAATGCAGTTAAAGCACAATTATAAACTAATTCGCACAATAAATCTCATTAGTTTCTAGAGGCCGTAGGAATAAAGGGAAAGGGGAAAGTGCTGTGCTTGAATTACATCTCAGCTTTCTTAAATAAAAAGTACATCTTACGTATATTCATACATTGGTTCACATATCTATTCCCATGCCTATATAATTCACAGGCATATGTATATGATTATTTATTTATTTATTTATTTATTTATTTATTTATTTATTTATTTGTTTGTTTGTTTGTTTGTTTGTTTGTTTTTATAAACCGCCCTTCTCCCGAGGGACTCGGGGCGGTGTACAGAATAAGGTAGGTATACAGATTGAACAATAGTGAAAAACAATAGTAAAAACAAATTGGGACCCCAATTAGAGCTATCTGGCCAGGCCGGACTGCTGGAATAGGTAAGTCTTTAAGTCGTGCCGGAAGGTGCGGAGGTCGGGGGCCATCCGGATTTCAGTTGGTAAGCAGTTCCAGAGGGCTGGCGCACCCACTGAGAATGCCCTCCCCCTGGGGGCCACCAGCCGACATTCCTTGAGCGGTGGCACCCTGAGGAGGCCCTCTCTGTGGGAGCGCACAGGACGGTGGGGTGTTGACATTGGCAGAAGGTGCTCCCGTAGGTAGTCCGGACCCATGCCATGTAGGGCTTTGTATGTCATTGTTAGCACCTTGAATTTCACTCGGAAGGCAACCGGAAGCCAGTGCAGCTCACGGAGGAGAGGAGTGATATGGGAGTATCGGGAGGCCCACAAAAGTGTCCGTGCCGCTGCACTTTGCACCAGTTGAAGCTTCCGAGTGGATCTCAAGGGCAGCCCCATGTAGAGAGCATTACAGTAGTCTAGGCGAGAGGTCACAAGGGCATGGGTGACTGTACGTAAGGCATCCAGGTCCAGATAAGGTCGTAGTTGGCGCACCAGTCGAACCCGGGAGAAGGCCCCCTTGGTCACAGCTCCTATGTGATCTTCCAGGGATAGCTGCGAGTCTAGGAGGATACCCAGGTTGCGGGCCCTATCAACAGGGGGTAGTAACTCATCCCCGATGTTAAGGGGTGGAATGATCTGAGTATCCTGGCTTGCCGGTACGTACAGCCATTCAGTCTTGTCCGGGTTGAGTTGAAGCCTGTTCCTCCCCATCCATTCCCGGACCGCTTTCAGGCAGCGGGACATCACGTCGAGGGCATCACTGATGCTGTTTGGAGTTGAGATGAAAAGCTGGGTGTCATCAGCATACTGATGGTACCCTATTCCAAAGCTACGAATGATCTCACCCAGCGGTTTCATGTAGATGTTGAACAGGAGAGGCGAGAGGACCGACCCCTGAGGGACTCCGCAAATGAGAGGCCTCGGGGTCGACCTCTGTCCCCCTGCCAGCACCGACTGTGAGCGACCCTGGAGAAAGGAGGAGAACCAACGCAGAACCGTGCCTCCCACTCCCAGTCCCCTGAGGCGCCGCAGCAAGATACCATGGTCGATGGTATCGAAAGCCGCCGAAAGGTCTAATAAGACTAGGACAGAGGAATGGCCCCTGTCCCGGGCTCTCCAGAGATCATTCATCAGAGCGACCAATGCCGTCTCCGTGCTGTAGCCCTGCCTGAAGCCTGATTGGCACGGGTCTAGATAAACCGCTTCATCCAGGACCTGAGGAAGTTGATGCGCCACCACGCTCTCAACAACCTTCGCAAGGAAGCGAAGATTGGAGACTAGACGAAAGTTATTCAATGAGGATGGGTCCAAGGTGGGCTTCTTGAGGAGAGGTCTCACCACCGCCTCCTTCAAGGCGGTGGGGAAGTGACCCTCACTCAGAGAAGCAGAGATGACCGCCAGAAACCAGCCTCGTGTCCCCTCTCGAGCCGCATAAGCCAGCCAGGAAGGGCACGGGTCCAGTAAGCATGTGGAGGAGCTCAACCTCCTCATAATCCTGTCCACTTCCTTAGGAGTCACAGGATCAAATTCTTCCCAGATGACGTCGACAAGACTGTCCATGTCCTGTTCTTCCAACTCTGCCCAGTTGGAGTCCAGGCCGGTTCGAATCCGAGCGATTTTATCCAACAGATATTGACCGAATTCCTCGGCTCGACCCTGCAAGGGTTCCTCCCTCACCTCTTGGTTCAGTAGGGAGCGAGCCACTCTGAACAAGGCAGCCGGGCGATTATCTGCGGACGCGATGAGGGTGGAAAAGTAGTTGGATTTTGCCACCCTTATCGCTGCGAGATAAGACCTGGTGAGGATTCTTAGTCGCAATCGGTCGGATTCGGATTGACTGGATCTCCAACGGCTCTCTAGACCCCATCTCCGACGCTTCATCTCCCGGAGCTCCGCGGTAAACCATGGGGCTCGCTGGGATCTGTGCCGGGTCAGAGGCCGCAGGGGTACAACTCAGTCCAGAGCCTCCGTGGCTGCCTTTTCCCAGACTTCCACTAAGGCATCTGCCGAGCTGTGAGCAGGGAGTGCATGTGGGTCCCCAAGCGCTGCCTGGAACCTATCAGGGTCCATTAGGCGTCTAGGGCAGTACCATCTGGTCGGCACTGTGCACCCACGGCGGGGGGTGGCAAAGGGGAAGTCTAGCCATAGGAGGTGATGATCGGTCCATGACAGGGGCGTAACGGTCGTGGCGCCCCCACCGATATCATCACGCCACCGTCCAGACAAGAACACCAAGTCGGGGGTGTGGCCTCCCTCATGAGTCGGTCCAGAAATTATTTGCGACAGGTCCATGGCCGCCATGGAAGCCATGAACTCCCGAGCTAGTTCGGACGATCCTCCCAGTGACGGTAGGTTAAAGTCGCCCAAGACCATGAGTTTTGGGAATTCAACCACCAACCCTGAGAGGACATCGAGTAGCTTGGGCAGGGCTGCCGCTGCACGATTAGGTGGTAGGTACGTCAGCAGCAGGCCCAACTGCGCCCCCGGGCCGTATCTCAGAAGGAGAGACTCACACCCGACTATCTGAGGGACGGTGGTCTCGTGGGCTAAGGGACTCCCTGATGATAACTGCCACTCCCCCGCCCCTCCCATGGGCCCGAGGCTGGTGCAGCACCTGGAAACCTGGCGGGCAGAGGTCAACTAGAGGGACACCACCCTCTGGGCCCAGCCAGGTTTCCGTGATGCAAGCCAGGTCCGTGTGCTCGCTCTCCACTAGGTCACGAACGAGGTGAGCCTTGTTAGCTACGGACCTGGCATTTAGGTAGACCAGCCTGAGCATAGGAGGCTGCACACCTTCGCTCCCGGGTCCTCGGGGGAAGTACAGAGGGTCGGAGTGTCTCACCGCTTGTACAGAGCGGAGATGATTATGCAAGACTGCTCATTTTTATGATAAAGAAGACAACTGGTGAAAACAGTCCTCCATGCCACATAAAATCATGAATGGCATAAGACTCTACTGTTGTCATTATTATTAAGCCAAACATTATTAGAAAATAATTAACACTAATAACACTGCCAAAACCTTGGGAATTTCTATATAGTGGCTGCAAATTGCCTCATAGTTCCATCACCCAGTCCCAACGCTTCATATTCAGGTCAAACTTAAGGCAAAATTTGGTAATAAAATGTGAATAAGCACGAACTCTTGGATCATTGCTAGTTTCACAAGCAAATTTTACACAATTACAAGGTCGGCCAACTTTTGTGTTCTCGTGAGATTTGGATTAATTTTTTTTAAAAAAAAACATGGGAGCCCAAGCAAACTATCTTGTAAGATAGCATGAAGGTGCCTGGAAACTGAGAATGTAACTAATGAAAAGGAATAAAACATTCAAAATGCAGAAAGGGTGAACATGAATTTTTAATCATTTGAGGTTCATTTGAGTTGCTGTCCAGCAGCTGAAATTTTTATAAGCTACCTCTCCCCCATCCTGGGAGATAATTGGTCATGACCGGATGCATGATAAGCTTTATGACACATCAGTCAGTCATTGTTCCGGCCAACCAATCAGGGTCTTGAAGAGAGACCTTAATTTGAATGTTTATAGGTATATAAGAACTTTGCTGGGCCAAGCAAGTTACAGAAAGAGTTCGGCAGCTCATCTAAACAAACTGAAACTAAACCATGGCTGCCGTTAACAAAAGAAAAAGGGGAAACCAAAGATCACCCATAAGGAAGAACCCTCGAAAACATATCAGAGAGAGAAAGATCCAGGCCAAACGTGGGAGAAAGGCAAAATCAAGACAAGTTGCAAAATACACGAAGAAAAACTCCAGAAAAAAGAGACCCTACAAACATAAGGAAATGCCCTTAACGAAAAAGGCTAGAGGAATCCTTGGTTCTTGTGTGGAAGGACTTTGCAAAACAATATCCTCTGAAGCTGACCGCTTGAGGAAGGAAAATTGTGAGCCCCAAATTAGCCACAAAGTTCTACTAACTGCCTTGGAGAAGTCTTTGTCAAAGGAAAAAATCAGGCACTCAGTGGCCCCAGAAATCAAGAAAATAAAAAGGAAGAGACGGCCTTCTGTTGATGTTGTCAAAAAGGGATCTAGCCTCTCTGAACAGCAAGCTGAACCAAAGCAGAAACTCCCAAAGCAACGCAAGCAATCAACTTCCCCAGTTACTGAATGAGTCTTCATAAAAAGAATTTCTCCCTTCATTTCTAGGAGACAATAAGAAAAGAAGAAGAAAAGAAATCAGAACAAGATGGAAGGGAGAATACCAGCCTCATGCTTGTCTTCCAAATGTGATAACTTCATCATACGGTATTGCCTAGAGATGTCAACATTATGACCCCTTGATTGGAAGCAGAGCGACCAACAATTGGAGGATATTCTAAAAAAAAACTCACCTGAGTTCTTGTAACAAATCAGATGTCAGATTATGAATGAATGTTCCATTTGAATGGTGAGACCCTCATTCGTAGCAAGGGCAATCAATGAGCCATTTGGAAAATACTGTCTTTAAAATATCTCCCAAGGGCAATAAAAGTCTTCGTCTTGGCAATCAAATCCAACAAGTACTTCAATAGCAGTTTCTTGACTTTGGATTTACACATTACTGGGGAAAGTATGGGTTGAGAGTATCTTGCGAGCATGCATCACATTGAAACCAATTAATAATACAGACTTAGTTCATTTCTTACAATCCTCAGGTAGGCAGTCTTTTGACATGAGCAAAATGTTTCATTATAGCATTAACGCTCAATTATTTCTTTTCAGCCATTTTCATCACTTGGGCATTAGGAGTCAATCATCTTTGTTTACTAAAACTATGTAAAGTGCTAGTAAAGAAGGTACATAGTTTTCAGTTCTCAAAAGTGCTTCATCAGAGAAGATATTATAAAAGTAGTGGTAATGGGGGTATTCAAGAAATTAAAATCAAATAGCTTATGGTCTGTTGGGTTCTTTTAGGTCAGGGGTCTTCAATCCTGGCCCTTTTATGACTTGCAGACTTCAGCTCCCAGAATTCCTCAGTCAGGCACGCTGGCTGAGGAATTCTGGGAGTTGGAGTCCACAAGTCATTAAAGGACCAAGTGTTAAACCCCCTGTTTTAGCTTCTCTTTGTTGCTTTTCTTCCTGCAGAGGCTTCATTACCTGATTGGGTGACATTCTTCATACACTGATGAAGTTACCTAGTCTGTTAATAAAATATTTCCAAAAAAGCTAGCTCAGTTTATTTATTATTTATTTATTTAAATTTATATTAACACCAAGAACCAAATAATTCAACCCTGACCTACATATTATCTACAATTGTAACTCATGGTCTGTAATTCAACATCAGCAGAGAGGTGGTAGGGTAAATGCAGTGTTATCACTGAGGATTGTTGGTGTCAGATTATTCTTGCCATGTGAAGATAAAGCTGATGATTGTTCCCCCAGATGTAAAATAAAATAATATTAATGCCTAATCAGTGTCCAGGATAAATATAGTTGCCCTGCCATGGCAAAGCATGCAAATAAACTTAGAGTCATTCTATAACCCAGTGATAGAGAATAATTTGGTTTGGTTCTTCTACATATAAAATTAATCCAAATTATGAAGAATGCCATACTGATCTAAGTCCACTTGAGGAGAAGTGCCAGATCTGTACTACTGGGCTAGGCCTATACTGCTATGTCAGAGTTATTTTATTTTATGCCTTTCTGTGTCTGGGGAGAACTGTGATCAACTGTACAGCATTCCAGGTAGGACCTGATCACTAACCAAAGAAAACAGCAGAAGGAACTATTTAAAGCAATTTAAAGCAATATATGGCATAGTCCTGTCAAAATCAATCTTGGAAAGAGCAGGGCAGACTGATGTGCACTTAAAGGATATGGCAGATTGAGAGTCCTCAGATGTTTGGTTTTCATCTGATCTGCCTTTCTTGGCATATGTACACTATCTAAGATGAAGAGCAGGGAGGTACAGCTTCCCTTGTCCAATTTTTTTTTTTTGGGGGGGAGTACTAAATAGGAAAACTGCAAGGAAACAGTATGTAGAAGCTTTCACGGCCTTGTAGTTGCAGCTGTCAGTTCCAGTAAGCACACCAGCAATCCAGTTTTATCTGACTTGTGATCGATAAACATACTGCTGTTCTTTAAAAGGTTAAAGTTTTCTCTTGCAGTTAAAAATGAAGAGGAGAACATAATTTCATACATACCAGCTTAAAGTTTAAATTGGTTGAGTTTGATGCACTCTAGGATTTCACCCTGAGCCTTTATGATACTCAGGCCAAAAAATCTGAAATGGTTTCTGTTCTGGTGTGGACAATATTCAGTGCTGGCATGCATCTTCCTCTGGTTTCTTTTTTTTCCTTTTTTTTATTAAAGAGTTTTACAAAAACAAAATTTTACAATATATCCCCAAATCCCTTCCACCCCAAACCCACCCACTCCCCCCCCCACTTCCCAGAGCTAAATACAGGATTATAGTTACAATAATCATATTCTAAATAAAAATTATGCATAATATACAATTAACCAAATTCATAATGCGCTTTAACTCTCTTTTAACATAACTACAAACAACGTACCAATAACAATATCCCACTAAAATCTACTCATAAGCTAAATGGAACTTTTTAGTCCCATACTTGTTTTGAATATAATTTATCCATCTCCTCCAAACTGAAATGTATCTTTCCTGTGAATGATCCTTCAAATAAGCAGAAATCTTAGACATTTCTGCAAGATTCGAAACTTTAAACACCCATTCTTCTACAGTGGGCAAACTATCCTTCTTCCAATATTGTCCCACCAGTAACCGTGCTGCCGTTATCATGTTCAACATCAAGTTAGTTTCTTTAACATCACAATCTACAACAATACCCAATAAAAACAATTGCGGGGACCTCTGGTTTCTGAGTCAGATAGATGTACAGATGGTCCTTGACTTATGACCACAGTTGAGCCCAAAAGTTCTGTTAATCAGTGAGAAATTGGTTAAGTGAGTTTTGCCTCAATTTTACGACCTTTCTTGCCACAGTTGTGAAGTGAATCACTGCAGCTGTTAAGTTAGCAACACGGCTGTTAAGTCAATCTGGCTTCCTCCTTGACATTGCTTGGCAGAAGGTTACAGAAGGGGTTCACATGACCCCGGGACACTGCGAACGTCATAAATATGAGTCAGTTGACAAGCGTCTGAATTTTGAACATGTGACCGTGACTGCAGTAGTCATAAGTGTGAAAAAACGGTCATAAGCCCCTTTTTTCAGTGCCCTTGTATCTTCAAACGATCACTAAAAGAATTGTTGTAGGTCAAGGGCTAACAGTACTGGAAGCTCTTAGGTTAGTGAAAGTCATGATCAACAGCAATATATTTTTATAGAATTTTTTGGACAGCAAAATAAGCCAGACTTATGCTGATTTGCATATCCCTGTCTCTGGTATTGCATTTTGAGAAATAGAAGAGGACAGAGTTCATTACATTTTGACACTGAACTCAGCGCAGAAGTGGATACTTTCCTGTTGTGGATATTTTTTTTAAAAAAAAATGGTACCAACCTAGCAAATGGCAATGGGAGGAAAAAAAACATTGCTTTTATAGACTTCATTGAGTGGTACTGAAAATGGTTCTTGTGAGATACATAATAACACCACTTTCAAGCAAGTTGTTATTTGTGATTGTCCTTTAGTAAATATCATGCTTTGGGGGGATCCAGCTGCTTCACAAAATGACAACTCCTCCCCAATCAATCCCTTTTCCCTGTTGGAAATGCTTTCCCAAGTCTCAGAGGTGATCCTTCAACTTAGCAATTTTAATAAATAACATTCCCAGCTGTACCCCTTCTCAGACAAGGAGAAAACAATTTGAAAGTGTAACTCTCTGATTACGGGAAGCTTCTTTTGATTCATAATGAGCTGTCGAGATTTTGCAGCATAAAACAAAACTACAGTTAAGACTATTCATAGGGCAGAAGAAAGCATGAGCTTCCCGATGGAGAAGGAGGACACTACCAGGACGACAATTCAGTTAAGACAGGTTTTAACCCAGTATTGATCTGTTTTACAATGGGAATGGGGAAAAGATTGCTTTGGTTAATAAATCCAATGTAGAGCCAGTATAGTTCTGATTACAATAGGGAGAAGTCAACAAGTATGGTTACCTTTCTCCATTGTGTTCTCTCTTCTAAATAATGAAACGTGAAGATGGGTGCTATTTATGGATAATGTAGATATTTGGCCTGATAAATCGACCAAATCTCGCATCAAGTTGAACAAGCTGAGGTACTCCAGACATAGCTGAATTTTAGTTCCCAGATATTCACCCATAAAATCAATGAGGAATGCTGGAAATGAATGATCAAAAGTGTAAAACCTAGGGCTACATGGATAGGATAGGATAGGATAGGATAGGATAGGATAGGATGGGATGGGATGGGATGGGATGGGATGGGATGGGATGGGATGGGATGGGATGGGATGGGATGGGATGGGATGGGATGGGATGAATGAATTCACTTCTGTGCCAGAATGCTTCAAATGGTGGTTGCCATTAATAGGATGATTTTATTTTACAATTGAATTCTCTGGGAATTCAAGAGAGCAGCATTTTGAAGCTGATGTCTTATTTCCTTCATTCCTCATTGTATCTCCCAGTGCCATTGATCACTTGCTGTTGCAACAAAAGATTAGCAAGCTGTTGCAAGCTGCATTCCTACCAGGTGCTGCTATAAATTATCATACTAGCAAGGAAACTCACTGTGTTAGCCATATGTTCATGGAAAGAGCAAGGCAAAGAGAAATGTACAGAACTGCCAGTAGGTGATGAATGTGAAATTTGGAGATGCATCATTTTCTTTTCCAACCAAAAAAAAATGGAAACTGGTGAGAAATTTTATTGATGTTCTCAGCGCATATTATATTTCTATATGGGGAAATTGCTCCTCCACCCCAAAAAAAGTATTCTCTGTGCTGCATCTTACAAAGAAGTTAGGTACAGAATAGCAGAATAATAGAGTTGGAAGGGACCGTGGAGGTCTTCTAGTTCAATTCCCTGCTCAAGCAGGAGACCCTATACCACTTCACATAAATGGCTGTCCAGTCTCTTTTTAAAAGCCTCCATTGATGGAACTCTTATTATTATTATTACTACTACATGGTACAGGAAGTCCTTCCTGAAGTTGAAAGTCCAATACTTTGGCCACCTAATGAGGAGGGACTCACTGGAGAAGAGCCTAATGCTGGGAAAGATTGAGGGCAAGAGAAGAAGGGGACGACAGAGAATGAGGTGGCTGGATGGAGTCACTGAAGCAGTAGGCGTGAGCTTAAATGGACTCCAGAAGATGGTATAGGACAGGAAGGCCTGGAGGAACGTTGTCCAAGGGGTCGCGATGGGTCGGACATGACTTCGCAGCTAACAACAACAACAGGAAGTCCTTGACTGAGCCCAAAATTTCTGTTGCTAAGTGAGACAATTGTTAAGTGAAATTTGCCCAATTTTACGACCTTTCTTGCCACAGTTGTTAAGTTAGTAATACAGTCATTAAGTGAATCTGACTTTTCCATTGACTTTGCTTATAAGAAGGTCACAAATGGTGATCATGTGACCCTGGGATGCTGCAACCATCATAAATATGAGTCCGTGGCCAAGCATCCAAATTTTGAACACGTGGGGATGCTACAATTGTCATAAGGGTTAAAAAGTGGTCATAAGTCATTTCTTTAGTGCTGTTGTAATGATGGGGTTGAATGGTCACTAAATGAACTGTTGTAATTTGAGGACCACCTGCTTTTTATAACCATCAGAAATCTATATTGTCTAGTCTTCACAATACCTGCCTAGTCTATACAAAAAGCCCCATTTAAGCAAACATTCACTTATACTTCATATTGATCCAGGACTTCCACTGGATTTGCTTCTTAAACTGTTTTGTTTTGTAGCAGAATTCCAAAATTCCACATTCATTATACAAAGCATCCAGATGCTTCCTTTAGATGTTACCCAGAAGTCAATTCTCCCTTCAGATTGATTCCTTTTAGAAAATAGCTATCTTATGTATATTTTTTTCTAGGCAAATGCAGTGTGCACTAGAAACACACATACAATATTATGTTGACTGCTGTTGTAACAGCTGCACAAAATTGAATTGTGTATTTTTGGCATTCAAGAAAGAAAGAAAGGAAGGAAGGAAGGAAGGAAGGAAGGAAGGAAGGAAGGAAGGAAGGAAGGAAGGAAGGAAGAAAGAAAGAAAGAAAGAAAGAAAGAAAGAAAGAAAGAAAGAAAGAAAGAAAGAAAGAAAGAAGCTATGCCTGTTTTTCTTTAGCAAGATTTGTTTATCTAAATACTCCATAATTTTATTTTAATAATGTTTTCCATCAAGTGAACAGGGCAATATTCCATGCCATAATTCCAGATACTTTTTCAAGAAATTGAGCACTTGCTATGTTAAGGAATGAAGAACAAGTGAGAATTACAAGTAAAGGGTCAATGCAAAATGTTTCTGAAGGCAGAGCAAAACAGAGACAGATGGTAATTCCTATAAATTTCATTCATCATGCACATCACATTTAAAATTATGCAGATTGGTTAGACTAAGCATACGATGAATTCACGTAAGTGAAATAATACTGCCTTTTTCACACTAATGGGCATGCCTGTTCTTTAAGGAACCTACATTCATTTTAATTTAGCATTAATTCTAACTAACATGCAGTCATTTGGATTCTGTTAATATGCTTATTCTCCATTGAATTAAGAATTTCAACTTTCTTGTCAATGCAAAAATGGTAAATCAGCAGCAATTTTGAAGGATCTGTGAAATCCAGTGGAAGAATTATAGGTCTTAAGTTTGACTATGAAGTGATGCCTATCAATGGCTCCATTTTATAATAGTCACAAGGTTTCCAGATCTTGGAAATTACTTTTCCCCCAAGAATGTTTGTGGGATCAGTAGAAAAGGCCAAGTCCATAGAAATGGGGGCCTGTAGCTAGAGAACATAGGAAGGGAAAATGAGGAATCACACAAACCTGGAAGGAACGGTGTGTTGTTCTTGTTTTAAAGAGCAAATCATAAACAAAAGCACACAAATATAAAAGAAGTGGGATCAAGGGAAAAATGTTATCACCTAAGAGATATTTGATAGACTAAACAGGAGTGCTACAGAGACTGTATTAAACAAGAGCAGAAATAGTATGGCATTGGAACCTATGGGGATAATTTTGATGTTCCTTTAAGACAAGTGGAAGTATCCTTCAGAGTCATCCTCATTTTTCTTTTGAAACTTTATTCATGATCTCTGAAAGCCTACTTGCTCCTGCCCACCCCTCCTTGTTAAAACTTTGGGCAATGCCTATTAATTCAAGAATGGGGGAGGTCAATTTATTCCTTTGTAGACTATTTATCCCTTGATCAGTCAAGAGATTTGGGGGTCATTAAAGATTCATTGCCTTCATTGGTTCTCATTAAGTACACTATCAAGGAAACATTAAGACTTTGAACATGAGAAAAGGATTCCTTGATTTTCTAAAGGCACCAGGTTTCTATACTGAGTTACTCTGCATTCATGTGAGAATTCTTCCAGTTCATTTCCCAAAGACCATTCATGTGTGACCAATTTTTTTTATTCAACAGTTTCTGTACAAGTGATAACAAGATATGAGGTACTAAATTCAGCTTGGGTTATGAATATTTGGGCTGCAGAAATCCAGAGGTCCATTAAATGTCAACCAAGCTTCTTTTTTCTTTTCTTCTTGGTTGTCATCTGGAGATCACTGAGAGTTTTGCATCCCAGATACAGTAGGCTGAAATCCAGCATCCAATAGAGTGATGCATATAATATTCTTTCTTTCCCCAAAAAATTCTGGTCCATGCTTCAAATAGTGAATCCCTCAGTTCTTCATTCGATGAAGTCAATAATGTCATCTCCACACAAATGGGAACCTCTCATGGATTTTATTATAAAACCCCATCATATTTTTGTTTCTTTATGCTCAGCCATACACATAACAAACAGAAGTGTAATTTATTTTGAAATAAAGTGAAAAATACTGTCACAGAGGATAAAATGATGTAAGGATGATGGCAGATATAGTCCAACACATCTGTAGGAACCCAGTTGGAAAGATTACAAAACCAAGGTGGGGTTCAGAGATGGTATTATTACTATTGCTATCCTCCTGCGCGAGTTGTGATGGGGGTTTCCCGATACTCCCATGTAACACCTCTACTCCGCGAGCTACATTGGCTTCCGGTTGCCCTCCGGGTGAGATTCAAGGTGCTGGTGATGACCTATAAAGCCCTAAATGGCTTGGGTCCGGGATATTTGAGGGAACACCTGCTGCCAGCATCAAGCTCCCTTCGTCCTGTGCGCTCCCACTTGGAGGGCCTTCTCAGGGTGCCGCCTGTAAAAGACTGCCAGCGGATAACACCCAGGGGAAGGGCCTTCTCTGTGGGTGCACCTGCCCTTTGAAACCAGCTGCCCGTGGAGCTTAGGACTGCCCCCGACCTTCGGTCATTCCGCCGGGACCTGAAGACCTGGCTCTTTGAGCTTTTTGGCCCAGGCTGAGTTTTTTTCCCCCTCAGGGATCAAATTTAATTATTTTAACTGTTTTTAACTCTTGTATTGTATTGATGTTTTTAAATACTTTGTAAACCGCCCTGAGTTCTACGGGAAAAGGGCGGTATATAAATTCAATAAACTTAAACTTAAACTTTCTCTCCTTCCTAAATACATTCATCTTTATTATAAAGATATTGATAGGCAAACAAAGTAATAATATCATAAATCTAATTTCAGATTTAGTTGGAATTTCTCATGGGGATTTGTACCCACAAATTCGTCCAAACAACCTACATTTAACTAAAAGTGATCCAGCTCACTTGATGTGTTTTCCATTCCTCTATTTCTTTGCCTATTTTTGCCACCCAATTCTTGGCTTTTCTTTAATGGAATCCCTGCTTCTTCAATTCCCTTTAAGCAAGCATGATATTTCATTGATTCTCTCAGCTTCCCATTTGCCATTACTCATCAGATTAAATATAAATTCTATACTGCACAATTCTCTCTGTGCTCATCTCCATTTGAATATTTCTGCCCTAATTAATGTCACTTAAGGTAAAATATTACTTCGAGTTACACACAGTAGTTGTAAATTATTTACTGCTAAAACATGTTGACTTTTCATGAGTTGTTTGCACAGCAAGCACCATGCCATCAAATTGTAGAGGGAGAACAAAATCAATCAATGATTATTATACCCAATAGGAGGTTTACCACCTATATTATATCCATTTTTATGTCTGACACAAATGGCTTCAGCCATTATGCTAGATTTTTTTATTTTCTGAAGGGAATTAAGCAACCAGTTTTTCATTTGGTTTCTCTTTTCCTACTTTCGAGTGACCTAACATAATTTAAAATGTTGGGGAAGTTGCTTTTTTAAAGTCACCAGCTGCTCAGCAAGCCATTAATAAAACACTATTTTAAAACACTCATTAAGCGCAGTGTTTAGAGCAAATCAACATCTAATTTAATTTAAAGCACTAGTTTATTTTTAGGACTTTCCCAAAACTTGTGCCTGAAATCTTACAGTTGTCCAGAGTCGCTTTAGATACTGAGACAGGCGGTCTATAAATTTAATAAACAAACAAACAAACCAATGCAAATAAATAGAGACCTGGCACTGTCTTCGAATTTCTTTTCTGTGATTTAAAATTATATTTTCCCTTTTCTTTAGATTGAAGCACTCCAGGCAGCCATCCAGGAGAAGAAGAAAAAAGATGTCAGTTTTTTTACAAAACATCTCACATTTTAGTGTGTTCCTAAAAAGAATAACGCAAGTTGTAAAAAGATCATTCTAACCCTTCTTCCTCCCACCCATGTTGTCATCTGGGGTTTCCAGAAACCTGGATTTGTTTTGCAGTATATACGACAGGATTCACATGCAACCTCTGACTTTAGCCAAGGCGACTTGTTATGTTCTCATTTCCGAATGGACACATTCACACACCAAATCAATTTCACATCCACAATTCAAAGCACTGAGACTTATGCCTTGGCTTTGCAGTATTTATCCTTTCTCATTTAATGGTTCAGAGGGCAAGGAATTATATACAGGTCATAAAGTTTGCCACTGAGTAATGTAACATTTTGAAGACTGCAGCCTTATGAATCTTAGCTGGCTGTAAGCCTTCTGAAATCTAAAATATTTGCTTCTAAGAAAATATGTATCATTGGCAGTGTTGTTCTCAATGTAATTAATAAAAGGAAAGGAAAATTAATAACATTGTTTAGGAATTTTTTAAAGAAAAAAAGGTAAAACCAGAAACAAAATCTCTTCTATAGTTATCCATTGCTACATAGGAAGATGAATACCCAGATTAATTCAGAGTAAATAGATGATCTGATTTTGACTTTTCATTTGCTTGTTGGCAATTTCAGTATGAAGCTAAAAGGTTAAAAACAACACAAAACAAAAAATCCCTATTCTCTCTCTCTCTCTCTCTCTCTCTCTCTCTGTCTCTTTCTCTCTGCTACATTCAAACTAATAAGGAAAAAAAGAAAACATGTGGATTTTTTTTAGCTCCCAATTGTTTTTTTGTCAGAAGTAATTACACCATCAAAAATCTGTAGCCAATTCCATTCCTTAACTGAATTTCACTGGCACACAAATAATGAAGCAATCAGCATTTTTCTAGTGTTGGAAATACTTTCAAACTGGCACAAACAAGAGGCTTAAAGAAAGCAGAAGCAATTCTAGAGAACATTGAGTTTTAATTAAAGACAACTGTCAGAATCCATTTATATCACATTCATAAATGTATGTTTAAAACATTATCCGCCCCCTGGATCCTGCCATCTCCCGAGGAAGGAGGAGCGGATGTGGATTCAGCCTGCCTTAGGTTATTTCAAAGACCAAGGGAAACCTTTTCAACTGGGGGAACAAAGGGGAGGGTTAGGGAAGAAGGTATCTGGCCTGTGTCTCCATTTGAATCTGTAAAGGAAGAAGGCAATAACCGTAAATATCCGAAGTTCCCTTTTTCCCACAAAAGGGATGACACGAAGTAAATGATGGGGGGCTGACCAAATGGGGTTGAGAGAAGGGGGGGTTGAACCAGGAACTCTTTATAAAGTTTCAATCTGTAAAACAATACCACGTCCTGTCTTGTATTTCCACAACCAAACATGTCCTAGTAAAAATTCCTTTTGGACTAGAACTGACTCCAAGAGTTTTTGTTTTCCTAAGACAAGGATTGGGGTGGGTCCTGACAACAACATCTGGGGGCATAAGGAATGTTTGCTTAATTTTCAGATGCACCAAGAAGAGACTTCAGAAAGTCACTGGTGGATGGATATAAATATGACCACTTCAGAGGATGACTTGCTATTGATGGTCTCATTCTTCACCATCATTGTTACATTCTCTAGTGAGATTTTATTGGCATGAGACTTCAAAAATGGCTCTTTGCTGAAGCATTGTCTGCAGAGGCTGGATAGGGATGGCTTGGATTAAACTGATTGGGGGATAATTTAAAGTTTTTTCTCCCTGATCTATTTATTTGGCAAATGTCACTCATCTTAACCAAATAACTCTGAGCAGTTAGCAAAGCAAAAATAGAGGACTCCATTTCAAAACAGAAAACATAAGAAATGTAAAATGCCAGGTTTTAAAAAAAATATCAGTTCCTCACCAAACATATTTAACAATGCAGGACAAAATACTGAGGCTCCACTAACATACTTGAGCCTAAATTATAAGGGAGTTTTTAGGGCTTAAAAAGGTAAAGGTTCCCCCGCACATGCATGCTCGACTCTAGGGGCTGGTGCTCATCTCCGTTTCAAAGCCGAAGAGCCAGCGCTTGTCCGAGGACGTCTCCGTGGTCATGTGGCCGGCATGACTAGACGCCAAAGGCGCACGGAACGCTGATACCTTCCCACCGTAGTGGTCCCTATTTTTCTACTTGCATTTTTATGTGCTTTCGAACTGCTAGGTTGGCAGAAGCTGGGACGAGTAACAGGCGCTCACTCTGTTATGCGGCACTCGGGATTCAACCCACCAAACTGCCAACCATCTGGTCGACAAGCTCAGCATCCTAACCACTGAGGTCAAATGGGTTCAAGCCATCTAAACCTCAGGTTAAAGCAGGGGTGTCAAACTGCTGGCCCATGGGCCAGATGCATCATGCCAAAACTGTGCCCACCCCATTGCTGGCAATGGTAAAAATGTCACAATACGTTGCGACATGTCACGTGATGTTGTGAGTTTGCCACCTCTGGGCTAAAGCTTCCAGAGAGTCAACTGATTAATATGATTAATATACAGTGACTGTGACCTAGTGATAGGGCTCAACTTTGTCATGCAAATATCCCTGCTTTAATCCTCTGCATTAAACCTTGGCATCTCCAATTCAGAATAGTAAGAGAACTGCAAAGACAACTGTAACCCAAAGCTTAAATATGAATATCTTATAGAAATAATTTGATTATGACTTTTCTGAACAGTGCTGCAGAGGTAGGGCACATGTGGGAATTTGTGATGGACAGTTTTCCATGGGCCTACTGATTAGATTTTCATTAAAAGAGCTGAAAAATCCAGGTGGCCAATGGATTTTCTGTATTCCTTTGCCAACATCCAATTCATTCATGATGGCATCAAATGGTTATTTTCACATTCTCATATTGTGCAATTTACACCCATCAAATTGACTTGATAAAAGATTCAAAAACCAATTTCAGCTCCAATCTATATAGCTTAGCATTATTTGCAAACAATGCCACAAACATGGGTAACTTTTATCACGAGAAAAAAATTGGCATGGTATTGACCTATGAAGTGTCAGAAGATTTTGATGCATTTTGGATGTTTGGATGTAATGACAGGTTTGGGAGGTTGTTATGCCTTTGAACTATGAAGACAATAAGAAGGGGGAAAGTGAATTCAATTTACAAGGTACATAAACATTATATGTAATGGAAATGGAGCAACGTTATTTCACTTAGAAGATAGCAAATGCTTTTTAGCTCTTTATAACATCTTGAGAAAATAAGTAATCTTACAAATGAACTGTCAAGGTTCATTGCTTGGAGGCAAGCCAGAAGCTAAGCAGACCTGCAGAGATAAATAGCTCATAGTTTGCCCAGCTTGTGTCTGAGCACCAGACAGCTGAAGCTGAGGAAACAAGCCAGAATTAGCCACTTTAGAAGGATGGATGAAACCCTTTTATTTCATATTATCAGATGGTTTCAGCTAAGATCTTTGTTACAGTGCCAGCATCTGATCATCTCACAAAAGAGCAGCATCTGTCTAGAGGGAAGGCTAGTTGTGCTAGAGTTCCAGATTTGAGACTTAGGACTCATGGTTCTAAGACCATAATAGAAGAAAATGCTTAACAATCAACCAACTACTAGCCTTTGGTTCTTTCTCAATCTAGAGAATCAAGGATGGATATCCATATATTGGACATCAAAATCTGCTAAATGATGGTTGCAGCATTGCAATCAAAACCCCTCCACTTTTATGTATGTAGGTGGAAGTTTGCATTGGGAAAGGCTTCTAAAGGGAAGCAGACATCATCTTCTTCAGCATCAGCATCGTCATCGTGATGGTGGTGGTGGTAATGGTGATGACGACAACAACGACGACGATGATGATGATGACGATGATGATGATGATGATAGAGTTGGAAGTGACCTTGGAGGTCTTCTAGTCCAACCCCCTTTTTAAGCAGGAGACCCTATACCATTTTGGACATCTAATTAATAACTTAGTTAGACTTATTAACTTATTGACATAGCTATTGACCTAGCTATGCCAACATATCCAGAGAATATCATAATAACTAACAGAGTGGAAAAAGTCAATATTCCAATACCTCCAAAGGAAACTGTATACAGTCCTCAACTTACAATAGGTTGTTTAGTGACCATTTGAATTTCTGACAGACTACCTGGATTTGGACTCAAACTTCCAATAGTTCTGCCCCTCCCACTGTGTTCATGTGACTAAACTCTAGCAGCTCAGTAACTGGACTACATTTGCCACCCTTTGCAGTGTCCAGCAGTCATATGAGGGCATTTTATGATGTTTTTAACCAAAAACTGGTATTTTGTCCAGTTTCAGAAAAATTGTGTCCATAATGCACCATTGATTTTCTAAACAGAGACAAAGGGAGGCCAATACTAACATGAGCACACCCGCTCATACATTTTCTTTGCTTAATGAATATAGTTTAATACAGTATTGTTATCAATATGCAATTTTATTAATATATACACATCTAACTTCCGTATACATGAGGAATACATCAAGAAAAAATCCTCGTGAAATATACATACATGCATTTTACTTAATAATCATGTTTTAAATTTGAAGAAATACTTCAGGTACAGAAATTAAGCGTGCAGAGACATCTCCACGTTGTTATCTTGACTTTTGAATTCACTGTCTAGTCAAGCCCTGGGATAATCTGCCTTTCTAATACAATCTTAGTTTTTCAGTTCAGATTCTGTCAGCTAGTTCTGTATTTGCATTAATATTCCCTACACATGTGTGTGTTTACTTCTGGGTGAGAACAATTAAGGTACAATATTACTGTTTATAGAAATGAGAAAATTATGTTGATTCTATTGTCTTAACAATTGGCACTTCATGTAGATATTACAGTATGTCCATTATTTCATGGCTTATACAGTATATGATACTATATATAACTGAGCTGTTCTTTCTGGTTAGAATACAGACACCAATGTGCTGGTTGAAATAACATTTTTTATAATTCATTTCATTATCTGTTTGTATATTTAAATAAGAGCCATGAATCTGGTTCTTATGACTCTGAGGGACTTGCAATATTGAAAAGTTGTAAAACAGTAAGAAACGCCAACGTCATGGAATGTAGTAGCTGGATCCAGTGATGGGATTCAAATATGTGAACAACCGGTTCTTTGTGTGGATGCTGCTCCTAGAAGTCTATTCTGGGTCTGGGTCAACAAAAAATTAGCTACCGGTTCTGCTGAAGTGGAGTGAACTGGCTGAATCCCACCACTGGCTGGATCCACTACATTCCAGAGGATGCATTCCAGAGGAATAAGAGACAGCTCGGTCCAGATATTTTGTGTGCAAGAAAGAGGCTGAAGACAGCCCCTCCTCAATAGTTCCCAGATTATATAGTAGATGCCGATAGTAGAGTCTTCAGTCTGGCAAGATTTTGCCTATAGGTGTGAAAACAATAAAGAACTCAACAGGAAAGAATCACCACATATCATTCTAGGTTTTGGGGAGTGACAGCCAAGTTTTCAAAGACTTCATCACACTGATATCTCTTTAGAAGAAACTAGTAGGGATTTCTGAAAATTGCAAGCACTTTATTGGTAGCTTTCCAATTTTTCTGCAGACCTGAACTGGGACCACTACGAAGGAAAAGCTACATCTTTTTTAAACAAGGTAAAATAATGAAACTTCTGCCTTCTGCCACTGAGGGATTAGAATGGCAAGAAGAGGAAATTTGTGTTAAGCACCACTTCTCTGATAATAAATCTGTCAAGGGAAAGAAGCTGGGCTGAAGAAGTTTCCATTCTTTGCAGAATTTATTTGATGAACCCCAGCTACGTTTGTCTGCTTAAACTCTTCTTATAAACTTTGCATTAACCTACACTTGAGGCTCAGAAAGTTAGCCAGAACACAGACTAAATCTGACTTGCAAAATGCAAGATCAGATAAGAATTCTTAACATTTAATTTCTCAAGGTCTCAGGTGATTTTGTCAGCCTAAAGACTGGGTAAGGGACGTGGTGGCTCAGTGGGTTAGGACGCTGAGCTTGTCGATCAGAAGGTCAGCAGTTTGGCGGGTCGAATCCTGAGTGCCGCGTAACAGAGTGAGTGCCTGTTACTCGTCCCAGCTTCTGCCAACCTAGCAGTTCGAAAGCACATAAAAATGCAAGTAGAAAAATAGGGACCACTACGGTGGGAAGGTAACAGCGTTCTGTGCACCTTCGGAGTCTAGTCATGCCGGCCACATGACCACAGAGACATCCTTGGACAAGCGCTGGCTCTTCGGCTTTGAAACGGAGATGAGCACCGGCCCCTAGAGTCAGAAACGACTAGCATGCATGTGCAGGGGAACCTTTACCTTTACCTTAAAGACTGGGTAAAAAGTTTAAAAAGCCTCTTCTGAGTAGAGATCAACTCCTAATTATTTATCCCCATTGTTTGGGGGAAAACAACAGAGAGATGGCTTTCCGTATTGTGTTGTTTCAAGATTCTACTGCTCTTATTTGATTTCCCAGTCTAATTTATAACAGATTTTTTCCCTTACAGTAGTGGATAAAGCAAAGGTGAGTATTTGTAGCTCATGGTTGAAATGAGGGGGTCCCATCATCACTGATGATGTTACCTAGTTTGGGCAATGAAACATCTGCAAGAAAACCACCAAGCTCAGAGAGCATCAAGGACTCCTCAAAGTATGTTGCATCGACTGTGGCTTCTCTCCAGATGCAAATTGTGTTTTGCTAGAGATATTATTCTGTCTTTTATTGTGCTTTGGATTTGTGAACCTGTCCAAGCCAAATAAATAAATAAATAAAGAACACTGGTATTCCTAGGGAGGAATTCCACACAAGTAGCAATTAAGCCTAGACTCGCTGGGCTTACAAGCCCAGGGAAGATTAGGTTTGATGCTGCTCCCTGTAAGTTAGTTCTGCTCAGTTCTTGCTGAAGAGAACCTATATCACAGTTGGACAATTTTCATCACATAGCTTGGGGAGGCAAAATAGGTAATGAAAATTGAAAAACGTACCTCGCTTCACAGTCTATTTGTTATAATGATGAAGAAAACTCTTGAGGCATGGAGAAGTCTTAGGCTGGTTTTAAATATAGGGTTTCCCCCAAATGTCATTGGCTTGTGAGAGTCTTGGGACTAAATTAGACAATACGGAGATTTTATATTATTAATTATGAAATTTATAGGCTGCCCATCTCACTGTCAAGTGACTCCCGATGGCTTACAGCATCATAAAATGATGGTACCGGTTATTTTTTTTAAATACTCTACCATAAGCACATGGTGCCCTAAAGAAGTATGAGGGCCTTTGGAAAGAGGAAAAAATCAATTCGCTCACCAAGCCCACTCAAATTTTTGTTTATTTTTTTGTCATTTCTGTAAATTTCATTACTTTTCTAGTAATGAGAAAAGAGAAATAAAAGTAAAAGGAGAGCTTTTTTCTTTTTCTTTTTTTCTTTCTATAGATCATTAAGTCTTTAATTTTTTCAATACTCAATGCTCCATTATTCTGTAGTCAAATAGTCTTTAGTAACTTTCCCTTTGTCTTTCATTTTGCAAAGCTAACTAATTTTTATGTGGTTTTCAATTACTCTAAACAAAACTCTTTCCCCAACTGTTTGGAGTTGGGCAGTGTATAAATCAAATAAATAAGTCATTACGTTGTTCACTATAATTCCACGGAGTTACAGATTGCAGAAATTGAGTTTTGTTGTATTTGCTTAAAAGAAAGCTAAGCTTTGAGACCAAGACCAAAGCCAATTGCTTTGGGATGCTGCTTCTGAAGGGTTGTGAACCCATTTCAATTGCTCAGCAAACTCATAAGAGATGAGTAATGATCTGTACTTTCTGAGTCACTGGAATTCCAAGTCTTTTAATATTTACCACAGAGCCAAGCAGGAAGCAATGTCATCTTAATGTTTAAGCATTTCTACTGAAAAATCCTTGCTGATAACACTTTGATATCTCAAAGGTCTAGGACAAGGGTAGGCAACCTTGGCTCTTTTATGACTTGTGGACTTGAACTCCCAGAATTCCTTAGCCAGCGTGACTCAGCAGGGAAACCTCTCCCTTTCCCCCTCAGCATGGCTGGCTCAGGAATTCTGGGAGTTGAAGTCCACGAGTCATAAAAGAGCCAAGGTTGCCTGCCCCTGGTCTAGGAAATCTTTATCCAACCCAACCATCTGGTAATGATTCATCAGTGAATCACACATGGGCATTATTACTTTAGACAAAATAAACTGCATGATATATCGTCTGCAGTAAGTTCCCCTCTAAACAGAAATCAACAGACTCAACATTCTTGTTCAATTAAATAAAAGTATATATTTCCATCCCTCCCTCCCTCCACCACCACCCCCCCGTCTCTTTTTCTCTTTCTCATTCTTGTCATCAAAATAAGGACTATCATTAGAGATCTCTTAAGGTCAAGAGTAATACCCCAGTTACCACTTATACAACTTTTCACCTTATTATTTTTTTTTTACTCTCTTTTGCAGGTCAGATATTTCAGTAGACATATCGACTGATCCAGAGGGAGAAGGAAGGGAAATGACACATCGACTGATTTAGGCATTCTGCTCAAGAGGGATAGTGAAATCCAAAGGTGTGACTGGACGAAATTAGTTTAATACAGCTTCTCAAATAAAATTTCATTAATTTCAAGAGGATTTGGGTGTCTTTGGCAGGGGTCGGTAAACTTTGGTCCTTGGGATGCATGCAGTCCCCAAACTGGAAGTACTTCTGGGAAAACCATAAAGTAATTCCAATTAAATGAGCTAATTCTACGTTATTGCAAGGCTACATTACAATAATTGTGCAAGTCTATATGTAGAAATCTCTTGCCGCCATCTTTAACCATCTGATCACTTAGGCCATCTTCTTGCTATATTTGTTACTCTGCCCATTAAGCTACCGAGGGCTCCTCCCTCTCTCTTCCCCTCTTTCCTCAAGAATATTCCCACATACATTTAGACAAAATTACATTTACTGATTTTGTTTGATTCTTTCTTTGTTTGGCAGCTGCCAAAAAGTCCTGTGATCTCTGCCTCTGAAAACTGCCTCCGTAGTTTCCTGCATTCTGAGACCTAAAACAACATAAGAACTGCAGTCTAAGCCCCCAGTTTGGTTAATAAATCATCAAAAGTATTAAATAGACTACTGCAGTGACCAAAATGTTGGCCATCTCTGGGCTCTGAGTTGGTACTGCCATATAATAGTAAGCTCCTAACTCAATATTTATTTTTTATGCTACTAAGCATGGTGTCAATGCTGCAAACATTGATATGTTTTCACACTGACAATATAAGAGGCAGCCTTTTGCTTTAACTGTTTGGCTTTGAATCACTAAAGCGCGGGAGGGATTCAACCCGGATGTTTTAAGAAGATAAGAAATAGCGCGCATCAAGGGAAGTGAAACTTTGTGTGTTAGACTAATTGGTGATTGTGATTCATAATGTGTAATTAAGGGAGGGAGATTCTGTAGGATATGATGTGTCAAGGGGAGGAGAATTCAGATTCTGGCATCCATCCAGGAGTGCCGATGCTCCGTTCTGCTCATTATAGATTTTTTTAGAATAAATTTATTTGTTTGTTTGTTTGTTTATTTATTTATTTATTTATTTATTTAAATTTTTATACCGCCCTATTCCCGAAGGACTCAGGGCGGTTTACAGGGCAACATAAAATACAATATAAAAATAGTATAAAATTAAAATAGATTAAATTAATTAAGCACAACAATTAAAACAATATTAAAAGCTAAAACCCCTTCAGTCCAATCATGCAGTGGTCTTTGGTGTGTCTTTTTAAACCGAACCATGACACATGGATTTAAGGGATGCTTGATAGTACCACTCCATGAAAAATAGCCATCTGTAGTGGTATTAACCATCATTCTTCATCTATAATGGTTTTCCATCCAAGATCAGGGCTCAGATAAGTATGTGGAAGGTTTCACACAGTGCACTGTATTCCATCCTTTCTCTGTTTCAACTCTTGCTCAGGTGAAGAAAAAGGAAAGCAATAAGAAAAAGTATTAGATAAATAACTTTCCAGAAAATCTGCACACAATGGCCATTGGGGTTTGAGTTCTAGTTTGAATAATCACACACTCTGATCCTAACTTGTTCTTGTAAACATGCCTTGGGAGCTGAGTACATCAAAAGCATCCACATGTGTATCTCCCAAATAGGAAGAAAATTACCTGGAAAGGGTAAGAAAATGGAGTCCTAAGACTCAGAGAAAGCAAATTAAATGCAACTTCAAAGAAGGACAAATCATCTGATCACGTCCTTGATGATTTTGATCTTCTCAAGTTGCTCTGAAACACAACTTTCATAGGGAAGGCAAACTATATGGTTTTATAGGTACTCTGACAATTTCTCCCTCTTTTTTTTTTAGCTTTTACATTGTCTAGCGATTTTGTTTCCATTTCAGACTCGGATGAATTGAAAACCTTTCATAAAGCTGCAGTGATGTAGAATTAAGGTTGAAGGCTTCTATTTCCCATTTGTGTTTAGACTTTACTTTACTTTAGTCTTCCAAATGCATCCAATGGATCAAACAAGGGCTTGTGTAACGGGTCGTTCTCAAATTCACACTGATTTAGAGGATTGTGATGCAAATCCATGTTTTCATTTCTGACTATATTTTGCTATAGTGGTTTAAATGACAGTAAAGACAACAATGACAATCTTATAATACATGTAGCAATGGATCATTTAAGCAGTGATCCAAATCTAAAGATTATGAAGCCCACTTTTAAGCCCAAATCAACCACCCAGGACTGTGTACCACAAAACAAAACATTGTTTAGAACATAGAATAATAGGTTTGGAAGGGATCTTGGATGTTTTCTAGTCCAACTGTAGGAGATGACCTAACTGAGCCCAAGGGAGGGATCAAATACATTATAAGTCATGACCCTGCCCTCCCATAAGAGATCTAAGCCCAGTTCACCTTGAATGCCTTTCTTAGCTACCACACATTTCCCTTGACCATTAGTAGCTCAGATTTTTGTAGAACACTTAAGCTAGCAATAAGTCTTTATACTCATTTGAACTGCCTGAATCTCCTGATTTCCCCAGTGCTTGAAACCAACCCCTACTCAGGCAGGAGACCCTATCATTCCAGACAAATAAATGGCTGTCCATTCTCTTCTTGAAGATCTCCAGTGATGGAAGTCCTCTGGTTATTTGGCCTTCTCGTTATTATTTACATAAAGGTCTAGCACTTTTCATGAAGATTGAATTCTAGGCTTGTTTCACTTTCAATCTAGTTTATCAAAGAAACATCAGATGGCCCTATCAGTTGCTTCTTGAAGCTTAATCTATCCTAGAGACAAAAAGATGTGTGTATGTTTGTTAAGTTCATCTATAAATTCATCTAGAGTTTATTCAACACTTGAGTTTGACTGAGGGACAATTTCTAAATATAATTACAGTCATTAATATTTTGAAACCAAATGATTTTCTAGGTCACTTGTTGCCTTTTATCTATTGGGATTGCTGCTATTCCAAATTAACATTTATAATTGCTTGAGATCTGTTTAAATACAGAGAGGTGGGGGGGGGAATCAAAATCTGTGTCCTTGTAAGAAGGCTGATTGCCACTTAACAATATCTGCTGCTTTTACAGTACATCTTCTGTAAAACAGAGAAATAAATTCTATGGAATACAGAAAGATGTTGAATTCTCATCTGGTTAATATTTTTATCAGGCCAGACTTTATTTGCATTGGATTAATTAGAATATTATTATCTTTTAGTCTACAAGCCTTCATGAATTTTACGATGTAGGTCTTTTTGCAAAAACTGTACGGAAAAATGCACATAGCTTGGAATTATGTACATACACCAAATGCATGTGCAAACGCATGCATTCAAGGAGGCTTTGCAGTCAAATAAGTATAAATCTGCATGCATAACTGTAAGCCATAAGCTACCAAGAATAATAGGACAGAACTAAATATCACAGAACACATGCAAACTGAAGAAATTGTTTCTGTAGAAAATGGGCATTATATGTTCTCCCAAACTTCTCTTTGTCACCTTGAGTTTACTTCTGCTATAAATGTGGTGGGCACAGAACACACTGTAGATATAATTATCTGCATTTTAACAGATTCAGCGGCCTCCTCTAAGTCTATTGTTTTACTTCCTCTACAGATAAAACAATGTATTTTAATACAATTATGTGAAATATTTCTCCATTTACTAATCTGTCACTGAAATTATTGGAGACAAACCTTCCGCCTACACAACAAAAATAGTAATGGATCATCCCCTCCCTGCCTCTCTATAAATACCACAATTTTTCTGTGAGAATTAAGCCATCAAGCAGTTACATTTCTAGTGTATTGTTCACTTAATTTATATAACAAAGGGTTATGGTGGAGAGGGGCATAAGTGTATCGCAGAACCCTTAATCCATTCAATGACTTTTTAAACTAACCCAGAGGGGTTACAATTAGACCAAAACAGATCTGGTCTTTTGTAGGACTAAACAAACTCCCTGCAGTAAATTAATTCCTTAGCTATAAAAATTTTATTCAGGCATTAGATGATTCTCTTCTCTTCTGAGGCAATACCATATCGTAAGCCCTGTGAAAATGGAGAACCTCTAGAAATTTCTTCTTTTTTCCTTGACTGTTGTCAGTTCCTAAGGTTGTACAGGCAGAAAGGGGGCATAAAGGAATCAGGCAAAGAAAACGCTCTACAATGACACCGTTCCCAATTATGCTACTACATATTTTGAAGAAATGTTTGGAGGGTAAATCAGTGAAACTATAGAGGCACGTGACAGTGTCTAAGTTTCTTTTACAGAAATTAGGAAGACTATTTTAAAAAGAGGCCATTACAGGGCAAATCCAGTCATGCCATGTTAGGTGGTACTGTTATAAAGCGTCTCCTGTGACTAGTGGGGGGGGACATATTATCATTTGTATTGGGTTAAGCCAGCTGCTGTGGTGTAAAGATTAGCATACGGGATGGCAAAATTGAAGTCCCTGTTCAACTATCAGGATCCAGCTTGAAGCATCCTATTATATGGGGGGGGAAAAGGCATAACAATTATATGGAGAATCTCACTCTAGCACTCTGAAACGATGTTGATCTTAATTAGGTAAAAGTGGGTTGAAGATGTACTCTGGCCCCTGGAATAAGGCTACCATCACACAAGGCACTGGATTTATTTTATTTATTTTTTATTTTAATTCCATTTATATCCCGCCCTTCTCCGAAGACTCAGGGCGGCTTACAAGCTTAGCAGTAGCCTTCATTCTATGTATATGCCTGCTTATTAGGGCTTTCACACACACCCCAAGCGGCATTATTACAAAGTCAGCTTAATTGCCCCCAACAATCTGGGTCCTCATTTTACCTACCTCAGAAGGATGGAAGGCTGAGTCAACCTTGAGCCTGGTGGGACTCGAACCTGCACTAATTGCAGGCAGCTGGTGTTACTTAAGGAGGCATTAGCCCACTGCTCCACCAAGGCTGTTGGCCATCAAGAAACATATCACCAAATCCCCAAGTAATGATGATTGCTTTTACAAGGCAGTGGGCAAAGAACTGTAAGTTTGAGTAAGTCACAATTTACTCAAGGGCCATCATCAAATTTCATGAGTAAAATCCTTATGGTTGCTTTTAGGAAGCACTAAAAAGGAAAGAGAGGGAAAAAGAAATACCATCGATGCACAAAGCTGCTTCTTTGCTAGTGGCTATTTCTCCAAATTGGTTTTTCCCCACATATTTTCTCTTCTGTTATTAAAGGGGGGGGGGAAAAAGTTAAAGTTATAGATTTATGTTCATGTTACAAAGTGCTCAAGAACCAAAAGGTGTTTCAAAATTACTTTTGCTTAAAGCCTACGTATTACTGATATTTCAAAATGTCATTCATAATTGAAGAATATTTCTGATGGAGACAGATGGATGAAAACTAAAGCAGTTATTTTACCAGATCAGGAAATATAATTCTTTGCTGTTTTTTTTCCTTAATGGATCTGTGGGTTTGCACTAAAGAGTCCAGCATATTAGGTTTATAGTGGAGAAGACAGACCGAAGTTTAATCTACCCTCAACTCTGGAACTTCAATGTACAGTATAACTGGACCTATTACTCCCTTTAACTCATTAATTGAACTGAATACTTTATTTGGCCAAGTCTGGTTCAACATACAAGGAATTTGTCTACTGTGCAGAAGCTCTCAGTGTATATGCAAACCAACAGAGCAGGGGTCTTCAAACTTGGTCCTTTTATGACTTATGGACTTCAACTCCCAGGCATGCTGGCTGAGGAATTCTGGGAGTTGAAGTCCACAAGTCATATAAGGGCCAAGTTTGAAGACCCCTGCAACAGAGTAATGATGATAATAATAATACCCACAAAAGGGGGGGAGTAAAATAGATAATAATAAGGATAAATAATAATACCATAGACATACTACATGCATAAATACATATTGACATTAGACAGAGGAGAAAAGAAATGTTTAATTTAAAATTAAATAATAAATACATCAACTATATACCTGTTATCTTGGCCAGGACATTCACTTCATCTGATTTTTCAATACTATGATATCTACCATCATATTGTTGATTTAAATGTGTCACCTGATGGTGACATGGTACCTGCTTATGTGTATCAATTCTTCCAAATGAGATCACTTGAAAATGAGATGCAAATAATGGACAGGCAATCCTATATTGTTAGTCTGTTTCTTTTCAAGGAAAAAAATTCACATGTATTGGACTTGAAGACCATCACTGTGGCTTTGTATTTTTGCTAGCACATTCATACATTTTCAAAAATGGAGTATACCATTGGCACATTGAGAAATGTAAGAGTGTTTTGCTTGGGGTTTCATATGGGCTTTTTATTATTTTGGGTGCCAAGTGAACAAGGAAACACTCATAAATAATTCGTTTAGAGCAAGCCAGTTTCCTTGAGTGAAACCAATCAACTTTAACTATGCATTCAAACAAAATGTCACTGAGCTGAAATCCCCCCACAGGTGGCAGAGACTACACAGGGGATTCTGTTTTGTTTATTCTGGTTCCTTGAATTGCAAATCCAAGGATAGCTTTGCTGCATTGTAAGCCTTATTGTGTGAATATATTGCTTCTGAAAAGAAGAGATTCAAAGGGCTGGCAGCTTGCCAGTAAAAGGAATAGCACAAAGGTGCTGTCCGGAGAGCTCTGTTACCTGATTTGTAACTCCCAAGCCATCTGCATGTGAAATAATGTGGGCAAATAAATATTGAATAAAAGGAACATTTACAATATGATCTTGCTGTCTTCACAATCAGACGTTTAAGCCAGTATTCCAGTATTTGAGAGGCTGCCACAAAGAAGAGGGCATCAGACTATTCTCCAAAGCACCAGAGGGTTGGAAACTGGTTGGAATGGTTGGAAACTGACCAAAGAGAGAAGCAACCTGGAATAAGCAGAAACTTCCTAACAGTGAGGACAGTTAACCAGTGGAACAGCTTACTTTCAGAAGTTATGGGTGCTCTATAACTGGAGGTTTTAAAGAAGAGACTAGACAGTCACTTGTCTGAGATGGTATAGGCTGGACTAGAAGACCTCCAAGGTCCCTTCCACCTCTATTCTATTCTCTATTCTTTATGAGTTTCATGAAGGACATCCTTTGGGGACAAGAAAGGAGTTACATAACAATTGCCTATTGAAGTTTTTTATTTATCTTTTATTTATCTCAGTGCTTTTATTTATCTCAGTAGTTAGTGTAGGTGGATTGTCCATGAAGTACAGCCTAAGTAATAAGATTATTACTCTATGGAAGGAACCCTTTTCCTTGGCTATCTCTTGATGTGTGCTTTTGGATTATTCTAAAAGCAGAAAACATCAACAAGCTTCAGGATACACGACAGCATTCTCCATCTGGTACCATTCTGGTGTGTTGGGATCACAACTCCCAGGATGTCTTTAAGCATTGTTGTTGGCCACACTTGTTTGAGTTCTGGAATTATTAAAGTTGCAACACTGGAAAAAAGCTGTCATACATACAGAAGCAAAAGACAGAAGTCACCCTGAGATACATTCAAGTAGCAAGTTGAGGGTCAGAAAATTCTCAGCAGTGATGGTGTCAGAATTCTGCCTTACTGGGGCAACGCAGAACTTTGAAGATTTCAATAATACATTTGTCCAAGAATGTCTAAATCAGGGGTCCAACCATGGCAACTTTAAGACCTATAGACTTCAACTTCTAGAATTCCTCAGCTAGCCATGCTGATTAGAGAATTCTGGGCATTGAAGTCCACAAGTCTTAAAGTTGCCAAGTTTGAACACCTCTACAGTAGTTTAAGTTATGAAAACTCACCTACACAAAGCATAGGGCAGAGTAATTTATCAGAAGGGCTTTATAAAGCTATAAACTTATGAACAGAAATGAGTTGTATCTGACCAAGTATTAAATCTACTGGCAATTTCTCTGTTGTGTTGCCATTCAGATATTAAGAGGTACTTTCAATCAGCTATGTTGGTCATCCCAGTTAAGGACATCGTGAATTGTACTTATTCTAGTATACCCTATAATAGTGATGGCGAACCTTTTAGAGACTGAGTGCCCAAACTACAACCCAAAACCCACTTATGTATCATTGGGTACCGGGTGGGCGTGGTCCATTGGGTGGATGTGGCCCATTGGGTGGGCATGATTGCGGTGGTAATGGCAGACTGGGTGGGCCTAAAAAGTTCAATCAATCAATTCCAACTTTGCGAGATCTTTTTTTCCCCGCGAGAAGTTGAAATTGATTGATTGATTGAACCTCCTTTTTTTGCACACGGCGATGGAGGCCTAAAGCGAAAAGGTTTTGTAAAACCCAGCTGAAGGCCCAGGACTTGGGCAACAGCATGCGTGCCCACAGAGAAGGCTCTGCGGGCCACCTGTGGCATGCGTGCCATAGGTTCACCACCACAGCCCTATAAGAAGTCATTTGTCTTGTTCTACTACTGTTATTTTACACTTGAATCCAGTTGCAGACTTCAACAATTCAACAAAACATGAAACACTCTAAGTACTAAAGAATATAAAGAGAGGTCACTCATTGACCCTATGCAATGCAACTCCTCAAAATCAGCAGACGAAATACGTGTGTGTGTGTTCTATATCACAGTCACCTAGAATGTGGCTGGTTTGTTTCGATCTATTACCATGTGTAAATACAGCTATTGAATTTTTAAAACCATATTATGAGTAAAGTGGAACAGACAATGGCCATATATTGAACCTGGCTTATAAATAATATGCTCCATTTATTAAAGAAGATGAGCAAGAACAAAAAAAATATGAAAGAAAAAGAAAAATTTAATTTAATTTAATTAATTTAAACATATTAAATTAATTAAATGTTAATTTAAAGTTAATTTAAACACATATTAAATTAAACTTCCCAATGATTTAGTTGCTATGTATTTAATAATTTCCCCATTTTTGTAGCAACTTTTTAATAGGATCTTTTTTGACTCCTCAACTTATGCCTCCTTCATTGGTGAGTTTGCATGATGAGTTAATCAAGCTTAATTGTGTCTTATTCAACAAACTGGGACTAACAAAATAATAGCTTATCATCAGTGGTGGGATTCAAATATGTGAACAACCAGTTCTATCTCTGGATGCCGCTTCCGGAAGTCCATTCTGGGCTTGGGCAACAAAAAAATAGTTACCAGTTCTGCCAAAGTGGTGCAAACCGGCTGAATCCCACCACTGCTTATCATGATGATTGATAATCTCTTTCCTTCTGCACTACATTACTTTCTTCCACCTAGCTTTTTTTCCATATTTCTAAGAAAAACAAAAATTTTAAAGGAAGTACGGTGGGCAATAATAATTGGTTAGTTTCCATCCATTGTTTCTCATCTTGCCTTCTGATGCTTTGGAAAATAGTTTGACACCCTCATCTTTGTAGGAGTCCCTCAAATATTGAAACGCTGGTGTCATGTTATTCTTTTTGGCTGAAGCCTTCCTGGAAGTATTTAGTCAGTCTCATCTGGTGGTACAAACTGGTGCAGATGACTCTATGATCCAGCAGGGCTTTCCCGGTTTCCAACTTTTTTCATTGTTTCTGGAGCCTGACTACTTGGAAAGCTTTTGTGGCTAGTGGAGTCTGGGATAGAAGGATTGAAAAGTATAAATACTAAGAAATGGAATGCAGCAATCAGCCGTTGAGTAAACTTTCAAAATGTAGATCCTGTGTTTGCTGTTGTTGTTGTTTTCTTTTTCACCCATGTCCTGCAATGGTGGCAATTCACAGCACAAAAATAAATCAGAAATATTCAAGTAATAAAACACTTTAAGCTCAGGGGGGGATGCTGAAATGGAGCCATCAAAACTGATCATTCTCTGGATGCTTCCTACTTGAAATGGAAGTTTGATTGAGAGTCCCATATTTACAGGACATGTCAGACATTTATTATACTTTGTCATTCAGCAACTGCCAGGTGCCACTTAGATCCTTTTGTGGATAACACATTTATTGCCAGCTTCTTAGCTTCATTTCCATAAGCTTTTTTTTCCAGTTGGCATAATCTATTGCAAATGTCAGGAACACAAATGTCAAGAACACAAATAGAAATTATCTAGGGCAAGCTTATTATTTCTTCAACAACTATTTTTCATGAGTAGTTGAAGGAGTTGGGGGAGAGAAAGAATGTTATTGGTCAGAACACAAACACATAGAAGAGCTCATGAAATAGGATTTGCATAAAGGTGATTCTTTTGAGGATTATTCTGTTTTCATACTCTGCCTTTGTACATGTTATCTGTGGAAGAACTCCCCCATCACAATATGAATTGTTTAGTTTTTGCTTGTTTCTAGGCTTACAACCCTAGCCATTAGGCTTTCGTAAACTACAGTTGAAGACCTAACTGGTGGTTTATTCAAGAAATCTTGCTTAAACAATTAACAGCTTAAACGCAAGGTATGAAGTAGTCTACATGCATAAGCCTACAGTGATGCAAGAATGTGGAAGGTACAGTCTTCCAGAAATTACTGAATTTTAACTCTTACAACTGACCATCAGCCAGGTTGGTTGATCTATTTAATTCTGTTGTTGAATAATTATATTCAACAACAAGTGGGATAGGAAGAGAGGGGCAATAACCTACTCTTGATATTAGTGACCCATGAAGCTTTTTCATGTCTTTTCATGTCTATTCTGATGTCACGACCATACACTTAGCAGTTCTGTTCACAATATATAGGAAATAAAAAAAAATGGGCTGGAGAAAAGACAGAGGTGATGGTATAAAGACATGTACTTTAGGAATAAATTGCTATCAGGCCAAAATAGACCTCAATTATGGCAATGCTACAGAGAGTACCATAGCCAGAATAAATGATGTCTAGATAATGATCTTCTTTCATTCTTTAGTTGGCCAGCTCCTGACTGTTGCTTTCACTTATTGGTCCTCTAAAGAAACACTGTAATATAAGAGACATTAGTGAGCTATTTTAGGATATGAGATATGATTGCCCAGCATTTTGTTGTTTTTGGAATTATTGGTGTCAACTAACAAACGAACAATGAGTTCATATGTATATGTGTTTTTGAAAAAAAATGCTAAAATGCTTAAGGATTGTTCCTTAAAATGCTACCCAAAAGATTTTTTTTATCTAGCTGTGGAAACTAAAAATGTTGATCTCCACTAGAGATAGAAAGAGTTCTTACAGGTTATTTCTTTCCTACAATATTGCCTCAACCTGATGAGAGCTTCAGTGAAGCAGAAGAAACAGCTCAAATGTTTTGAAGGACAAAAGGATAAAGGATAACTATCTTGAGAAGAAATAATTGAAGCAAACAGCAAAGGAAAAAAATGGAATAGAACCAGAGATGAAACAAAGAACTCATCAAAAACATTTACCCAAACTGTGAAATTGAGAATATCACTACGAGGCAGCTGCGCCAGTCTCACAGAGGTTTTATTTGTGTTGATGGTGAAGACAAGAGATTCTACTTCCTTTATACAATGTGAACAGTTCTCTCTGTGCTATTCTACTGGCATCTGCTCAGAGCAGGAAGCTGAAGGAGATGCGCTGCAAGAAACTAGATTGTGAAATTGAGTGTTTTGACATGAGAAAATGTCAAAACAAGAAGCATTTTATAAGAAAGAGGAGACTTTAAAACTGGAGATACACGCATACACAGACACATAAACACACATGGCTTTTCACATCTCTACATCCCTAACTTTTTGAAGATAATTTCCGTTTTCAGCATGACATACAAGCATACATACAAGAGGGGGTCAAATTATTCTCCAAAGCACCAGAGGGCAGGACAAGAAACAATGGTTGGAAACTGATCAAAGAGAGAAGCAACCTGGAATTGAGGAGAAAGTTCCTGACAGTGAGGACAATTAATCAATGGAACAGCTTGCCACCAGAAATCATGGGCGCTCCATCACTGGAGGTGATACTGGACAACCACTTGTCTGAAATGGTATAGGGTCTCCTCCTTGAGCAGGGGGTTGGACTAGAAGACCTCCAAGGTCCCTTCCAGCTCTATTCTATTCATACAGAGATGCTAAAGAAAAAGCACCGAGCTTATTCAGAAGAAGAAGGGAAGGGAAATAAAGGCAAGTGGAAGGAAAGAAAGGGAAGGGGAGCTTCTATCCCAAGATACTTAAAATATGAATATTCACTGGGAAATATTTTAATTATTCATCAAAACTCTTCTAGAGTTATTTCCAAGTGCCCAACTACATAGTTTTAATGTACTGTATTTTTAGAAGCTACCCAGAGCCATTTGTCATTGAGCAGCATGTAGATTTATTTTAAAAATGAGTATATTTAATTAATTTAACTGGATGAATTTGTGAAAGAACACTGAAAGATACAACCCTTCATCATGAGTTATATGGTACCCAAGGATGCTTAAGGAATTTAAACGGTTCACAAATAGAGCTTATTTGCAGCATCACAGCTGATAAGGAGCTTAGAAGTTAATCATCCATTGGCTTTGCCGCTGTCTAAATATTTCAGCACAGTTCATGGCTCTCACAACAATCGAACTATATTTAGAACATTATTTTAAGGGAAAATGTAGAGCAACGTGGTTCGCCTGGTGCGCCAGTTGCGGCCCTATCTAGACCGGGATGCCTTGCGTACGGTCACTCATGCACTCGTGACCTCTTGTTTGGACTACTGCAACGCTCTCTACATGGGGCTGCCCTTGAGGACCACTCGGAGGCTCCAACTGGTACAGAATGCAGCCGCGAGAGTTGTGTTGGGAGTCTCCCGATACTCCCATGTTACACCCCTGCTCCGCGAGCTGCATTGGCTCCCAGTTGTCTTCCGGGTGATATTCAAGGTGCTGGTAATTATCTACAAAGCCCTTCATGGCATGGGTCTGGAGTACCTTGGGGAGCACCTGCTGCCGGCATCAACTTCCCTCCGCCCTGTGCGCTCCCACAGAGAGGGCCTCCTCAGGGTTCCAGTCACTCACTCTCCACCAATCCATTCACAGGGCTATTGTTGTGAGAAAAATAGGAGGAGGAAGGTGTGTGGATTAGCCTTGTGCTTTTTAAAGATTTTTATAAGAAAAAATGATTGTATAGATATAGATATAGATGTAGATGTAGATATAGATGATATAGATATAGATATACACACCACATGTATATAAACCTAAACCTAAACACACACACATACACACACACACACACTTGTTTGTGAGAGGGGCAGCCAATATGATTTTGACAAGTAAATAATAAATAAAACAGAGTACATATTGACTCATTTATCAAGCCTTCGTAGTACTCAGTAAAAAAATATTTCAAAGTAATGACATTTTCATTAGATTTAATTTTTAGTTAAATGTAGAAAGTTTAATTGCATTCACACCTTTCTTGAATTTGTTGTAATTTTGAAACACTTCATACAGTAAATGACCTTTTTCAATGCAGTATATCCATTATTCCTTGGGCAGTGGATAATTTGGAACTGACAGAAATACACTCATTACTTCATCCCAATGATAAGCAGAAAACAACGGCTTTCAGCAAATAAAAATGTATTCAGTAATTGTGTTTAGAGGTAACCTTTCATTCCAGGAAAATAAGTATCAACCTCAGTTTATTTATTTATTTTCCTTTGTTCCAGCTAAAAATCAACAGCACTGGCTCTGACAAGCTTATGACCTGGAAAATATACAAAGAAAATGCAAACATTCTGTAGAGAATTCCCTACATTTAGCCTAATGCCTTATGTTGTAGAAATACTGGTTGAATCTGTTGCAGACAAAATTTATACATTATAAAATTAGTCATGAACCCTACAGAACCTATAGATTTATAATCAACATATTAGTTTTTCAATACTTATGTGTGTTAATGAGTCATATGTTGTGAACATAAGAAAAATAGTTCAATGAAAATTTTTCTGTTTTGGTTTGCAGGAAAATTCAAATCCAGCCCATTATACTCCAGTTTTCAAAAGTGTATGTCCTATTTCAAATTTATCTGGAGCTATTTGTAATTTCTAAAATCAAAGTTTTAATTAACCCGTTGCTGTTTATTTTTTAAAAAATAAATTCTTAAGCTAATGGTTGATACTTTCTTTTTAAAGTTTGTCTTTATTGAAGGCAAATTCACCCCGTACTTTCAAACTTATCATTCCAAAGGTTTTTAGTAGCTAAAATATATTTAACAATTTCCAAAAGAGATTAGAAAAAGAAAGTATGCAAACATAGTGTCCTTTCAAAGGCACAGACTAAAGTTTGAGCAAGATGACTGTTCCTTCATTCCCCAGTGCTCAAATGTGCCAGAGACCACTGTATGGAATACTTGTGGGTGATCTCTTATCCTCTCCTTTGAACAGAGAGGTCTGAAGAGATAATATACTTGTCGGCTTTTCTTCAGTTCACTATTCTTTCTCTGGAAGTAGGCTGCATGTTTAAATGTTTAAAGGCTAAATATGAAATATTTATGTTATGATATGAAATATTATAGAACACTGGATTCAATATTATAAATGCTGATTTTTCTATTTTAGCTTTCAGAGAAATATTGGATTTTTTCTCATTGGACTCCACCAATAAACATTTATTTCAAAGTCCCATGTAATTTCATCTATCTCATATTATTCCTTTTCTGCCACACAAACAGTTACCATTGGAAATTAAATAAATCCAATGTAACAGTGAAACTTAAGTGGTAAATGGCTCTATCTGCCGCCTCATTACATTTCACAATGCAAAATATCACTGAAATAATTTTTAATGGAACTTTTTTCTAGAACAAACACTGGGGGAAGTATAGTTCCAGTACCAATAAGGCATTTCTCAGTATAACTTTTATTGACACCATTTAGTTTTTTACAGCATTTTCTACGACTTATTTTGAATAAAGCATTTGTGATCTTGACAAACACACAAGAAATATAAAGTAGTGTTCATAAAAGAAAAAAAAGCATTGTAAAATTGTGTCTTAAAGTACATGAATGAATTAATGCAAACCATTAGTTGGTAAAAGGCAACAAAGTGTGCAATCAACTGGAATTCATTCAAAAGAAACAGGAATGCACAAAGTTTAAAGAATTCCTTCAAATCAAACTTTGTTCCTGGTGACTACTGAGTCCTTGGTGATTTTTTTATTTTATTTTTATTTATTTTATTTTAATTCCATTTATATCCCGCCCTTCTCCAAAGACTCAGGGCGGCTTACAAGCTTAGCAGTAGCCTTCATTCTATGTATATGCCTGCTTATTAGGGCTTTCATACACCCCCCAAGCGGCATTATTACAAAGTCAGCTTAATTGCCCCCAACAATCTGGGTCCTCATTTTACCTACCTGGGAAGGATGGAAGGCTGAGTCAACCTTGAGCCTGGTGGGACTCGAACCTGCGCTAATTGCAGGCAGCTGGTGTTACTTAAGGAGGCATTAGCCCACTGCTCCACCAAGGCTCTTTTATGGTGATCTCAGAGCTTAGTTGCTTGCTTGCAGATGTTTCATTACCCAACTAGGTAACATTATCAGTGAACACTATTGTACTCAGTAGATAAGGTACAATACACATTGATGACATTAGCCAGGTCTCCAGTTTTCTAGAGTTCCTTGTACTCTAGAAAGAATGCAGAGAAGAGCAACAAAGATGATTAGAGGGCTAAAACAAGCGAAGAATGGTTGCAGGAATGGGGTATTTCTAGCCTAGTGAAAAAAAAGGACTAGGAGTGGCATGATAGCAGTGTTCCAATATTTGATGGGCTGCTACAAAGAAGAGGCGGTCAGCCTATTTTCCAAAGCACCTGAAGGCAGGACAAGAAGCAATGGATGGAAACAAATCCAGGGGAGAAGCAACCTGGAGCTTGGTGGAGCAGTGGGCTAATGTAATCCCAGAGAGAATCAACCTAGAACTAAAGAGAAATTTTCTAACAGTGAGAACAATTAACCAGCGGAACAGTTTGCCTTCAGAAGTTGTGGGTGCTTCATCACTGGAAGCTTTTAAGACTCTTGTGTGGAACGGTACAGTGTCTCTTCTCAAGCAGAGGGTTGGACTCGAAAATCATTACGGTCTCTTCCAATTCTATTATTCTGTTGTTCTGCAGTTTTCTTGCCAGCCACGTGGAAAGAGGTTGTCCTATGCTTCTGCTGCCGATTTTGAAATACTGTATGTCCTTCCAACTTATCTTGTGAACAGCCTCCCCATCCATTTATTATCTTGATGCAAATCTTTTGACCTCTTTCAACATCAAAGTCCATTTCATGCTGCCATCCAGCCTGTGCTGCTTTTCGTAAAGGTCCTTTCCGTATTTGCCTAAACTGTAAACTCACGTATTTTTTCCTACTTCCAGTAAGATTTATTTTATTTTATTTTATTTTATTTTATTTTATTTTATTTTATTTTATTTTATTTTATTTTATTTTATTATTTTATTTTATTTTATTTTATTTTATTTTATTTTATTTTATTTTATTTTATTTTATTTTATTTTATTTTATTTTATTTTATTTTATTTTATTTTATTTTATTTTATTTTATTTTATTATTTTATTTTATTATTTTATTTAAAAAAGAGTTCTTTTTCTACCTAGCAAGCTATCAACAGGTTTCCAATTATTCTATTCGGACTTATGCTTGTAACAGGAAAAAAAGAGCTGGAAGGGACCTTGGAGGTCATCTAGTCCAACCCCCTGCTCAGGCAGGAAACCCTGTACCATTTCAGACAAAGGGCTGACCAGTCTCTTCTTAAAAACCTCCAATGATGGAGCACTCACAACTTCTGGAAACAAGTCATTCCCACTGGCTAATTGTTCTCATTGTCAGGAAATTTCTCCTTAATTCCAAGTTTCTTCTCTCCTTGATTAGTTTCCATCCATTGCTTCTTGTCTTGCCTTCTGGTGCTTTGGAGAATGCATATTATTTCTACTTCCAGTAGGATTTTTTTTTTAAAAAAAAAAGAGTTTCTGTTCCATTCATCAACAGGTTTCCAATTATTCTATTTGTTCTTTCTCTGTCTCTCTCTCTCTGTGTGTGTACTAGAAATGATTTATTACTATATTTCTGAGAACAACAAATCACATTTGGATGTGCTTCATAAATAAAGCACTAGAATTATGATTTTTGTGAAAAATAAAAATAAAAACACCAGTGACATTTTTATTGTGAGTGGCTTTTAAAAGGAACTTAACTGCTGACTGGAAATGAAGAAGGGAGCTCTTAATTTGAAATATAGATTCAAAACATTTGTCTGATTAACCAAAGGGATCAAAGTAAAAACAAACATTAAAAACATTGTTAAGTTAAATTCAAGGCATGTTTACTCTGAAGAACTAAGCTCAAATTTCCCAAAATATCTCCCCTCCATCTTTAATCTTCTACCAAAAAAAAGACTTGGCAGAATTTTCTATAATTATTCTGTATTGCATATACTGGAACTCTAGAGCAGTGTGTCAGTCAACCTTGGCAACTTTAAGAGGTGCGGACTTCAACTCCCAGAATTCCCCAGCCACGGGTTGAAGTCCACACCTCTTAAAAGTAGACTCTGTGTCTTGAATTTGACATACCTTACAGTTGTCATAATTGACAAATACTGTCATTCTTGAGCCAGCCATCTCTCCCATCCTATCAGCCAGTAGAGAAAGTGCCAAAACAAGAAATGTCTCTTCCCTCTGTTCATCTTGCTTTGTTTGCTTTCCATGATGAAGAAAGCAAAAAAGAGGTCCCTCAGCCTCCATCATAAGTGTGGCAGTGCTCCACCTGGCATGGAAGGGTGTGAGAGAGAACCAGCATGTTGCAGAACCTCAGCTTCTGGAGGGAAGGTGGTTTCCCTATGGCAACAGGCAAGATGGTCAGATGGCGGGAATAGATAGGAACAAAGGCAGACTTTCACAGCAGTTAAAATGTATATGTGGTGCTGTTTATTGCTATATAAGTGCAAGGACCTGCCTCAACTACTCCTCCCAAGAAAGCAGAACTCTTGAAACAGGCATTGTTTCAAAAGGAACTTTTATTGAGAGATAGTGATAGCAAGAGAGCAAGGCAAGATCTAAAGGTTTCCCATGTGAATTGCTACATTAAAACTTTCGTTTCACAAAACCCCACCCCAGAGCCCAACTGTCCAGTTCGCATCCAGCCAATCCACAGTGCAAAGTTGTTATGGGAACCGGAGCTGATACAGGACGGTTCCCAGGTGCTTCACCGGATCTCGCAATGGAGTGGAAATAAGGCAGATTGCCCCTGGCACATTCCATTCCCCATTTCACACCTAAAGAGATACATCAACGTTGAGGAAGAACAAAGTAGAGGAAGTGCAACCACAAGCCCCCCCCCTCCCAGCAGAGAAAAATCTCCCCCCTCCCACTAGAATTGGCAGAGCCCCGAAAAGAAATATTGAAGGGGATTCTGACAATAAGCTTTAGAGCAATATATACATATAGGATGTTTGGTGAATCAATGTTTAACTCTGTCTGTCAATCTGCCTGTCTGTCTGCCTAGAGTGTAAATATTTCCACTGAAAAAAATCTTAAGGTACATTTACAAAACTTAACCAAATCACTGAGGTTTCTGCTCCTTTATTTTATATAACAAATACTTAGCTGCTATTTTCTGCCTCCTCCTACATTTGTTTATTTTGATAAGTCTCAGCAATGCTAACCACTTTTCTCCTTAACACAGATCTGCCCAGATTTCTAGCATGTGAATCACTTGGAATTTGCTCTCCATGATTCAGGGCTGTGTTTTGTTTTTTCTTTCTGCTGGCTCTTGGCAAATTCCTTTCGGCATCAGTTGCCTCAGGATCGTTCCTGGTTCTTCTCAATGGCCATGGACCACCTTGCTCCTCACTCTCCCAGGCGCCATCTTTTCTACCCCACCTCTGATTAACCTCTCACCCCAGAAGCATATCTTGCCTAGCCCAGAAGATTGACACGATAGTAGTGTTCCTATATTTGAGGGGCTGCCACAAAGAAGTGGAGGGTCAACCTATTTTCCAAAGCACCAGAAGGCAAGACAAGAAACAATGGATGGAAATGAATCCAGGGGAGAAGCAACCTGGAGCTTGGTGGAGCAGTGGGCTAATGCCTCCTTAAGTAACACCAGCTGCCTGCAATTAGTTCAGGTTCGAGTCCCACCAGGCTCAAGGTTGACTCAGCCTTCCATCCTTCCGAGGTAGGTAAAATGAGGAGCCAGATTGTTGGAGGCAATAAGCTGACTTTGTAAAAATGCCACTTGGGAGCCCCCGAAAGCCCTAATAAGCAGGCATATACATAGAATGAAGGCTATTGCTAAGCACATTGATTTGTGCTTCTTAGATTGTAAGCTGCCCTGAGTCTTCGGAGAAGGGCGGGATATAAATGGGATAAAAAACAAAACAAAACCTGGAACTAAGGAGAAATGTCCTAAATTAACCAGTGGAATGGCTTGCCTTCAGCAGCTGTGGGTTCTCCATCACTGGAGGCTTTTAAGAAGGGATTGGACACTGCTTGTCTGAAGTGGTATAAGCAGAGGGATGGATAGAAGACCTCCAAGCTCCCTTCCAGCCATGTTATTGGGTATTCTATCGCCCCTGGCTTCTTTCTATCCACCTGCCCTGCCTTCTTTTATACTTCTTTCTTTTGAGTCTTGTGCATTCATTTGCAAGGAATTCCAAAGAGTTTAAACTTCTTTTTCCTCAGCTGCCTGTGGGCCTAACCTTTGTGCACTTGACAGTCAGAGCACCACAAAGAAACAAAGAACCCAGGAAGATGTTTCTCCAGCCCTGTCTGAAGATGATGGGAACTGAGCCAGGGTTCTTCTGCATTCAACAAACCTTCTCCTAACCACTCTGGACTAAAATTAACAATGGTTAGTCTCTGTTCCCATGTTTAACTCAAGAAGACCCACAAAGCTGCCTGTTACATAAAGTCTGGCTTTAAATCATGTGCTTCGGATATCAACGCTATTTCCAATGTATGACTCAAGAGATTTTTACTTTAAAAAACAGGAGTTGATTTGTCCTCCTCCTTCTTGCGCTGGATAGAAAGGCGACACTATGTGCACAGCAACAATAACTGCTTTAAAAAAAGAAAAAGAAAGAGAGAGAGAGAGAGAGAGAGAGAGAGAGAGAGAGAGAGAGAGAGAGAGAGAGAGAGAGAGAGAGAGAGAGAGAGAGAGAGAGAGAGAGAGAGAGAGAGAGAGAGAGAGAACCATAATATTTTCCATCTGCTGCCGTTTTCCATGTCTCTGAACCTTGCTTCTATTTTTAGGCATGTCTCGCAGAAGCTCCAAAGTTGTCCACTGAGAGCATTCATTTACCTCTTATTCTTATATCTCTACTGCCAACATGGTTCATCACCTGAAAGCTGCCCTTTTCTATTTTAGAATGATTGGTTAGAGCAATCTTTGCCCCATTCCTTCTGCCATACGTCCGCCTACTTTCTACCGCCTGTTATGAAAACAAGGTTTCATAAAACAGAGGCTTTCCCACCCCTTTCTAATTACAGTACCATTCCCACTCTCAAGTTTATTTTTAAATGAAGCTAATAGTTACTGTGAATTTCCAATGAACATGTTTCATTAGGAATGGACAAATCATTCAGATTTTTTTTTCTTAAAAACTCCCACATTTGATTTTTTTTTCCTTTTGTAAAAAAGTCAGTTCCTTTCAACCCTTTTCTATGATGAAAACATGCTAACGTTTATTAGCTTCGAGACAAAAGTAAATCACATTTTTTGCCCATCTCTGCTTCAATTGAACTAAATAAAATTATTTGTGGCAATGGAGAGGATATCTGCCTGTTTTTTTTTATTATGTCTTACATTTTAATTTCCTGGCTTTTAATATTTCTGGATTGTATTGCATCTCATCCAGAGATTTCAGGGCAGTGGGAACAAGTTTAGAAAACAGAAAAATAGAGAATGAATCTTTTTTTTAAAATGAGCTAGGCACTACAAGTGTGTACAGAGGAGGAGGGGGGAGGAAGAGGAGGAGGAAGAGGAAACAGACAATGAAGGATTCAATGTTTGAACAAGCAAGGATAACTTGCAAGGATGGAAAGGTATAAAGATGTACAGTGAAATGCAAAGTATCTTCTTTCTTTTTTAAAAAAATATGTTGTCTCTAATTTCTTTTACTGGCTGTTTCTTACTTTTTTCATTCTTGCATTTTGCATAATCTTGCTTACTCCAGAGTGATTAGCATGGTGGCATCTTCAGTTACCTCTCGTTGTGAGAATCAGGGAGCATCGTGAGTAGAAAACTGTGATAAGGATAGTAATGATGATTACTATATATGGGGAAAATATATGCCCATTATCCTTAACTGAATGAAGAACCTCATAGCCAGTTCCTTACAACCAATTTACAGAATCACTTGGCTGTCTCTATGGCAAATAAAGTCTGTCTAATATTCACTGGTTTATTATGATGATGATAGCTAGGTAGTTTTATGACTCACTAATATTCCTCTATGAATGAAAAATAAATATAGATCAGAGTAGAAATCTTTGTTGGATTTTAAACTGCTAAAGGGAAACCTACATGCATGTGCTGAGTATAATGAGCCATATTGTCTCTGTTTAAAAAGCTTAGCAATGTATGTAAGTTTTTCAATGTACATTTTAGCATCATCTAATTGTTCCTCTTGGAATAAGCCTATATCTGGGATTCTTTTAACCTTGGGAAGACCACGGCTGTAGATAAGGTTCTGTGCATGTTCCTTGTATATTGGATTCCTCATCCCACCCCACATATTTGTAGGCAAGAGCCAGGTGTAACTGGGTGACTACAGGAAGTGGTTAGTCTTTCAGGTCTTTGAGGAAGTGGACATATTCAACTACCTTTGAGGCAGTGAATAGTATCAGCTACCTTAATGGTGGCAGTGTTGTACCCTCTTTAGATAAATTCTCTCTCGATCAAGTAATTTTGGATTATTTACAACTTTCTCTTTTTAGGTTAGGTTTTGGAGAAGAAGATGGGATTTCAGTGAGAGAAAGCCTCAACCAATATTAAGGACTGGAAGAGAAATAGCATTGGTCATTCTACTGGGTAATGTTTGCCAGGGCCAAGATGGAAGAAGTTCATGAAAGTTCCCACCTGGTGTGAAATTATGACAAATGAGAGATTGATAAGCATCTTCTAGATGCCTCAATATCCCAGATTCTGGAAAAGTTTACATCCCGAGATGCCAATCTCACCTTTAGAAAGGTGGTTAATGTCTCACTATTTTACAGTGTTTTGGAGCGCTGAAGGTTGTGGTGGTGATGGTTAGATTATTGTTATTATTGAGAGAGAATTTATTCATGTTTTACTTATGTTGTAATTAAGCACATTGAGTCTTAGGAAAGAGATGACATATAGCTCTTTCTATAAACACTTGAATATCTTTTGAAGGCATGAAATGGTAGAAAACTGGCAGAGAAGTAGAACATTTTTGTAGTCACCTAATGAGAAAACAGTGAAATCTAAACCAAAAGCATTTTGATTCACTGACCGGTTCTTTAGTTATCAAAAAAAAAATGGCTCAAAAAGTTTATGTAAAAACTTCATATAAAAAGATCACAATGACTTTGAAAACGTGGAGTTGAAAAGAAAAGTAAATCACACTTCCTTGAACTATTGTTATTCATACAGTAACCAAACCCTCCCTTTGGACCATTCTTTTTTTCTCAGTTGCTTCATAATTAGCTGGCCCTTAAGATGCACACCAATTCCTTACATGTACATTTTAATTAAGCATCCCTCAGAAGGAGCAAACTGTATCAGGAGAAAAACAGATGTTTAAAATATCAATAAAAGCACAACAAGGGGTCGAACTGTGATCCTGAGACAGAGAATAATGATTATAACTGTAGCTTAATGGCACATGGGGGACTGGATTCTTTTGGTAGATTTTTACTTTGCTCTCTCCCAAAATATCTGAATATCAAGCATCTAATTTTCCTTTATTCCTCAAGCTGTGTTCATCTTCCCATGGAGGAAGCAAAACTCAAAGGTGATAGAAGCATGAATAAAAACTTCAGCAAAGACATACAGTAGGCGTGAAATGTTGGGGGTCATATTTTACTGCAAAGTTACAAAATATGAAATCCTCAAACTACACCAAGAATTAATTCACTAAATTCACACTTTTTCCCCATTTTAATGGTGAAAATTGAAACCACAAATACGTGCTTACAGTAGAAGAATGTTACAAATAACACTTGCAAAATTACATAATCAGGATGGGGTGATGGAGATACAAATGGTATATAAAGGATGCGTGAAAATAAATGTTGGAAAAATGCGCACTGGGAAAACAAGAAACTGTGGCTTGCCTGATTTTTTTTTTAACCCTATGCACTAATGCACTTTGGGAGATGTGAGGCCATTGAATAGAGATGTTGTCTTCTCCCCTTAAAACAGAAGAATCTAACAAAGCTGAATGGTGGGAAGTTTAAGGCATGCAATAATAAGTGCTTATGTCTATGGAGATTCTCAGTCATCCAGGTCATAGTTATCCCAAAGATGCTTTTTCACGAGGCAACTGGACTTTCTTGTTTTTCTTTGAAGATGTTTTTGCTTCTCATCCAAAAAGCTTCTTCAGCTCTGACTACTTTGGGATTAAGTGCTTATATGCTCATTAAAACACATAATAACATATAAAGTTAATGACTTCAAGATGGTGATGCAAGCTGGGAAATGAGCCTGGAAATGCCTAGAGTTAAACTTTCTTCACTGGGTCTTGCCTATAGCTCTAACCCTTTCAGGATTCATAATGATTCATACTATCATGATTTTCTCTTTAAATACTTTGACCCATCACGACAGGTGACCACCCATGAGGTCAGGATCTACTCTGTGAATTTCCAACCCCATCAAGGGAGTGTTTTTTCTCTGCAAGATTGTAGAAAAGTAGTCTAGAATATTGTGCATGTTCCAAGACCTACAAAGGCTCCATGATTAAATGAGTTGGGATAAAATAAAATATTTGACGGGATGCAACCAAGCATACAATTCCAAGGAAAATAATTCTTGAGATTTACACTGTAATATAAATACAAGCTTTGTTTTGTTTTTGTCTCTCTCTCTTTGGAAGGCTTGGCCACCTACCGTGGCAACTCATCAGAGGCTGTTTTCTACTCTTTCATCAATTAGCAAACGTACATTGAAAACTCTGCCAAGTATTTAGAATGTTATGGCAACCTCCTCTGTTTTGAGAGGGACATTTGTTCGGAGATGAAGTAATAGCAATGCCCAAATTAGGTAATTTTAAAAGAGGATTAGACAAAGTTATAGAGGATATGTACCAGCACTTTGAGATAATCTAGATAAGAAACCAAAACATGAATACTAAGAGTGCCTTGAAAGCCCATCTTTCTCTTTCTACCAATCTCCTCGCCACCCTTTGTCTTTACTTTTCAAGAAACTAGGGCAGATCCCTTCTGAGGTGCTTTCTGGGGCCCCAGGCCTTCTGTGGACTGAGATGTCTCTTGTTTGACTACTTCCCTGACTGCAGCTCTGTCTCTTCCTGTTTCTCGAGGATCCCATTTATATCCCGCCCTTCTCCGAAGACTCAGGGCAGCTTACAATTTAAGCACAAACCAATGTGCTTAGCAATATTCCCAGAGACCACTACAATAGGGAGCCGTGGTGGCGCAGTGGTTAGAATGCAGTATTGCAGGATAATTCTGCTGACTGCCAGCAGTTTGATCCTGACCGGCTCAAAGTTGACTCGTTTTCCATCCTTCTGAGGTCAGTAAAATGAGGATCCAGATTGTTAGGGGCAATAGGCTGACTCTGAAAACCATTTAGAGAGGGCTGTAAAGCACTGTGAAGTCATATATAAGTCTATGTGCTATTGCTATTGTATGATGAACATATAATACTTTCATGATCAAAGTAACTGTCAATACCAGTTGTAGGAAAATAATTGAAAATAACTTTTGTCTAGCTGGTGGAATTTTCATATATATTTACATTTAGGGAAATAGTGGAAGTTGGAAAATAAGCAAAAACAAATACAGCACCTAATCAGTCTGCTTGGTCCAATTAACTTTTTCTGACTTTTCTCTGAATGTAGGTTCTTGGCCCTTGAGCTGGAAAACAAAAGACCCTGTTAAAGATGTACAGTTACTCCACGGGAAGGCTATAAGCATAATAACTACCCAGAGACTCTTTTACAAGATCAGATTCCTTGTAGCATTTGGTTGCTCCAACACAATCAGCACGAAATTGGCTTTCACATCCTAACACAGTACATTTCTAAAAAGGCCAGGAAACAGATCAACGGCTGCTTGTTAATAGCTTGCCTCTGTTCGTGAAGTATTTATTTTTCTCCACCAGAAATCTACAGAGGTAGCACTGGCACAAAAGGCTTTTTTTTTTCTTTTAGGAGGTGAGGAAGGGACTGGAACTTACATTTTGAGTGAAACAGTCCTGCCAATGCTTCCCTTGATGTGTATACAGGCCTGCCCCAGTTTCCCTGCTGGGTTCATAGTAAGGGAAAAGCTACACCATGTTTAGCAGCCAAGACTGGAAATGGCACCATTTTCAGGAGCCAAAACGAATGGCTGAAGGCATGAGATAACATTCAGTAGAGCATGGCTTTTAACTCTTCCAAATGAGATTCAATTCTGGTAGCTATACACAATGAGATGCTTGACCTACGACTTCAATATGTGCTGTTGTGTTGTGCTGTTAATGTAAAATATGGGAGGGGAGGGGATTGAGCAAGAGGACAGAGCCAGAGGGGGCATTGCAGGAAGGGACAGGTTTGCCTCACACAAGCGTAGCCCTGTAACAAAGCATGAGAATCTGTTTCAATGGTAGAGCACGTACTTTGCATTTTAAAGCTTTCAGTCCTTGATATCACCCATTAAAAAAAGCATCAGCTAGCAACTTCTAAAATTTCCCTAATTCCTAATACATAGTGTATATAAATGGGAAAATCCTAATAATTTTTCTTACTTACTTTCCTTCCACCTTCCCATAAAGGCCATGTCTGTCATTCTTAAATATAATGAAAACATACAAGTACATTACTTACTGAGATATTTCTTTTGACATGTAACAATGCTTCAATTACATCCCTCATTAGAACAAAAAAACCCACTTGATATAGTCATGAATTAATCAAATGACATAAATCTCATTGCATAACAGCATGAAGAGACATAGTGGTTACATACTTAAAGATTCTATGGGAAAACAGCAAAAAGGTCACACATTTCCCCATGAACACAGGACAGTTGTAAATGTGAACTAGTTGTCAGGTGCCTGAGGAGGGAAGGGGAGGGCAGCAGTCATAACTTTGAGGATGGGTTGTAAGTAGTTTGTTCTTTTTTTTTAAGTCCAGCATAACTTCAAATGGCTGTTAAACAACCAGTCATAAGTCAAAGATTATCTTTAGTTATGGGGTGACTTTCCTTGAAGGACTGCTTTTATCCCTGGGCCCTTAGTCAGGTAAAGAGAAACAGCAGTGTGGGAGCCACACATATCTTTTGGGGGACCCCATTCCAAAAAACAATTGTTCCTACAGAGGTACAATCATCCCATTTCTCTCTGAAAAGCAGTCCTTAATAACCATAAGATTGATGGAGGATCACAGTATTCTGAAGGACCATTCATGAACCTACATCCTCAGGATGTCACCATCTCTGTCTTTAACAAGGAAGTTAGGTTTTCATGTAGACCAAGGGAATATTGGGCTAAATGAATGTAACTTAAGTCAACTGATAGATATAACAGATGACCTGGAAAGTCAAGAGTGAAACATCTTATAAGGTCTACTTGTAATAAACATCCACCTCAAGAATAGGAATACAGCAAAGGATTTTGTTGATGGCATACAGCTAAACCTTGTTGAGGCTCTGACAGCTCAGGCTAAAAGTGAAAGGGTGTTCATACTTTGAAAAAATAATTATTGTCTCCAAATTTAATCCTGCAGCAATCCTATTACTTAATGTTTACACCAATTGTGAGTTCTGTTTTGTTGGATTTATTTGTACTATATTCCTGGGTTAGTGTTCACACCAAATTGGAATAGGACAATGGCATCTTTATTTCAAAGTTCATTTGAAATCTGTGCAACAATCCATCAAGTGCCACATCATTTATTTGCTTGTTTTAGCTTTTTAAATCAGGCATATCAATTAACCCTAATTTTAAATGTCCTACCATTACATTATTATGATTGTGCTGAGAGTTTATTCCATTTCTTATTATCTGAATTTTCTTCTATTGCATGCAAGCAATTAGTCATATTTTTTGAGCAAGACTGGTTTAGAAATATTTTCATAAATAAGTATGTCTGATTATATCTCTCCTGGTTGATTTCTTGAACAGCTAAGCCTCAAGGTTAATTCAAGAATTCATTAACTTACATTAGCTTTCTATTAGAGGTGGAAGGGTAACTACATGAACAGTCTTGGTGACTATGGATCTTTTTTCAGTTTAACTGCTGAGTTTAGAGCAATGCCATCAAATGGGGAAAACTTTATTAACTGAAAAGCACTGATCTGTCTTACAATCATGCACAGCTCCAAAATGAAATTAATGATTTTTTTTTCCTAATTGCAAAATTACACACAATGACCTCTCCATAGTATTTGGAAATGTCAATAGGTTGCAGGTTTAGAAATGAGATTTCAGAGTCAAGTGCATTTGAGCATATCAGAATAATATTCCATTTAATCCTTTTTTGGGGGGTGGATAGAAGCGAGACACTTTGTGTGGCTGTGACATTTAATGGAAATCTAAATGGAATAAGATAAAAATGGACCACATGCCTATATATGTGGCTGAAAATGAATGATTTGATGTCATTTCAGCTTCTATGATCTACTGAGCATCCTATTTTATCCAGCATACTTTGTAAACTGCAAAAATAACTTCCCTGAGAAAACATTTCTCAGGCTTCAGAATGCTAAGGATCGAAACCACAGAGGCAGAAATTTAGAGATCTACCCACAAAATTCACCTTTTATAGACATGAATCATGTTCTTGGAATTCAACCAACAGTAAGAAGGAAGAAAAAGAACATCCCAGGAATAAGCTAAGAATAGTCTGGGAATATTTTAAATACAGTTCATCAAAAACTCAGCTCAGCCCAGCCCTATAAAAGCAGAACATGATAGCAATAGCATTTAGATTTATAGACCACTTCACAGTGCTTTACACCATTCTCTAAGCGGGTTACAGAGTCAGCATATTGACCCCAACAATCTGGATTTTATGGACCTTGGAAAGATGGAAGGCTGAGTCAACCTTGAGCCAGTCCGGATCGAACTCCTGGCAGTGAGCAGAGTTAGCCTGCAATATTGCATTCTAACCACTGCGCCACCACAGCCCTTGATACCATGCTTATAGGTAATAATTGCTCTACCCTCTAAATTCTATATACAATTATTGTAATTTCTACACTCTCTAAATTCTATATACAATTATTGTAATTTCTACACACCTTGGCATTTACCAGCTCCTCCACCATCCTCTTCTCTTCTAGGAATGCTTTACAATTGCACTTAGTACAACAGTCTCACACAAGTATTCATGCCCCAGATTTTTAAAAAAGTTGGCTTTTTTTGGGGGGGAGCCTTATCAGAATTCATATTATTCAGAGTCCTACTGAAGGAATAGTATTCATAGAGAATGAAATCTAGAGATACCATTATCAATCTGTGAAGTTTCCACTGCTTCCCTTGAGGCTGTGCCAGATCTTTGAGGGCAAAATTTAGAAAACTCATATCTATTATCAGAGAAGACTTCCCATATACACATGCTGTTCATAGGAATTCCATTTGAAGTTGAATGGAATTCAAATGACCATTGCTTATGCTTATCCTCCATAAAATGTACCCTTTTTCTGAGATCTTGTTGAAGATCACCTCTCCCTGGAAAGGCCTTGATACAAAGAGAAGGATACAATGACATATTCAGGTGTCCCATTTTCAAAATATTTGGCATTCACATGGCCCTTCACTCCAACTTTCAGCTGATCCTGTAGCAGATGAAACTTCTCATTTATTAGCTTGTTTTTCAGGATCCCCCTTCTTAATAGTGGCATTGACATCACAAAAGGAATAGCTTTTGTTGCTGTACCAGAATCCAACTGGAGGCGACCTTTACTCCAAACTCGCTTTATTCGTTGAATGGGATTGTCTCATTGCTAAATCTGAATGGATATGTCAAGTCAAGCCAATGTTTATTACAGTCAAAGACCAGACCAAGTTAAAAACTCTCAAGGAAAATCCTGTTAACAATTCTAGAATAAAATAATAAATATCCAATAAAACCTACAATAAAATCACAATTTGGCATCCAATCTGTCAGTTGCATGCAAACAAAACACAACATGGCCTAACTATAATATAATATCAATCCATAAACTGTGAGGCCCCTAGCCATTAAATATTAAACTACTAGAATTCAATATAAAAGGTTTTGCTGTATTAATGGTGTAAAATAGCTATGATGGAGCTATGATAGTGCTTCCCTAGCCACCTGCAGTGTGATCATAGTCTGTTTGTCGGGTTGTTTTCCAGAATCTCAGTGGCATTGACATCATGAAAGGAATAGCCTTTGTTCCTATACAATAACAACCTTTACTCTGAATTAGCTTTATTTATTGAGTGGGATTGTCTCATTGCTAAATCTGAGTGGATATATCATGCATGACAGTGACTAGAGGGGGGAATGAAGCAGTCTGTCTACATCAGAACAATCAGTTCAGCCAAAATGGCCGGGAATTAGGGCAATGAATTACACAGCACTGGTATAGAAAAACTAAGCTCTAGGCTGTACTGAGAGCCAATGTGTCAAAAACTCATTTTTGTTCCAGAATTGTTTCCTGAAGAACATTATCATGTGTAACTTTTTCTTTCTTTCCAAATGGTAGAATTAAGCAGCATCATTTTTCAGTCATTGAAAACCCGCTATATTACAGATCAGTGGCAATATCATATTCTATAGAGCAAATGTTCTTTCCATTAGTAGGATCCCAACAGGAAAATTCAGATCATGAAAAACTATTGTGTGTTGGAAGAACTGGGTTGTTGCTGACTTTCTTCCGATAGGGGTTGCTTAATTAAAATATAAATTAGCAAAGAAGAAAAAATGGTGCAAAACATGATGTCCCTGTGGCACCCAACAAATTAAGTATATCAGCTACCAAAGATGAACATATTTCTATATTTAGAATAAATCAGTGATATTTTTTTTCAGTTTAAAAGCAGCATTTAGTTAGGGAATAGCTACATTTACAAAGAAAGCATTAGGCCTGAGGAAATACCAAAGATTGTGGAATTGTTTTCATGGAAATTGAAGGAAACTCAACACAAACTCAGTGCACAGATGATGCATAAAAGCACTTTTTGCACAGCTACAGTTGCTTCGAAAGTAAAGATAATTGTTGCTATGGATTTATCCTGAACTAAAGCAACATTTACCCTCTGGTTTGCAACATGAAATTAATATTTCTTTCAAAAAAAAAAGAAGCCATATTCAAAAAATAAAGTCCCCCACTTGTCTTCCAGCTTTTCAATATCATACACAAATAATCGATTCAATCTTTTCTCACAAATGAAGGCAAATATATGTGCCCCAGGATAATGCTGCAGGATCCAATCTGAGTCAGTTACTGGGACCAAAATCTTAGTCCTCCGAGCTTTTGGACTCATGCTGGAACCCATCTTCAGGGAACTTCTCTCTAGCAGGGTGTGTGCTATTCTGTGGGCGGTATTTATATGATGCCTCTTGTTTGTGGCTTTTTAGATGCTGACTGGGGTGTGTTGATAGCTGGCTTTTAAGTTGTTGGCTGCCATTTGCTCATGCTGCCCAGCCTTCACCTTCTAAGTACTTGATGGGATGGTGGTAAATCACCACTCCTGTTGACTGACAAGGGGCCTGTTTCCCAGACTTCCCTGGCTGTATTTTTGGTTCTTGCTCGTCCAACAATCTTAGTAGCTGCAAAATTGGATGTGTTCTTTTCTTCTTTCAGAAAAAAGTCCATATAAGGTTTCCAGTATTATTATTTTTTTTTTTAAAAAAAAAGCTTGTTTTTTTCTCTGGCCAAATTGATCAGCTTCACGATTTTTGCAAGTTCTATTAATTTTACAATCCAGTCTTTCACTGATGGTATTACAATGTTTTTCCAATAGTTTGCATACAATTATCTTTCTGCAATTACCCTATACAATATTAATTTTCCATATTTCTTTTCTAATTCCTTGTCCATAAGACCCAGGAGGAATAACTGTGATTTCATCATGATGTTAATCTGCTTTTTGTTTTGCATCACTGTATACATTTGCACCCAACATGGTTTTCCTTTTCACAGGACCATCATGCATGATAAAAAGTCCTCTCTTCCTTTTTATACACTTCCAATCCTGAAACCAGGGACGCGGTGGCTCAGTGGGTTAGGACGCTGAGCTTGTTGATCAGATGGTCGGCAGTTTGGTGGGTCGAATCCCGAGTGCTGCATAACAGAGTGATCACCTGTTACTCGTCCCAGCTTCTGCCAACCTAGCAGTTCAAAAGCACATAAAAATGCAAGTAGAAAAATAGGGACCACTACAGTGGGAAGGTAACAGCGTTCCGTGCGCCTTTGGCGTCTAGTCATGCCGGCCACGTGACCACAGAGACATCCTTGGACAAGCGCTGGCTCTTCGGCTTTGAAACGGAGATGAGCACCGGCCCCTAGAGTTGGAAATGACTAGCACGCATGTGCGTGGGAACCTTTACCTAATCCTGAAACCATTTCCTGATCTGCTAGAATCTCATTTATGACTTCATTTGCCCGTTCTAATTTTCTCCCAGAGGCAATGTATTGGAGGCTGCAGTGCAAAAAAGACTGCTATCCAAAACCAAGGTCAGAGAATATCTGCTGTAGTTTGATGTAGCAAGCAACTTACATTCCCATTAGCAAATGTATTTTCCATGCATTTTTTTAACCTGTCTTGTTATTGTGCTTGTAGAAATAGTGAACAACCTGCAACCTCAGCTTTATTTATCCAGCTAAGGTAATACTATATCAGCTTGACTTCCTCATGTACAAACATTCTATTTACCTTCTGTTACCTTCCCACCATGGTGGTCCCTATTTTTCTACTTGCATTTTTACGTGCTTTCGAACTGCTAGGTTGGCAAAAGCTGGGACGAGTAACAGGCGCTCACTCTGTTACGCGGCACTCGGGATTCGACCCACCAAATTGCCAACCTTCTGATCAACAAGCTCAGTGTCCTAACCCACTGAGCCACCGCGTCCCTATACCTGCCATAACTAACCATTTATTTCAAGAAGAATCTAAGCTCAATTAATCTGGTTTGATCCCAATATTTTATAAATAGTCATTTGAGGATAAAAAATCTTGGGCCACCAATGCAGTTTGATAAATAATATCTTACATTATTACTGATTATCCAATAAATTTTAAGAACTGGAAGTTTTCTAAATTACCTTCCTAGGAGCATTTACAAAATGACTATCCACCATGGAGCCACTTAGAATTTATGATTATTATTAGGGCCTGCTTGTGTTAGACTGAGCTTGTAGGATTTGTTGCATTAAAATTATTATTCGTAGACTCAGGCAAAGTTGAAGAAATGCATGAAGATGCTTGCCTTGAAATATTGCTTGTCTAGTTTTCCTTTCAACTGGCTTCTTGCCCAGGTTCTTCTTCTCAAAATCTTCTTTGCTCTTCTGGATACACTAATTATAAGCAAATGACAGGTGATAATATTTATTTAGATAAATCTCTCATACCATATCAAAAACTCAGAGAATCTTAAAGCTTTGCCCAAGAGAATGTATTATCCTAGTACTATAATAGAGAAACTCTCAGTTGTCATATTTGTATTCCTCTTTCATTTATTCATTTACTAGAGCTTCTATATTGCTTATTCCCATAGGCTCAAAACAGCTTACAGAATGGCAACCAGAGGGTTGCAAATGTTGCATTCTTCCAATCATTGTCTAATTAAGTTTAATAAGTCAAACATTCGCATACCCCAAAGATGTCTCAAACAACCAGATCTTCATGCAGCTTTGGAAGCCCAATAAGGTATCCATAGGTAAGCTGTTCAATATGGTATAACTACACCAGGATTAGTTGAAGGCAATTTCATACTTAAGATCAAAGCCAAGAGGAAGTTCTTTTCCTCCTCCCAAGAGATGCCAAATGGACTAGAAACTGGGTTGCTTTTCAAATTAGAGATGGGAAATCATCAACAACCATACTTAAGCCATACTTTGGGTTTCATTTGGCTGTGAAGGTGTCTACACCAGGTTAAGAAATTTGGGGAAACTTATGTGCTCAGCCTTAGCATATATCCTACTGCCTTCCAGATCAACATCCAATCCAAATATTTTCAGAGTGGCATAATGAGGTCACTGGGTAATCATAAAACCAGCAGTATTAAACAATTTAAACCCAAGAAAGGTAATTTAGAAAACTTCCAGTTCTTAAAATTTATTGGATAATCAGGGTTTTTTTTAAAAAAAACCACACACATTAAAACCAGACACATCACCAGAAGCTAAAATCATAAGACTACATCTGATTTACTTTGGCCATGTCATGCATGCAAATTCATTGGAAAAGTCAGTGATGTAGGAACGGTTAGTGGATTAAGAAAAAGGGGCAAGCAAAGAATTCACTGTCTTGGTAACATCAAATCTGATAGAGAGTTGAACATCCAACAATTGAAAGAAGCTGTGCTTGACTGGGTAGCATGGAGAGCACTTGCCTATATAGTCGCCAAGAATCGGACACGACTAAATGATTATAACATCAATGCATTAAAATAGAGCTTTTATTTGAAATCAATGTGCCATGCTATGGATACCTCTTTAGGTATAAGCCACCCCCACCCCCATATTCAATGGCAGTTAATTCTAAATAGAATTGCAAAACACTGCTTAATATCATTTAAATGTATTTGAACCTAGTTTACGAACTTCTCTGTGAAAGAGACTAGTCTTATTCTCTCCTATCCGAGACAAGACATTTTAATATCTATAGACTATGCAAAAGAAACAATCAACTAACGAAAAATGGAATAAAAAAAGCAACTCTCCACCAGGGTCAGTACCCAGATCAGCATAGATTTACTCCAAGGTTAACATCAGTCCAACAATCGAATAAACAATACTCCAATCAAGAAACTGCCAAAGAAGCCAACAGCAAACAGCCCAGCCAAAGAATCTGTAAGAACACCCCCACCAACACTGACAGGGCAAGATGCTAGAATATAAATTGAGACCAAACCCAACTCCTTACTAACATGGATGATGTTCCCTGGTTTGGGTAATGAAATGTCTGCAAGAAAACATGTAAGCACAGAGGGCACCAAGGGTCCCTCATGATACCACTGATTGTTTCTTTTTTAAAACAATTTGGATTTGTCACTGTTTTCTTCCTAAGGAGGTCAAAGTGACTGGGAAAGTCACCTTAGTCCTGTCTACCCATGTTTATTTGTGCACAGATCATCAAATCTAGGATTAGAGGACCAGACATTAAGCTGAAGAAACTAATAAAATTCTTCTTTGTTTGGCATTCTTCATTCAAATGCTAAAATGATGATTTGATACTCTGCCCAATATATAAAGGAGATGTAGGGCAAGGAATAAACGATCAAATGATAAAAAGTAGTAATTTGTGGCTGTCAATATTTAGTCCGCAAAGCAATCACCAGAATCTTTACAGACTTTCCTTGATATTGCACATACATACATTATAATGTTATTATTCTCAAAGCTTGTCCCAAACTTTCATTGCTAATCATAATGTCAATATTAATAAAGTTGTCTTATATTGTTTTATAGAAAATACACCCAGTTCTCCAACTGATTCCTGTTAAAACTGAGGTGCACAAGAACAGTTGTCATAATCCCTGATCTAGGGAGGAAAATGGAAAGATGGATCACTCAATCATATTTTCCAGAAAAAAAGTCTTAATAAAAACTTAATAAAAGTTAAAGAGGAAAAATAAACTGACGTATGGTCAAGCCAACTTTTCTGATTTCTAAGAAACAAAGGATATTGTGTGAATGGAACACAAACAATTTCTGCTTCCTCCCAATTGACAGCTGCTCTTAAAGAGTTGAGACCTTCCCATTTCAGAAATTCAACTCTTTTATTAGAATGAAAGCAGCAGCCTTGTGCCATGAATCCCACCCCTTTCAGGCATGGATGCAATGATGTGGTGCTTGTAGAAAAGGGCGAGGCCTACATCACAACTTCATGATGCTATTTACATCACTCTCATCCCCTGTTGATACTGATGAAAAGCCTGTTACCCATCAGCAAGCATCTCTCCAATTTTAGCACTTTCAATTCAATAGTGACCATAATGGGTGTGAAATGTTAGGAGCTAAAGACAAAACATTGGAAGAGCATCAAAGCTGGGAAAGAGAATCTTTAGCAAAGGAAAAACAAGCATGGCTTCAGAGTAACTTCACAGAATTAACCTTGTAAGAGGGTAGAACATCCCTGTTGAATGTTGTAATAACATTCTCTGCTCCCTTATCTTCCTGTTTGTGTAACTGCTCAATATAATTATGTTTACTCATAAAAAAATACATCCACTATGGAAATATGTTGGCCTCATGTGCAGTTTTCCCCCCCAAAATAACTTATGGACATTATATTTCCCAGTGGCAACATTAGCCTGTAGCATTAATAAAGATGTCATGCAGAGTGTATGATCGACCTCTTCTTTATATTGTTGTAACTGCCTTTCTCTGTTATAGCTGATTGTATGTTTATGTTATCATCATAAAAATGATCAATGGGAATAATTACATTGTAAGACAACTGTGGCAGATTGCTCTGTCCCCTCTCCCTCCCCCCACTTAACCCCAATTGTTAGCTCAGAAGAGACACTAACTTCTTTACTAACTTCCTCTCAGTATTCAGGTAGATTATCCTAGCTTGCTTTACAAAGAATTTTCAGACCCAAATCAAATAGAACTGTAGAGGGTTTTTTCATAATATTTTATTAATTTTCCAATTTTACAGTTAAGTATTTAAAAAGCAACGTGATGGCTGGGTTAATCAATAGTTTGATAACATATAAAAATCTTTAGTACAAATCTCAAGTTACAACAACAAATATTTCCTCTCTTTTTCCCTTAACTTCTACTGTCTCGCATTTAAGCTAATACAGTTCTTATTATATTAACTCAGTAAAAACATCATTATTACATTTATCAATAAATTTTAGCTTATACATATCGTAATTACTTTTTACATTCAATCTTCATAAACAATCCATATCCTGTTATTAATTTTTTCCAATTTTTAGTTTCCCACCAATATTCCAATTTAACATTTGATATTTATAATTTTTCTTCTTTCTCAAATTTCTTCTGATTTATATAGAAAGTCTTTTTTCAGTGTTGTCACTCCCTTTTTTGGATTTTCCATTAACTGCATTTGTTGGTCAATTGAGTCCTCTGTCTTAATATTTTATTGCTCCACTTCTTCTGTTATCTTCTGCGTTGTGAGATCTTTCATTGTAGTCAAAATTTGGGTTTGTTTACATGAGCTGGCATCTTGTTCTTTTATGTTAGGTCTTATTTTATCACAAGCTGAAAGAATGGTTTAATGTATTGCTTTCAACGTGGAAAGGATCTTTTCCTGGTCTTCATCCATATTCTTTTAATAATGTGTTAAGTTGAGGACCTAACAGAGGCAGAAGAGATTAAGAAGAGGTGGTAAAATTACACAGAAGAACTATACAAGAATGAGCTTAACGTCCCTGATAACCACAATGAGGTGGTCACTGACCTCGAGCCAGACATCCTAGAATGTGAAGTGAAGTGGGCCTTAGAAAAGCTGAGCAACAACAAAGCTAGTGGAGGTGACAGTATTCCAGCTGAGCTATTCAAAATCTTAAAAGACGATGCAGTAAAAGTGCTACACTCAATTTGCCAGCAAATTTGGAAAACTCAACAGTGGCCACAGGATTGGAAAAGATCAGTTTATATTCCAATTCCAAAGAAAGGCAGTGCCAAAGAATGTTCAAACTATCGCACCATTGCACTCATTTCACATGCTAGTAAAGTTATGCTTAAAATCCTACAAGCTAGACTGCAGCAGTACCTGGATCAAGAACTACCAGAAGTACAGGCAGGATTTCGAAGAGGCAGAGGAACTAGAGATCAAATTGCCAACAAATGCTGCATCATGGAGAAAGCTAGGGAGTTCCAGAAAAACATCTACTTCTGCTTCATTGACTATGCTAAAGCCTTTGATTGTGTGGATCACAACAAACTGTGGCAAGTTCTTAAAGAGATGGGAGTACCAGACCATCTTGTTTGTCTCTTGAGAAACCTATATGTGGGTCAAGAAGCAACAGTGAGAACTGGACACGGAACCACTGATTGGTTCAAAATTGGGAAAGGAGTCTGGCAAGGCTGTATACTGTTGCCCTGCCTATTTAACTTATATACAGAGCACATCATGAGAAAGGCAGGGCTAGATGAATCAAAAGTTGGAATTAAGATTACCGGGAGAAATATCAACAACCTAAAATATGCAGATGATACCATTCTAATGGCAGAAAGTGAAGAAGAACTAAAGAGCCCCTTGTTGCGGGTGAAGAAGGAGAGTGCAAAAGTTGGGTTGAAACTTAACATTAAGAAAACCAAGATCATGGCATCTGGCCCTCTCAATTCCTGGCAAATAGATGGGGAAGAAATGGAGGTAGTGACAGATTTTATTTTCCTGGGCTCCAAGATCACTGCAGATGGGGACTGTAGCCAAGAAATTAAAAGACGCTTGCTCCTTGGGAGGAGAGCCATGGCAAATCTAGACAGCACACTAAAAAGCAGAGACATCACCCTGTCAACAAAAGTGCGTATAGTCAAGGCTATGGTCTTCCCAGTTGCAATGTATGGCAGTGAAAGCTGGACCATAAGAAAGGCTGAGCGCCAAAGAATTGAGGCCTTTGAACTATGGTGCTGGAGAAGACTCCTGCGAGTCCCTTGGACTGCAAGGCGATCAAACCGGTCAGTCCTAGAGGAGATCAACCCTGACTTCTCTTTAGAGGGCCAGATCCTGAAGTTGAAACTCAAATACTTTGGCCACCTAATGAGAAGGAAGGACTCACTGGAGAAGAGCCTAATGCTGGGAAAGATTGAGGGCAAGAGAAGAAAGGGGCGACAGAGAATGAGGTGGCTGGATAGAGTCACTGAAGCAGTAGGTGTGAGCTTAAATGGACTCCAGAAGATGGTAGAAGACAGGAAGGCCTGGAGGAACTTTGTCCATGGGGTTGTGATGGGTCGGACACGACTTCGCAGCTAACAACAACAAAGTTGAGGACTTTAAAATCAGGCATTAAAAATAATTTTATAACTAGGTATGGGACCTCTCTTTCACATGTTTATAGTAGAAGTCATTTGTCAAGCAAGATTTTATAGTCCAAGGTATTTCATCATCTCATATAGTAACCTAAAAAGGTAAAAGGTAAAGGTTCCCCCGCACGTGCGTGCTAGTCGTTTCCGACTCTAGGGGCCGGTGCTCATCTCCGTTTCAAAGCCAAAGAGCCAGCGCTTGTCCGAGGACGTCTCCGTGGTCATGTGGCCGGCATGACTAGACACCAAAGGCGCACGGAACGCTGTTACCTTCCCACCGGAGTGGTCCCTATTTTTCTACTTGCATTTTTACGTGCTTTCGAACTGCTCGGTTGGCAGAAGCTGGGACGAGTAACAGGCGCTCACTCTGTTACGCGGCACTCGGGATTCGACCCGCCAAACTGCCGACCTTCTGATCGACAAGCTCAGCGTCCTAACCTACTGAGCCACCGCGTCCCCTATAGTAACCTATGTTCCTCAAATAAAGACACAGGAAGGCAATTCCCCACATATAACTCTGAAAGTCAGTAAACGTTTACTTTCATAGTTCAAGTAGGCCAGTTATGCCACCCAGATGTTCTCTTTACAGCTGAGTAAAGGTGGTGCCAAGGTCAAACGAGTCTTATCTAAAGACTGGGCTTCGAGCCAAGTCTCTTTTAGGAAATTACAAGTTGTACTACCATACATCACCACAAGATGTCACCAATGCCATTTAAAGTTTTTTAAGTCCAAAATTTTTATAATCCTTTTTCCAATTTTATTTCTTTTTTCTAGATAGAAGCAAAAGTCTCCAATAAAAAAAAGAAAATTTTTGGTCCCCACATTTCAGAAACATATAAATCCAATTAAATTAAAATTATTCTTTTAGTGCTTTAATTCCCCTGGGTAGTCAGTCGGCGCTATTCTTAGAGGGTGGGATAGAAATTCCCTTCCCTCTCTCCTCACAGGGGGAAAGATAATTTGGGCAGCTTTACAGGAAAAGAAAATACTTAGGATAAAGAGAAGATCAGATCTCACCCAGCTTCATCCGCATTGCTTTCAAAGTGCTTGATGGTGAGTTTGACTTTGGCTGTCTGCAGCCTAGTGATGGGCCATATTACTATGGCCGGTCTTTCCTCTGCTGGTTTGGATCAGGTGGGGGTCCCCTCCTTGCTCATCACCCCTACAGGGTGACTTTTGTCCCTTTCCAGGGTTCCACAGCAGAACAAAACTGAACATGGAAGATGGAGCTCACCTTCCAGCAGCCATGGCGGCCATGATGGCAAGCTGGAAGTCAGAACCATAGAGTTTTGTGGAGCTGATCTGATCCATGTATCTGTTTGTCATTTCTATCCTCATATAAAACGGACAAAGACTCAAAAAAGTGGGAATTATCTGAAATAAGCAGAAATCATGGCACTAAATATCTGTACACTAGATTAAGTTAGAACTGAATTATGTACATCATGAAAATATGGGCAGATATTATATTTTATGTACCTGGGATTAAGACTTAATCCAAGACAAGACATCATCACAGTTATCTTGTGACAGAGCAAATGGCAATGAGAGGAAGGAAAAACTGCTCCAAAAACTGGGATATGAATGTTAAAATGCAGGAAATTAATTGGAGAGAGCGAGAGAAAGCTGTGCAAATTTATAGAGGCTTGAGTTGCTTGGATGAAAGTTTGTGCAACTTCTTTCTGTGCCACTGCTTCGGATCTCTTTTCAGATAGAGATGTAGCATATCTAATTTTTCCAAAGTCAGCCATTTCTACTGGCTAACATCTTCACTATTTCCTGCTAGTAAAATCCTAATAAATGGTTGCACAACAAGGAGTGCATTTATTTTAGAATTTTGCAGAGTCCAGTTACTTATGAATTGAGACAACCTTATGAATGAAGGCAAATATATGTGTCCAGTGGTGGGATTCAATTATGTGAACAACTGGTACTCTGTGTGGATGCCTCTTCTGGAAGTCCATTCTGGGCCTGGGCAACAATAAATTAGCTACCGGTTCTGCCAAAGTGATGCGAACTGGCTGAATCCCACCATTGTACATGTCCCAGGAAAATGTTGCAGGATCCAATCTGGTTCACCAGAACCAGAGGTTTAGTCTTCCAAGCTTTTGGACTTGGGAACTTCTTTCTCACTGTAATTTGTCACATGGCGACAGAATAGTTCCCTGAGGATGGGCTTCAGCATGGATCTGAGAGCTTAGAAGATTAAACCTCTGGTCCTGGTGACTGACCCAGATTGGATCCTGAGACAACTTTCTGCCATTTTAGCGCTTTCAATTCTCCATTTATGGCCATGATGGGGTGAAATTTTGGGAACTGACAAGCAAATATCTGGAGGACATCAAAGCTGGGAAAGGCTGTTGGGGTTGTTCCCTATCAAGGGAAGTTCAAAGTTCTGTTTCTGCTACATGTTCAAGGAAAATGAGGCTTGGCAATTTAGAAGACATCTAACTTCAGCATATCCCTTAGCTAAGGGGAAAAAAAAGACAAAGCAAAGAATCATCCGATTTGTGTATGAGTGGCCTTAGAAACATTAAAAGTGCACAGCAAGGTGGATAGTATGTTTTATAAGGGGAAATAAATGACCATTTTTATAAATGTGCTGATGCTATGAGCCCCAAATAATTACATTCCAACACATTTAACCTCTATCTGCTTTGCAGTCTGCAAATGTCTTCCGGGCCTTCAGAGAAAATAAATTGAGTTTCTTTAAGCTGTCAACACTGTTAAATAAGGGAGACCAACTATGCTGAGCTATAGGCACAATTGTAAAATGTCAACAATGAATATGCTCCTCTTAAATAATTAAACTCTTGTTTTTTCCCCTTTTCAGTTCAACGGCATTCAGATTACGGTAGAATACAGTGCGTTTAATAGGGAGAGACGATCTTTAAGTGGTCATAATATAGTTTTTTCCTATAACTTGCCTTATTGATCAGTCTCTTCCTTATATTTAACACAGAATAAGACTTTTCCCCCTTTCCTATGATTACTAAATAACTTCGTTTTGTGGCTGCTTTTTATCCAATGGGATCCCTTCTATGACTGCCTTGGTCCACCTGCCAACAGTTCTTCTGGCTATGTGACCAGCCCATTTCCATTTCCATTCTTTTACTCTCTTGATGATATTGTATACTTTTGTTTGTTTTCTAATCCATGTGCAGTCTTTATATCTTGTCTTGTGATGCCGAGCTGTAGTTATCCCAGACTCCCAAAAGACCCTTTTGATTCCTATATCCCAAAAGACCTTTTTGATTCCTATATTAAAAGTTACAAAGTTCTCCCTTCCTGTCTCTAGTGATAACACTTCTGCCTTCCCCCCATTTGCAATTGTAAAGTCACATTCCTGCATTCCATTCCTGCCTCTGGTGATAAAACTCTTTCTTCTCCATTTACAATCACATTCCTGCCTCTGGTGATTCTTCATTTACAATTGTATATAACAAGACTTGTTTCATGTAAATTGCCCATGCCTCAAGATATGGCTTCCTGTCTCCTGTAATTGTCTTTGTTTCAAGTTATGCTTTTCAAGTCATGCCTTCCTGTGATAACCCTTGTCTTCCCTGTTAGCATTTGTATATGGTTCCTGTCTCCTGTAATTATCTGTGCCTCAAGTTATGTCTTCCTATGATAATCCTTGTCTTCTTTGTTAACATTTGTATAAGATAAGGTATGCATTATTGTTTCCTGTAATGACCTTTGCCCTCTTCATTAGCAGTTCTCTGTTAGCATAAGCTATGCTTTATTGTTTCCTGTGATGACCTTTGCCCTCCTCATTAGCAGTTGTATGCTACGAACTATGTTCTCCTATGACCTCACATATGTTAATTCCTCATGTGTACTTCCCCCCGCCCTGATGAAACTGCCCAATAAAAGAGGGTGTGCAAAGCTGTTTGGGGGCAACAACATCAACCCCGGGCACTCTGTGCTCCCTCACCTTGAACAAACTTGTGTTGGTGCCTCAGTTTGTCCCAGGATTCTGTCTCTGCGCTATCGCAGTTCCCAAGTGTGACCGTTGGAACGTCCGGCACACTGGGTCGGTGGCAAAGGGCTAAATCCTTCCCTATTCAAGGTGTTCACCCTTGCGAGGGTCCCTCTAAATTCTCACCCCTGTTACGGGGCTCTAAGAGTTGAGGCCAGAACCCTGACCGGTCGCTCATCGCACCGAGCATGTATCTTTCCATGACTTTTTGTACCATTCGTAACTTTTGTGTTGATTGTGAGGTTAGTGTCCAAGTTTCACTAGCATATATTAGATGGAGCAGGTAGCACGCACTAATCGAAAGCCTTTTTCTTCAAGCATAGGGGAAGGTTGTTCTTAAAAAATTTGAAACTATTTGAAGTATATGTTAATTTTTGCTTCCCCTCCTCCTTCCATTTAAGAGCTCATAAAACAAACCGTTTCTTTTGAATTATGAACATGCTTTCTAGTTGGTTGCAGTTCTCCAAAAAGATTAAGTTAAAATGCACCTTTGCATTCAACATGCACATGATTAAAAATGTAAATATCATCAGCTGAGTGTGATAATAATGTTCAAGGTCGAAGCTAACACAGGATGGAGAGTTTATTCTTTCCTTTCCTGTGATAATCTAGGGTAAAAATCTCTCTCCTAAAATGAATATTTGCACTGGAAGGAATCCAGCTACCCTAGAAAACTTTCCTCCTAATATAAATTGAACAAGGACAAGGATCAAAAGATCCAGATGGGATGGCACCACAAACAAAAACTAAAATAACAATAACAGCAGCAATATATCTGGCTTTGCAAATTATCCATCTCTTCTCAGGGAAACATAGAAGGTATTCCTTTAAAGTTTATTACGAAAGCTTCCTTGAAACCCAGGGCTGCTGATCTGAGTTCATACATCACCTTAAGCCTTAATGCTGATCATTTCGTTTTGGCGTAGTGCTGGAGCAAATCATTATAACTTAATAAACCAAAATTTATGACAGAGGTGGGGTGACAGTAGTCCCTAGGGCTGTTGTGACCCAGGTTTTCTATCCTTCCTTCCCCTAGCTCTTGTCTCCTGTACATTCCATTACCCCTATTCCCTAACCCTTCCTTCCTTCCTTCCTTCCTTCCTTCCTTCCTTCCTTCCTGTTTGCAGACTAGATCTACCTTATAAATTAATAATTACCTCTCCCTACAAGTCTGCCCCCAAGACAATCAATCAAATCTTCCCCAAGTCTCTTTGCAATATTGTGCCACCCATAGCAACAATCAACACCCTCCAAAACATTAAACGTACATGTTTCCACCCTAGCATTCTGTAAATCTATCAAACTGGGATTGAGTCACAACATTTTCATAAGCCACAGCTTTATCCAAGGTACAAATCGAATCTCTTTGGCACTGCAGAGCAGCCTGAAAAACCAAACGCAACTGCTGGAATCTGTCAGCAATATATCCTGTCTAAGTATCCTTGGAACCTGCGAGAGGCTTTGCCTTAACTAGCTAGAAAAAGAACATTCAATTCCCTAGAATCTTTTCTATTATTATTATTTACTAAGTTCTGTTCTAGCGAACAAACAACTAAACAACAAGCTTTTCATTAAGCGAATGACTTTTAGTGTGCTCTTGGCAGCTAGCCATCTTGTAGAACCCTCACCGTGGACTGTTATAGACCACATCTTGTTAATGGATTTTCCTCTCATTCAGATTTCCCATTATCAAGGTCACCAAATACAGTGGATCCTTGGGGCTTTCCAATTGCTTTGGCCAATACGTGCTCATCTATCACCAGCTAAGACTTCTCCTTTACTGTAACAGATGGAGGGAATGGTCGAGTACATTGGTCATTAATATATCAGCCTGTAGCAATGGTTGTTCCAAGTCTTAAACTATCATTCATCTCAAGCAAATTGCAGGCACTTGACACCAGGTCTTGCCAAAATGGGGAGTGAAGGTCTTTTCTGTCTCATTGTCCTTAAAATGTTGCACTTAGAATCTATCCCAAAGTATATTGACTTTGGCCTATTTATTTTCCTTGTTCTTAGGCTGAAACTACTGAGCAAAAAAAATATATATGCTGGAGTGCTTCACAAAGTGTGTTAGTCAAAACCAAGCACCTTTCGTAGGCTCTCATAGTTGCCACAAAACGACCCCTATTTCTCTCCCCAGGCATGCCCTGTTTTTGCCTCAGCAGCAATCGGGGCAAAAGCGTTATAGATAATCCTCGACTTATGCCCACAATCAAGCTTAAAATGTATGTCGCTAAGTCTATTTGCTAAGCAAGTTATTAAGTGAATCACTGCACTTGTTAAGTTAGTAACAGGATTGTTAAGTGAATCCGGCTTCCCCATTGACTTTGTTTGTCAGAAGGTCACAAAAGGTGATCACATGACCCTGGGACACTGCAACCGTCATAAATATGAACCAATTTCCAAGCATCTGAATTTTGATCCCGTGACCATGAGGATGCAGCAATGGTCTTGAGTGTGAAAAATGGACGTAAAATCACTTTGTTCAGTGCTGTTGTAACTCTGAATGGTGTAAACAAACTGTTGTAAGTCAAGGACAATCTGTATCTGTCCATCCACAGATGCTTTGGGACAGCAACCTGTCAGCTGTCCCACTTAGTCATCTAGCAAAGAAAGACTGCTGGCCATTTGTTTTGCCAAGAGCATACTTTACTGAAGCTTAAATGGCTACAGAAGTAGCATAAGCTGAATCTGAGGTTTTCCTGTGCAAACAACACAAACAAAAGTTCCCCCTCCCCTTCCCCTGCCCCGGCCCATTCCCCGTTATCTGCAAATGTTTGGTCAGGGGCTTGTATATTGTTTAGGAAACAGGTGCTCGGTTCCCAGTTCTGCATATCTTTGGTTGACTCTGGCTGGCTGTAGACCATTCTGCCACTTCCAGAAGTCTATTCTGGGCCTGGGCACCAAAAAATTAGCTACCGGTTCTGCCGAAGTGGTGCGAACTGGCTGAATCCCATCACTGGTTCTGTTGGGCTTCCGTCCACCCCTCTTCCTTACATTCCAATTTTTGCCACTCCCCACCCCACCCCTGCCAGTGCTAATGTCAGCCTGTCAACTCACGAAGCTTAAATAGGTGAGATGCAACCATGACACAACTTCTCACAGAACACAGCTGCTTTAATGCTTCAGAGAAAGGTGCTTCATTCCCACGAATGAAAATATCTTTTTGGAATATTTTACTCTGTCTCCTGTATACTTTTCATTTTCTTTCTGTTCCTCTCTCTTCCCAAACACCCATTAGTATTATAAGGCCACTCTCTTTTCACCAGGATTTATGGCTGTTGTACTCTACAAATCTTGGGATTCCTGGAACCTATTGAAAATCTCCTTTCCTTTGTTTGGAAAATGCCACATTTATTGATATAAACAGCAAAGCTCATACCAGAGTGGGAATAATGGGATGCAAGGTAGAGCAAATTTAAGTTGCAATAAATCAGCATTTGTGCAGATATATCTGCTCAAGACCTGTAAATCCCAAACACTGTGGAGTAGAGCTGCTTGCCACATTAATATTTTAACCTCCAGATATCCAGACACTCCCCACTTAGTGCATTTTCAGACAGCCATAAAAGCAAGGTTCTCTAGCCAGGCACTGAGGAACTGCAGTGATGACCTCAGAGGAGCTATGCGATGGCAGTTAGAAAAACCTGATTTAATAGAAGAGAATGCTTCTATTCTCTTCTATGGCACTGATGATGTTACCTAGTTGGGTAGTGGAATGTCTGCCAGCAAACAACCAAGGTCCACAACAGAAAGAAAGCATTAGAAAGTAACTGAGAAGGTTATAAGAGAGAAGGAGAGAGAATGCTGTCCAGATTTTCAAGATTCTGTTATCTAAAAAGTTAGAGCTGATTCATTCTTGTGAAATCCATTTCCTGACCCGGCCTTTTTTAAAAGGCTGATAAATATTACACAGCCCCTAAAAAGTGGTACATTTGGTTATAGTACAGTTGTACTGATAGCATTTTTATTTTAATCCTGCTGTATTGATATTTTGTAAGCAGCTAAGGGTTTGTACAAATGGAATGGCATATAAAATGAATGAATGAATGAATGAATGAATGAATGAATGAATGAATGAATGAATGAATGAATGAATGAATATGATCTATACTGAATTTTAATAACTGCATTATTTCAGACAGGAATAACCAAATCATTAAATACTAAGAGATAAGCTAGAGTATGTGAGGATTAGAGAAACTGTCCCACTAAATAAATGACTAGCCAATTGGATACTGAGAGAAAGATAATTCATTAGGTACTGAGGCTCTTCAGTCTAAACCACGGGTCTCCAACCCTGGCAACTTTAAGACTTGTGGACTTCAACCTCCCAGAATTCCTCATCCAGCTTTGGGAGTTGAAGTCCACAAGTCTTGCCATTTGGAAAATGGGTTGACCCCCTCTTCTTTGTGGCAGCCCTTCAAATATTGAAACACTGGATATATTTCCTATACTGCTGGAACAAACAATATTTGTTCCAAATAGTGGAACAAATTAAAAAAGGTTAAAATGTGTAACTTAAAAGCGGGGGAGAAAATCAATCAATCAAATGTATTATACTTGTTCTTATCATTCTACATACGTTGAATGAACCGTCTATTTCTAAATCAGCCTTTATTCTTTAGCAAGAGAACCTTAAAAAAACAATGATGTCCCATTTTCTTTGCCTTTCTTTCTCAGCTTCTACAGGGGTAAAGGATAGCTTACATGTACAGCGGTGACGTGAGTTAATTGCATAGTTACTGAGAAAGGATGTGGGAGCCCATGGGAGTGAGGTCTTTGAAAGGCTGCTGGGTTGCTCATTATCTCCTTCCCTTCTCTTGTTTCTGCTTTGCTCTGTTTCATCCTGAGACACGCGCTGTGGAATACAAATGACCCTAGAGTTAGCAGAGTCTAGACCAGGCCACCAGTGTAATTAATAAGGGCAATAAGAAAACTTAGCTTGTTGTAAGTAATTTGCATGTTAGTGGAATTGAGTTTTGACCAAAAAAAAAAAGTCTTTCCTCTTTGATTGACAGTTCTACATATTGATGGACAGGTTAACATTTTCTCTTCAGCTCCCCTTTCTCATGATTAATGGCATTTCCAGTTGTTAAAATTGATGGGTTATGAAAGGGAGAGAAACAGAGGGGAAAATGGCCTAGTCAATGCACTAATATGGATAAAGTTAGATTAAAATTTATGGACCAACAGTTTTTGCTATATAAAAATCATTTAAAGTATGCATGTTGCAGATATCACTTTCTAAGTTATATTTCTCTGCATTTTCATCACTAGCTCCTGAACTTTTAGTGCCTTAAAAATCAGAACTTTAGTGAATTAATTAGGCAGCAAATAATCTTGGTCCAGCCTCTAGTTTCCGAGACTAGTTGCTTCCAGAAAAATCATAAACAAAATATGAAGCTAATAAGCTTTCTGTACTGTGTCTTGTGGTATGTAAGTTCACCTTGCTCTTATAAATTAGAACTCTTCAGGTTTTCTACATGGTGCTCCAATGTAATGGGATGTGGGGAAAAACCTTGTGAGAATGGGCAAAGACAGGCTTCCAAGGGAACTGACAGGTAATAGGCAGCATTGGCTCCAGATTGATAGCAAGTGGGGCAAGAGACTCAAAAGAGGCCCTCCTGAGGCTCTGAGGCTTTAAAAGAAATAGGGGGAGAATTTTACCTAGAGGATTTTGTCGATGTAGCTTTACAATAAAATGGAATTTACTCATTTGATCTTGATCCTTACCTGGTTGGCCCAGAAAGGTCAACATCCAACTATATTTAAGTGAACATGTTTTCTCAGGGTGTCTATGGAGATTCTCAGTCATCCAGGTCATGGCTGTCCCCAAGGTGCTTTTTCAAAAGGTAACTGGACTCTGTTTTTCCCTGAAGACATTTTGCTTCTTGTCCAAGAAGCTTCTTGAGTTCTGAAGAAGTTTCTTGGATGAGAAACAAAATGTTTTCAAGGAAAAACAAAGTCCAATTACCCTTTGAAGAAACACCTTTGAGATGGCTTTCTTAGGCTGATAATCTGCCAGCTTTGGCCAGCAATTTAATTATAGAATCTAATTAACTATCAGTGAATTGGTTAGTGAAAATGGAGAAGCATTCTCCTCCAAATGTTGAAAAGAGAGATGCTTCCAAGTTGCTAGAGCACATCAATCACTCAAGATCTAAAAAATGGCCAGGCACTGAGGGAAGTGTGTTGAAAAGATGATGAAGGCTATTGCCAAGTTTTAATTCCATTATGATCAATTATCTTCAGATTATAGTGAGGAAGTTTATGCCAATAACTGAAATAGAAAATAAGTCAAAAACTTTGGAGTGATAGCATAGCCAAAAGAAAATCTTAAATGCAGCTCTGTGGGAACATATTCTTTCACTTCTGCTGATACATAACAATAAATCTCTCTCATATTATTACCGGTCAGATAAAAATGATAGGGAATAAAACAGTTATAGAGACCAAATATTCCATTATCCACTTTGCTTTTTTCATTCCTGTGTAGTGCAGCATATGCAAAAGAAAAAATATTAGGGTTGTTTTTTTTCAGTGATAACAAAAATGAGGGGAAAAATGCTTAGAGAAGTAGGCATTGTACAACCGGAGTTCCGTTTCCCTCAACTGAAGCTGAGTGAAGAACTTGCTTTATTTTAAACCACATGAACGCAGACAAAAGGAGCATAAAATTGCGAGGTCATCAACTAGCTCTACCTAAGGGAATAAACTTCAATAAAAAGTGACCGTTGCTACCTCAGTAACAAAGAATAATGAGCCATACCAGGCAAGTCCCTAAGAAGAAAAACAAATAAAATTCAATGCAGAGTTCTACCAGGACCTTTAAAATGTTGTTGTAAAGAGGTGTGGGGATGTTTATTTAGCAGAGCATGTAACAAAGTGATCTAGAGACAGTCACAGGATGTGCTTATTCTTAAAAAAAGTTTAAAAAACTGCAGCTTAGATTAGGATCCAAAAGTAGACAAATGGTATAGAGAAAAAAAAACCTACATACACATACATTCTCTTTCTCCCCCCAGTTAAATACTGATGAATATATTTCAAGAATAATAGTACAATCTATGTGTATGTGTTTTTTTCAATGCTGATATTTTAATGTTTTATTTAGTTTTAGTGTTCTCTTTTTCTCCTTTTTTGGAGTTTGTATTTTTAACACTATAGGGACGCGGTGGCTCAGTGGGTTAGGACGCTGAGCTTGTCGATCAGAAGGTCGGCAGTTTGGCGGGTTGAATCCCGGGTGCCGCGTAACAGAGTGAGCGCCTGTTACTCATCCCAGCTTCTGCCAAACTAGCAGTTCGAAAGCACATAAAAATGCAAATAGAAAAATAGGGACCACTACGGTGGGAAGGTAACAGCGTTCCGTGTGCCTTTGACGTCTAGTCATGCCGGCCACATGACCACGGAGACGTCCTCGGACAAGCGCTGGCTCTTCGGCTTTGAAACAGAGATGAGCACCGGCCCCTAGAGTTCGAAACGACTAGCACGCATGTGCGGGGGAACCTTTACCTTTTTATTTTAACACTGTGAATGAAATAAATATTCACAAAAAAAGAGGCCAAATGGAAGTGGAAGAAATTGGAATGGTTCCACTGGATAGTAGTGTGCTCCAGAGAGCTAAAGATTAATAATGATAATAAGCTTTTTCAGCACCTTTTATAGATGGACTCCTAGTCCTATATACCAGGCAAGAAACAAAAAGAACATCATGACAACTTTTAAAAAATTAGCAATGGCTTCCTGAAAAAAAAACCAAAAAAAAGTACCGTGTTTGGAAACAAGAAGCCATCAGCACGCCAAAAGCACAGAGAAATTATGCTTCCTATCCTCCAATCTTTGAAAGCATTTTTCTTTTGCTGTTTCTTCTGATGTCATCACGAATGGTGACAAACAGATCGGCAAAACCTGTGATCACCACATTAGCTCAGAGGGATTCTTTGGCAAAGGTCTTGCGGTGACAGTTATTGGGGGGGGGGAATGCCAAGCAAGAATGATCAAACTCTAGGAGTCATGCCTTTTAGCAAATTAAGGTACTTTTCAACTCAGTGAATTCTTGGAGTAGACAACCCTTTTAAAAATATGTGCTTGTGGGTGTCACATGATCTTAGGAGGCAAGAGAGCTTTAAAAAAAAGTTCAAAGATATAATCTGAACATTAGGTCTAAGAGTATATAATAAACTGAACTCAGTTGTATTTAAAAGCTAGGATAAATTAAAAAGAAAATAATTTATTATTTTAAAAATGAAGATGCTGCATTTATGTACTATTCTTCAGCCAAGAGGCTTAGAGTGATTTATTCAGGCACGGCCTGGGGAAAACAAAACCCAGCTTATCCTGTCTCTGTTTTGTTGCCTAAAAGTTGTCAGGGAGGGAGCAAGTCTGAGGTCAGTGAAGAAATTTGTTATGATGTATTCTTTTTTATTATTATTTATGCCAATAGTTCTCAACCAGTGGTTTGCGGCAGGCCATGATGTTATCATAGGGGGTCCATGAAGGCTTCAAGAAATGTTATGATTTTAAATCTTGAGTCTTGGGGGGGGGTCAGTCTGTGGTCATAAAAGGTATTTAAAGGGGATCCATGGTGAAGAAAAGCTTGAGAACCACTAATTTATGCTATAATAATATGGATCTTGTGATCTGGATGATTTCAAATTTCCACTGAAAAAAATAACTGGGTTTTTTTTTCAACTGCTCTTTGAATAATACAAGCTATCTTATCCCACTTCCATGGTGAGTCACTCATCTCAAGATCTTCTCTCCACTTCATCTTCCATCTTCTCATTGCCCAATTCCTCCTTCACCAGTCTAGTAAGCTCCCTCCTTGTCAGGCTCCAAAAACCAAAGGAAAGCATGTTGAGGTTCCTTTATTGCAGTTTCCTTTATTGTTCTCATCTACAGACATTTTGTCAAACTAAAACAGACTACTCGCACCATTAAACATCTACTCAGAATTCCTAGGGAGGAGCTGTCTTAACTTACTTCCTCTGCACAAACTATATAAACTTTGCTATTTCTTGCTTCTCTGGAATATACTCCTTCCCTCCTGAGAATCCAATTACATTCTGCTACACTACTGGACTTCCATCTATGAATCAAATTTGAGTGGTTTTCTCATACTATCCAGCTACTATCCCTTGTAGGTCGAATCCCTATGCTACCTGCAGCTGGAGTCCCAGTCTAATGTTGGGCTTCTCCAGCTTTGGTGTTTTGCTGGATGAGCCATTCAGAGCCTCAAGTGTCACATAGTGTTAGACCAGGGGTCTTCAAACTTGGCCCTTTTATGACTTGTGGACTTCAACTCCCAGAATTCCTCAGCCAGGCACACTGGCTGAAGAATTCTGGGAGTTGAAGTCCACAAGTCATAAAAGGGCCAAGTTTGAAGACCCCTGTGTTAGACACTTGAAATCCCTGCAGCTTTTAATCTTGAACTAAGAGTACTGAAAAGCATGCAGTTGGCTATTCTAGCCGTAAGAATACTAAACCATCAGTATTCCAATAGATGGAATTTTAAGTTGGGATATCTGTTCCCTCTGATAGCTAGAGAGAAAATGGCCATTTTGGTGAAGAAGCCAGTCACAGGAGAGAGAGCAGTCTTGGGCAAGCCAATTGGACTCGGAAGATTGCTGATTTCTAGCTTTTCATAGCATAAGACAGAAAACACTACTTTCCATGCTGGAAGACCTTACCCTGCTTTCAACCTCCCTCAGCATAATCTGGCAATAAAATGGAGATTACATTATAGAACCATGTTCTCAAGAATTTATTATAGGGACCTCTTCATGCTGCAAAAAACAACCCATGCAGATAAACAGATTGACTGAGCCTTGGTGGAGCAGTGGGCTAATGCCTCCTTAAGTAACACCAGCTGCCTGCAATTAGTGCAGGTTCGCGTCCCACCAGGCTCAAGGTTGACTCAGCCTTCCATCCTTCCGAGGTAGGTAAAATGAGGACCCAGATTGTTGGGGGCAATTAAGCTGACTTTGTAATAATGCCGCTTGGGGGGGTGTGAAAGCCCTAATAAGCAGGCATATACATAGAATGAAGGCTACTGCTAAGTTTGTAAGCCGCCCTGAGTCTTCGGAGAAGGGCGGGATATAAATGGAATTAAAATTAAAAAAAAATAAAAAAATAAACTCCTAAATCTCTGCAATCGGGTGAGTTCATCCAAAATGAGTCTACTGAAGACTATTAGCAATAATTTGACAGTTTGAAGGCACCTCAGGAAAAAAAAATGCTATCTTCCAGATGGTTATCTTCCTAGAGAAAACACAGGAGAGATAAAATGAAAGTGGAAAACATCAATGTAATTCCGACGTGATTGTTTATATTTAAGATTTATATCCTTGTTCCAAATGAAATAAAGGTGGTGAGTTTGCTATATTGATTTGAAGGGTTTACATTTTGTGCCTTAGAAACAGCTCTTCTGAAGCATCAAGAGCTCTTTTTTTTTTTTGAAGTGGAAATCATTTTGGAAGGGGAAATCAATGATTTTTTTTAAAGCACAGTATTGTAAAGATATTTCTTAAGATATTCATTCATGAAAAAGAGTCTTTGACAGACTCTTTGGTTGGATTTCTTTCGTTCCTCCCTCTGAGTTTAATCTCTCAAGGCAGATCCCAAGTTGCTTGAAAGAAAAACACAGTGAAGCAGCATTATAATTTTGACTTATAATACTCACATATTGATTTCTTTATGTTCGCCGGCACAGAGGCACCTGATTCAGTTGACCAAGTGGAAGGGGATTTCCTATCCTATTATTTTAAATGACAATATCATCAAAATATTACCTACCTCTGCAGTTTGAGAGGAAAAATGGAATGACTTGAGCTTTCCTTTACTATACTTCATAAGCTGAAGAGAGTGAAGAATAAAATAAGCTTTTTGAGAGTTCACAGTGGTAGGGAAATAAAGCTATTCTACTTTTACATCAGCTAAATAGAAAGAGTAATGCTTCAACGTGTGTTGGGTTGAAATCAGCCCACATATATTTTGTGTAACAGAATGGGACAATAATGGAACAATATATTATTTTAATACAGATAGAAAACAAATGCAGTTAAATCTTGGATGGATGGATGGATGGATGGATGGATGGATGGATGGATGGAATGACTGATGGATCAACTGATGGATTAATGGGTTGATGAGCACCTGTCCTAACCCATTAAACTGCACAGAATTTTGCCAAGTTGGTGGACATTCCACAAATAAAAATCTAATCATCTGAGAGCTTTGAAATGAAACAAATTATTTGGTAGCAGGCAGTGATTTTGACCATTCACACAGCATATATGTGTAAATGTCAATGAAACACCAGCAGAAAAAAAAGGAGCTCTTTAATTTTTGCACAAAAGGAAGAGACTTTCTGAAGCTTTCTACCATGTATATTCATGTGTGTGCACAATGATCAGATATTTGATTCACAAAGCTGTTTTATAATTTAGTGAATTAGTTTTCTGTATTTAATTTTTTAGTATACCTTTTGCACTTACGGTATTTCTTTTTAGTTCCATCCATGTTTGTTTATTTATTTCTGTCAATCATCTTCTAGAAAATATATATTGTTGCATAATATTATTTATATTATTTCCCAGATTTAGGATTTGATTTAGGAACCAACTGTTACATATTCTGGTCAATTAATCAATAGCCTAATTATTTACTAGCAGTCTGGCTCTATAACCTTATTACATAATTGTGTGCCCAGTATTAAATGTTAAATTGATTCCTCTATAAAGAGCACATCACATTAATCTTTATCTTTATCTTTATCTTTATTAGACTTATATACCGCCCTTCTCCCGTAGGACTCAGGGCGGTTCACAAGGTTTTTAAAATAACAATACAACAATTACAAAAATTAAGAACAGTTAAAATGATTACATTTAGACCTTGAATAAATATAAAACCCCAATTAAAATCCTATTAAAACCCCAATTAATACTCTCAGTCCAGGCCAGAAAGCTCAAAGAGCCAAGTCTTCAGGTCCCGGCGGAATGAGCGAAGGTCAGGGGCAGTCCTAAGCTCTACGGGCAGCTGGTTCCAAAGGGTAGGCACACCCACAGAGAAGGCCCTGTGGGGACAAATGCTTAATGAGGACAAATGCTTTTCGGTGGCCTAAAAGTTAGGTGCACAGTGGTACAACCATTTTCACTAGAGAATCCCAGAAGGCGTTTCCATACGGAAACCTCAAATCAACTCAATACGATCCAGTTCTTTTTATAAAAAAATGATTCTCAATTTCTCACTTTTAAACAATAAAAGAAAAGTTTTGTCAAGCAAATGGATCAAGTTGATGAATGTGTTTTATCAGCAGAATGGATTAGACTGTTTGCATTTTGTCCCCCACAATTTCAATTCATCCTGCCAATAAGACATATTTCATCACAGTTCAGGTCTGCCATGCTGACAGAATGAATTCTGTCAACAGCCTAAATCCATCCTGTCAACAAAATCACTTCAGTGGGGAAATAACTCAATCTCTTCTGTCAACAGAAAGCAGAAAATTGCATTGTTGGTATTTTTAAAAGAAAAAAATCATATATGATAAAGCACCAATGGCTAAATAGTTCCAGTTTAAGAATGGGTGAGAAATCAGGAGTTTGTAAACTGATCCATCATGTTAACTAGGGAGAAACATGACAGAGAGTTCAAGGGCTAAGTGGCTGACACAGCATTTGGGTTCTTAGCAAATCTGGAATTTTATTTTTTCTTGTGAATTTGTCGGTCTCATTTTTCAAACACTGGCATGATGGACTTTGTCTTTTCTGGCAGCATTTGAAAAGCTTTGGGTGAGACAGAAGACACTTTGAAACATGTGAACACGGCTAGGTAACTGATGAAGGATGCTGAAATTATGTGTGTTGGAAACTGAAATATTAAGACAAATCACTCCTTTAGTGTTAAAGACCTTCAGATGAAATGCCTGCAAGGATCTATTTTTCATCACTGAAAATGGCTGCAAGACAACCCATATAGATGTTGGAATGGTTTACTTCACCCTAACAGAAATCATGTTAAAAAAAGAAAGTCTTCTACCAGCCGTAAAACCTTATGTGCATAATATTCAAAACCAAGAACATACTGTCCACAGGAGGTAGATTAAAGAAGCTAATTGATTTGCTTCACCATTATTTTCTGAATGAACCAGTTCCCTTGGTTCACACAACATGCTGGATCTTTAATCATGGCTTATGAACCATAGTCACATTACTTATTGAGTATAATCAGCCAAAATTACACAAATAATATTTTGGCTTAGGATAATGGAAAATACAAATGAACATTTGATACTTTCTATTATTCTTTTAATGCCACGCAAAAATTGCTTCAATTTGACTCAGAAGTACTACATTTCTTTGTTGTTGCTGTTCGGTGTCTGACATTTTGTGACCCTATGGACCATAGCATGCCAGGGTTCCCTATCCTCCACTGTCTCCTGGAGTTTGACCAAATTCACATTCATTGTGTCCATGACTCTGTCTAACCATCTCATCTTCTGCCATCCCCTTCTCCTTTTGCCTTCAGTCTTTCCCAACCTCTGAGTCTTTTCCAATGAGTCCTTTCTTCTCCTTTGGTGGCCAAAGGATTTGAAATTTGAACCCAGTATCTGTCCTTCCAAAGAACAATCAGGTCTGATTTCCTTTAGGATTGACTGATAGGTCTGTTCAAAACCCTATTTGAAGAAATGCAAGCTTAAGTATTTTAATTATATGTTATTCAGTAATATAATGTTAAAGTCTGTGGTTTATTTTTACTCCCTCTACTTGGCAGGTCTGTTTTGTGGAAATGATATGCCAGTGGCTGATTTTTATAACTGTAGCTTTTATTAATCATTGCATGAAAAAGGTGTACATATGTTTTCTGTAAGGATATCTGGCAGGTTCATGGAGTTTAACCAAGAAGACTTGCAGAGTTATAAATAAATAGACAGAGATATTTTTCTGGATAGAATTTATATGTGCTAGGAGGGCAATCATGACCTGGAGTGTACCTGTACCTATTCGTGGCTTTGAATGTGAAAAACAAAGCTATCAAAGCTTTAACAAAATCAAATAGATGAAATGTCTGCTGTGCAATAAACCTGAACCAAATAATTCAACAACTGAAAAAGTTTGGTCAGAGATGTTGGTCAATGCATGACCTCATTTTACTGAAATTCACCCCTTCTGCTACATAACATTTCCTGAGTAGAAACAAAAGGAACATTTTGTAGGGAAAACAGATAGTAGGGCAAGTGATTTTTCATTAGCAACATCACCGCCTCTTCTAACCATCTTCCCAAATGTCAAGGAGTTATTTGAAAATGTACACATTGCTTTCTTTGTGCTTTCTTGAAGACATATATTCCCAAGACATATTTTGATGTGGAGTTTGTTCCCTTTTTTTTCTCTTCTTAGTAAGTAGAATGCATCCGATGAAAGCTCAACACTGCAGAAACTAGAAATATCCACAATCATTGCAAACAAACTTTTAAGCCATTGAAGGAACAGAGCCATCTTACAACAAAGTTCAGTTCTGAATAATATTGGGCTGGGTATGAATAATTTCCAAACTTTTGAGATAAAAGTAATATATTTGTGGTATAGAGGAAAACATCAGACTGAAAGAAAGACCATAGACAAAAACTCTTCATCTCCACAGAGGACAATAGACTTTAAAGCTTTGTTGGCATTTCTTGGTCATCATCCCTACATACTAAAATTTGTCAAATACATGAAGTGGTAATTAGACTTCAACTACATCCTTATTAGCTATTTTTCTAAGGAAAGCTCTGGATTTTAGAAGCTTGTTTGTTGAGGTTGAATTGTTCTAAGCCAAAACTTCACTTACCTTGCTTCTAAGGAGAAATTAGATATTATAAGGGCTCCAACCTTACCGGAAGCAATCCAGCTTCAGAATAGATTATTTCAACATCAAAATGGAGATCAGAATTGAATATCTGGAGGCTGGATTTTGAAATCTTTTACGTACTTTTGCTGGATTAATTTCTGTTGAAGCTGTGTTTCTGATGCTGGTTTAGAGACAAATGTTCAATAAACCATGCCCTTCCATACACACACATTTTCACATTGTGAGCTGTAAGATTTTTTCCCCCATTGTTTGCAGTTGCTGATATCAACAGACTCCTACATAGGAATATTTAGGGAAAATTCAAAATAATAAAATTGCACCTGGATATATATTTTAATTGGTGGGTACACATTAAAAACAATCTATCCAACTAACACATCTAAAGAATTCCTGGGAAAAACAGCAGATCAACTCCTCCAAAGGGTACTTGAAGTTTCTTCACTTTCAAGTACTTCCCACTTCTTATTCTTTCTGTTAACTACTGTTTCTTCATTGAAATTCACATATCACATTAAAAATATTCTATGGTTTCTACTAGCTATCTAATTTTCAAACATAAAAAGAGAAATGCTTAACTGTTGGAAAGAACTGTCTGAATGACTCACTTGTTCACTCATATAGCCCACTTATCCATTTATCTAAGAAAAGAAAAATGTGAAAGAGACTTAACCAAGAATAAAATGTATTGTGACTTCAATCCTAAAGCAGAAGGAAAAGGAGAAAAGTTGTCTCTGAAAATAATTAGGCAGACACAAGTTTCTTTGATAAAAGTACAATATTGAATCATTGTTCACTTTCTGTGCTCCTTTATAGGAATTGAATATATTTCTGCAGTAACTTGTTGATCCGAAAAGTGGACCCTGCACCTGTGGGAAAACATTAGGATGAAGAAGAACTAGTGAACCACAAAACAATCTAGGTATCTTTGTCTCTCTGTTTTCATTTAACTGTCTTGCTAGCTTCATTGCACTTCCAAAGCCATTGTCCATAAACAAAAGGAAAAACAAAACCTCCAAATCTGACACTTCAAAAAAAATTGACTGCATGTTGTCACATCCCCAAAGATTAAAGCTTTTTGGCCTACAGCCAACTCTTCAGATCCCCAGAACAGAGAAAATCGTTCAAACAACCAGGATCAATGAGTAAAGGGAAAATTGGTAGCTATGGCCAACACCATGGATCTTCATGCCAAGATCTCCATATTGATGGACATGGTGGAAGACCTCAGGAGAATAAATCTGCCCTCTGCCTAGACACTTTCTTCCAGCCCAAGACTAGAACTATGAAGATTCATATGTATATGCATATACACATTTGTAGATTGATGCATATAACAGAATAATAGAGTTTGAAGGGACCATAGAGGTCCTTCTAGTCCAACCTCCTGCTCAGTCAGGAAACATTTCAGACAAGTGGTTGTCCAATCTGTTCTTAAAAACCTCAACCCACAACATCTGGAGGCAAACCATTCCACTGATTAATTGTTCTTTCAGGAAATTTCTCCTTAGTTCTAGGTTGGTTCTCTGCTTGATTAGATTCCATCCATTGCTTCTTGTCCTGCCTTCAGATGCTTTGGAGAATAAGTTGAATAGATCTTTGTGGTAGCCCCTTAGATATTGGAATACTGCTATCATGTCACCCCTTGTCCTTCTTTTTATTAAATTAGTGTATGCTCTTCCAATAATCTTCCCACACCCCACCTGTGTGAACATAATACAGCTGAAAGACAACTATTTCCCCATTTGACTTTCCAATTGTCTCATTGCTTTTGCTATGCTGCAATTTTAATGATGGTTGTCATGACCATTATCTGACATCCGCTAGACTTGTAAACTCAGCAGCCATATTTCTCTGAGTGAAGAAGCCAGAGTATCAAATGCTTTGGCCTTTGCACTTAGTGGATTCTAAAGTCACTGGTCCTTGTGGGAATTTTGTCTTGCAGAAGATTAATTAGTGACAGAGAAGAAAAATGAGGGGGGGGGGGGAAAGTCACAAGAAACTCTCTGAAGAACTATGTGTAGTTTGTTGGTCATTCCTATTCACTACCTACCTGGAATCTAGGAATCTAGGATTAAGGTGATCGGTAAACCCCTTGCTCAAGCAGCAGGCCCTATACCATTTCAGACAAGTGGCTGTGAAATTGCTTCTTCAAAGCCTCCATTGATGGAGCACCCACGGCTTCTGAAGGCAAGCCGTCCCACTGGTTAGTTGTTCTCGCTGTTAGGAAATTTCTCCTTAGTTCTAGGTTGCTTCTCTCCTTGGTTAGTTTCCATCCGTTGCTTCTTGTCTTGTCTATGAGGGGGCAAAGTATAAAGTCAGGTTTCTTTCTCCATGAAGAAGGGAACTGTTCATCTATTTGGCTCCTTTTGTATATGGACAATTATCTCCATTGATCTTACGCCATCTCTAGTGAACCAGATTGTGCTTTGGTTGAGTTCAATGAAACCAGTCCTTTTCCTTGCAATAATTAGGATGAGGGAAACAAACATGCTCTCATGCCCTTGTATTGATAGGACGGTAATCAGGATGACTTGCCAATTACAGCTGATTAACAGTCAGTTTTGTTGGGTTTTTTTTTTGTTTTTTTCTCCGGAAGAATTTAGAACTTTTATTCAGCAGGATACCTAAAAAGGAATTTGGAGCAGCTTGCTTTCCTTCTGTACCTATCCATCATGTCTTTCCTTGAAACTTGAAATGAAGTAAGTTTGGAAAGATTCTTTTACCTCACTCTGGCCAACCCCGACAAAATAATGGAAAGCTGTGCAATTAAAATTAGGCAACGGAGAAGGTATAATTACCTTGCATCACTCCGCGAGTTACCTTAGAGGTAAACTATTATTAGTTTATGCACAGCTTGACCCACTTAATGAATTTTTCCTGGCACTGTCTGCTTTTATAACATGCTGTGTTAATGGTAGCTCTTGGATGTGGTTAACTGAACAAGAGATATATATCAAGCCGATATAGCTATAGATAGATGGAAAAGGTTCTGGTGCCAGGTTCTGACAGCTATGTCATCAAAAGGAGATCATAAGAAAGGGATCGGGGTGGGGGAGCTAGAAAAGCATAAAGGTAAAGGTTCCCCCGCACATGCATGCTAGTCGTTTCTGACTCTAGGGGCCGGTGCTCATCTCCGTTTCAAAGCCGAAGAGCCAGCGCTTGTCCGAGGACATCTCCGTGGTCATGTGGCCGGCATGACTAGACGCCAAAGGCGCATGGAACGCTGTTACCTTCCCACCGGAGTGGTCCCTATTTTTCTACTTGCATTTTTACGTGCTTTCGAACTGCTAGGTTGGCAGAAGCTGGGACGAGTAACAGGCGCTCACTCTGTTACACGGCACTCGGGATTTGACCCGCCAAACTGCCGACCTTCTGATCGACAAGCTCAGCGTCCTAACCCACTGAGCCACCGTGTCCCTAATTAGAAAAGCATATCTCCCCTCAAAAAATCAGCTCATTAAGGAACAAGCAATGCGAGATCTGTAAATATTCTAAAAATGATTTATATACTGTAAAATGAGCTGGGTAGACTTTTTAGGAAAACAAGAAGCATGGGCTAGAACACCAAACAAAAAGGCATATACTCTTGGTGATAAAGTAAAAAGTGTGTGTCCTGAGGGAATGGCAACAACACCCTTTCCTCAGGGCATTCAAGATTTCTGTATCTGCCTTTTCCCGTTTTTGCATTTTTTTAACAATATTTTTTTTTATTTATCTCCAAAGTTAAAACTCAAATGAGAGAAAAAGAAAGAAGGAAACAAACAAACATCATCTGCAAACAGAACAACCAACAATCACGTTTTAAAAAGTCTGTACAAAAACAAAAACAATGACAAATATATAATTAACATGAAGTTTAAACATAAAATGTCCATCCTTGCTGAATGCTGAAAAATACATCTAAAATATTTAGCATGTCCCCACCACACACACACTTTTTTTAATCTAACAGTTTTACAAGTAATTATAAACTTCCCATTTTTAAATTAAAACTTCAAGTTAAAACCTGGCCGACATTTTATAAACTTGAAGGCAAGATGAAAGAGTCAGATCTCATGAGAGATTCATGCTCTTTCATGTGGGTCCCTTGCATGTGTGAATGTATCTCATTAGTGAGTCTCATTCCTACGTCTGGTTCAATCCCTTACTCAGGGCAGAACTTGCTAAAGCGTTTCAGACAGAGGACTATTCAGCCTGTGAAAGGGAACATGACTCTTCATGAGCAACCCATCCCAATTGTTTGGCAGATCTTACCAGCAGGAAATTTCTTCTTATTTAATGTGCCACTCATCTCACACTGAAAAGTGACTCTGGGCAGCTTACAGTTAGAACCATAAATATAAAAGATATTAAAAGCATCCAATACAAAGACAAGAAGCAAAATGAGCAAGATCAGTGGCATCTTCTCAGTTTCTCCACCAATCGCCTCCAGTATTGAGTGCCCCCATCAATAGGTAAAGGTAAAGGTTCCCCCACACATGCGTGCTAGTCGTTTCCAACTCTAGGGGCCGGTGCTCATCTCCATTTCAAAGCCGAAGAACCAGCGCTTGTCCGAGGACGTCTCCATGGTCATGTGGCCGGCATGACTAGACGCCAAAGGCGCATGGAACGCTGTTACCTTCCCACCGGAGTGGTCCCTATTTTTCTACTTGCATTTTTATGTGCTTTCGAACTGCTAGGTTGGCAGAAGTTGGGACGAGTAACAGGGCGCTCAGTCTGTTACGCAGCACTCGGGATTCGACCCGCCAAACTGCCGACCATCTGATCGACAAGCTCAGCGTCCTAACCCACTGAGACACCGTGTCCCTGCCCCCATCAATAATATAGGCTAACTGGCAAAGCTAGGTTTAATGGCCTTCTGGAAAGCCAGAGGGATAGGGACAGATATTCCATACTGCAGGAGCTATGGCAGACCCTCTCCTTCTAAACCCCTCCAGCTGAAACTCTTTGACCAATGGGGTCCACAGCATGCCCTTACTGCCAAACTGAGTAGGCTGTGTTGATATCACTGAGTTACTTTTTTTTAGACTATCCTATTCCAAGTGGTATCTGAACAAGACAGAATAAAATAAGTACATTCCAAGGTCTCTATGCTTTTCTCTATGTTCCTATTAATAGGTTGTTGAGACTCTAGAAGGAATGCAGAGAAAAGCAACAAAGATCCTTAGGGGAATGGAGGATAAAACATACGAAGAATGGTTGCACGAATTGGGTATGTCTACTTTAATGAAAAGAAGGACTAGGGGCGATATGATAGCAGTGTTTCAATATCTAAGAAATCAGTATTTCATGGCACAAAAGAATGACTAAACTGGAGAAAATGGCTTATTTTTTTCCCCAACATTAGCCTACTGGCTGGATTCAAATTGCATACCAGGTTGTGGATTGTCCAATCTTGTTTTGTGGAAAAGCAAAACAAGATATATGTTTCTGAGGGGCTACCACAAAGAAGATGTGGTCAACCAATTCTCCAAAGCACCTGAAGGCAGGACAAGAAGTAATGGGTGGAAACTAATCAAGGAGAGAAGCAACCTAAAACTAAGGAGAAATTTCCTGACTGTGAGAACAATTAACCAGTGGAACGCCTTGCATCCAGAAGTCGTGGGTGCTCTATCACTGGAGGTTTTTAAGAACAGATTGGACAACTATTGAGCACTAAGTAAATACAAGGTTATTATCAACTAAGCCACAAAGAGGAAGCACTATGGGGAGGATAGTGCAGAAAAGCAAAATTATTCCCTTGTTAAGGCTCGTATGGCAGAGTTTAGAACAGAGTTTAGAGCTAGTACAGATAAACAGAATTGTATTGGAATAGCTCTCTTGTTGTTAAGCCAAACTTCTTTAGAATACTGAGCTTATTATTAATGGGAGCTTGATTGCTCCCATTCAGCTCCTTCCACTAGCTAGAATGGCTAAACTCTCCAAGAAAACATTCAGTAGTTTCCCTGAACTGCAAATTTAGTCAACCCCAAAGAAATCAACAAACAATTGAGTTTACATTAAAGGGAGAGCATGTGAAAAATCTTGAAGGTAATAGTATAATTTTGCTTGCTGATGAATTCTTTCTTAGCTTATCCACTTTGAATGGTAGGCATGGCTAGTCAATGTCACCAGAATGAATATCCTGCCTCTATGGAGAAGAGTAACAAAGAAGATTAAGAGTTTGAAAGCCAAAGCATACAATGAACACTTCAGTAACTAAGTATATCTAGTATAACAAAGAGAAGGACTAGGAGTGACATGATAGTACTCTTCAATATTTGACCTATTCTCCAAATCATTTCAGGGCAGGACAAGAAGTAACAGTTGGATGATAATTAAAGAGCAATCCAACCTATAATTAAGGAGAAATTTTGGACAATGAGAACAATTAATCAGTTTGCCTCCAGACATTGTGGGTGCTCCATCACTGGATGTTTTCAAGAAGAGATTGGACAACCATTTGTTCAGAATGGTATAGGGCCATGGTGGCGAACCTATGGCACGCCTGCCACTGGTGGCACGCAGAGCCCTCTCTGTGGGCGCACACGCCATCGGCCCAGTTCTAGGCCTTCAGCTGGGTTTTATAAAACCTTTTTCCTTAGGCGTCCGCCGTGTGCCAAAAAAAGAAAGTTCAATCAATCAATCAATTTCAACTTCTTGTGGGGAAAAAAAGATCTCGTAAAGTTGGAATTGATTGATTGAACTTTTTAGTCCCACCCAGTCTGCCGTTACCATCACAGCCAAGCCCACCCAATGGGCCATGCCCACCCAATGGGCCATGCCACCCGGCACCCAACGATACATAAGTGGGTTTTGGTTTCCAGTTTGGGCACTCAGTCTCTAAAAGGTTCACCATCACTGGTATAGGGTCTCCTGCAGGAGATTCAACTAGAGGACCGCCAAGGTCCCTTCCAACTCTGTTATTCTATATTTGTGAATGTACAAGGAAATAATAGAATCATTTCAAGATAATGGTTGTTGCAAACCTTTTTTTTCATAGAAAAAGAAAACTGCTTAGGGGTGAAAAGGTAGAAAGAGATAACTTTTTAAAAGTCATTACAGCTATGAAAAAAATAATGTAAATATCAGCCAAGCTTTATCCCATGTTGCAAAAAAAATGGCACCCTCTATTTTACCAGCCCTTTAAAAAAAAACCTAATACAATTATCAATTGCTCATATACTGCTGCAATTAAATGACAGTCCAAATGATACATTCAGGCACAAATTAAATTCACCTTGGGAAAATGCAGGCAGAAAAAATGCATTGTTTTATTTAAGCTTCATTTGGGACCTCTTGTGCCTTTATATTTCTCGCACAGGCTTGCTAGATTTGCATTTTTATTACATCCTTATCAATTCTAATGCTTCCATTTGTCACAGTGCAATTATACAATGCTGGAGATTAAACTGGTTCCCCACACATTTTGCCATCAAGTGACCTTTCCCTGTAACATTTGCTTGGTGAGGCTGTATTCCAATTTTCCTAAAAAGGAATCGGAGCAGGAGGGGCTGCCAAATTTTCTGCAGATACTTGTGGCAAACAGATAAACACATCGGAGTGTTTACTGCACACTCAATTTGCCTGTTGTGATACGCACACATCTGTATTTGGAAATTTATGAGGTTTCTTCTGGAAAGAATAAAGGATCTCACCCTTATATTTAGACGTTTGTTGAATCAGTAGGATGTTCAAGCTTCAGTAGGATAAAATCCACCATTACTGTGTGGGTACCACAAAGCTCACGTTTTAGAAAACTTCAAGGATGGTCATTGTGACCATAGGAATCAACTGCAATCCAGTTAGAACTTTGATTCTACTTGAGTCTTCAAGGCCATTCCATTCAAAGTAGCACTTTCGTTCAAAAGAGTGGCTTTGTTTACACACTCCAGGTCAAAACATCAAAGCAGGCCAATTCCCTTTGAGCCAGGGAAAATTGAATGCATGTTCCACACAACCTTAATGGTCATAAAGTGCCCCTTTTAACTCTATAGGTTGGTATCCACCTCCCTATGATATTCCCTTTGGGTTGTGCCTGGTTGTAGAGAAGATGCTAAAGTCTTCTGCTTTGCACAGCACCAGCCTTTTAGGCTCTTTGTCTGCATCTTTTTTGGTCTGGTGCTTGAATTACAGGAAGGAGCCAAGAGCACCTTAACTAATGTTTTTAGAAGGCTACCTGGGAGCTTTACTATGACTATGATTAATTCCTACAGTCTGGAGGGGGGAAAAAAAAGACATGGGGCTGTGCTATTTCATACCATCTGCTGAGAGCTTATTGCTTTTCTCTCCCTACAAATTGACACCAAGCTGGCTGTCATGACATTGGGCTCCCTAAACTATTTTCATTTCCACCAATAGTGGTAAGTACTACAATTTTAAGAGCTGATGCCCAAGCTTGTTTTTTAGATGATGATGATAATAATAATCTCTATGATTCCCTTCCTCCATACCTCTTTTCCTCGTAGATCATGTCTCCGAGCCTATAATGCTGAAGTCGATCTGTCGTTCCCCTGAGACACTGTACAATATTGGGGATAACAGATATAAGGGTTTGATTAGCAGAGGAAAACGGGAATTGAATGTGGCACGTTAATAGTCTCTTGACAGTGAGATGGATAGAATACAAATTTTAAAAATTAAATTAAATGTAACATTAAATTAATAATTTAGATGCTGTTCTAGGCCTGGAGAGACATAGGCTCAAGTTCACAGAGCAACTGAAATGTGCTGGGTAACTTTTGAATTCTTTGAGCCCAACCCACCCAGCTGATTTTTGCTGTGAAGAAAAAAAGAAAAAGTTTTATATAATCCAGCTTGACTTTCTAGAGCAGTGTTTTTCAACCACTGTTCCGCGGCACACTAGTGTGCCGCGAGATGTTGCCTGGTGTGCCGTGGGAAAAATTGAAAAGTAATTATAAAATACTTTCTTTGTGTTTATTTGATTCCTATTCAAGAGAATTACTTTATATATAGTCAATATAGGCACAGAGTTAAATTTTTTAACATTTTCTAATGGTGGAGTGCCTCGTGATTTTTTTCATGAAACAAGTGTGCCTTTGCCCAAAAAAGGTTGAAAAACACTGTTCTAGAGAAACAAAAACAAAATATGTTTTTCACCATCATTCAAGCGCTGAGAAATCAAGCAAGCTTTGTAACAAGAAGGAAACCAGTCTCTAAACCAAGGAAGCCCCTGGGTTTAGCATTTAACTGATATTCATGGTTTAAAATACTTTTATTTATGAAAATAAAGAAGTAAATAAATATGATTCTGAGAATCTTTGCTCAAGCAGTAGAGCAAAAATGAAAAGAGTCATGACAAATAACAAAAAAGGGGGTCCAGAGACCAAACCATATGGTGAATAATTGAGCGGACTAGATATATCTAGTCTAACAAAGGGAAGTACTAGGGGTGACATGATAGCTGTCTTCCAGTATTTGAGGGGCTATCATAGAGAAGAGGGAGTCAACTTATTTTTTTTAATCCCATTTATATCCCGCCCTTCTCCGAAGACTCAGGGCGGCTTACAATCTAAAGCACAAATCAATGTGCTTAGCAATAGCCTTCATTCTATGTATATGCCTGCTTATTAGGGCTTTCCCCCCCCAAGCGGCATTATTACAAAGTCAGCTTATTGCCCCCAACAATCTGGGTCCTCATTTTACCTACCTCGGAAGGATGGAAGGCTGAGTCAACCTTGAGCCTGGTGGGATGCGAACCTGCACTAATTGCAGGCAGCTGGTGTTACTTAAGGAGGCATTAGCCCACTGCTCCACCAAGGCTCTTATTCTCCAAAAACCCCGAGGGCAGAACAAGAAAGAATGGGTGGAAGCTAGTTAAAGAGAGAGCCAATCTAGAACTAAGGAAAAATTTCCTGACAGTGAGAGCAATTAATCAGTGGGATGGCTTGCCTCTGTTCCATCACTGGAGTTTCCAAGAAAAAGATTGGGCAGCCACTTGTTCAGAATGGTGTAGAGTCTCCCCTGCTTGGGGATTGAACTGGAAGACCTCCAAGATCTCTCCCCACCCAATATTCTATGTTATAAATGCCTACTTTACATCAAATCCCTTTGGTTCTGTTCATTAACTCATTGCAAAAGAGTTTGGGTCACAGACCTTCCCCTTTCTAACTAAGTAATTTAACGCTTTACTCAGATTCTCCATTTCCAACTTTTGTTCTGAAGTAATTTGCTAAAATTGTCTGTGGACTTGCGGCTAGGAATTCACTCTAAGCTGCCTATTATCATACAAATTTTCTTTGCCTTCCACATTTTTTTTACTGGAAATCTGCCCATATAAAGGCTAATGACACATACTATGGGTTAACTTTTTTTAAAAAAAAACTTCTAATGGAGACCCACAGAGGAGCCAAAAGAACAGAAGCTTTCGTTTTAATCCTCCAGCTAATTAGATTTCTTTCCTTTTAAAAAAAATCTTCATTCTTTATTAATGGCAATATTAGCAGAGGAATGCCTAGCTGAAATAACAAAACTAAATTACATTATTAGGAGCATGAGAAAAATCACTGTTTAGAATGGCATTCTAGTCCTGCTGAAGAGAAGTGGGTGAACAGAGTCTTATGCATTGTAGACTCTCAGTGGCTTGTGAATTCTTTCCACATTAAATTGCACCACCATCTTATTAATAAAAGTTGGAATGGGTAGGAAATGTCCCAGTTTGCTAAAGAAATAGTCAAGATCCCTGGAGCTGCTGCATTAAGGTACCGGATTCCTAAATTCAACACAGGAACTAATACTAATATTTTAAAAAGAGAATAGCTACACTTCTCAGGCACAAGGTTAAGAAATAAAAACAGCTACTAGGAAAAATGGGTGATTTTGCCTCTGACTGGTTCAACAAGGAGGCCAATAGTTCACAGTAGAAAGGAATGACTAAATTGGGGCAAAATGTGTCATTTCTTTCCCGAACATTAACCTACTGGCTGGATTCACACGGCATACTACGTTGTGGTTTCTCCAATCTTGTTTGGTTGAAAAGCAAGACAAGATTTATTTATTTTTTGTTTCTGAGAGGCTGCCACAAAGAAGAGGGGGTCAATCTATTTGCCAGAGCACCAGAAGGCAGGACAAGAAACAATGGATAGAAACTAATCAATGAGAGAAGCAACCTGGAATTAAGGAGAAGCTTCCTAACAGCGAGGACAATTAACAATTAACAGCTTGCCTCCAGAGGTTGTGGGTGCTCCATCACTGGAGGCTTTTAAGAAGAGACTGGACAGCCACTTGTTTGAAATGGTATAGGGCAGGGGTGTCAAGCTGCCAGCCCACGGGCCAGATGTGTCCCCGGGAAACCACGCCCACCCCATTGCCAGCAATGGCGAAAAAGCTCCAATACATTGTGCGACGTCACATGACGTTGCGAGTCTGACATGTCTGGTATAGGGTCTCCTGCTTGAGCAGGGGGTTGGACTAGAAGACCTTTAAGGTCCCTTCCAACTCTGTTATTCTGTTAATAAATTAAAACTGGCTGTGATCATGTATAAATGCCATTATAAAACTTTTTAGGATCTGGTCCCACAGCGAGACAAAGAGAAAGAGAGAAAGAGAGAAGGGAGCAGTGAGCAATAAGAAGAGAGTCTGTATTGCTAATATCCCCCCTTGAAATCTTCCATGAAAAGAGTCAAAATTCATTTCAAAAATATCCAGGGAACTGAGACAAGAATGGGGAGAGGGAAGCAATAATGTTCAACCTTCAGTCCTATACTATGGGGCAGGGAGGGAGTAATAAAAATAAGACTTAACCTTATCCAGTGGCAATCTTCCTCTACCCCAAGCTGTCCTTAACAAATCTTCAAATCCGTAGAGTAACTGGGTTTCTACATCACATAAAGGGTTGGTCAAACACAATTAGTTGAGCAGGTTGCAGTCAGCAGGGTACCCACTTACAATTATATTTAAACAACTTTAATAAATTAGACAGCATCATTCATACAAATTTGTGCAAGCTCAACTTATTTTCTTCACAAGCAAGGTAACTAAGAGTTTTGTCAACATCACAGTCTTAATTTGAGGGGGGAAAGAGGTAACAAGAGAAGTCTGGTCTCTTCTTGACATTCCTTGATTTTTTAAAAAAAAAGTCATTTTAATAAAAAAATTCAGGGGAAGTGAACACAGGAAAGTAAAGGTTTCCCTGTCAAGTCATATCTGAATTTAGGGCATGGTGCTCATCTGTTTTTTGGCTGAGGGAGCCTGGATTGTTGGAAGACAATTCTGTGGTTATGTGACCAGCATGGCTATATGCCAAAAACACACAGAATGCTGTTACCTTCCCATTGAAGTGGTCCCTATTTATCTACTTGCATTTGCATGCTTTCAAACTTCTAGGTAGGCAGTAGCTGGAGCCAGGATGGGAATTCCACCCCATTGCACGGCACTCAGATCTCGAACACAGACTATCAGCTTTTGATTCTGTCCCAGCCTACATGAGTCATTATTATGCTCACAAGGAGAAACCCCTCTTCCAAGAAACAGGCAGGAACTGCAAGAAAAAACAACCCCTTTTATTCTCACAGACCTGAGTCAATGTCCAAGGCAAAGAAACACAGTCCACAGAAAATTGATCCTCAACACCTTCGGCAACCAGCACCTCCCACACCTATTATAATTCAGCCAAAGTGTGGCTTCCTAATACCTTTGCCTTTGGAGACACCGCATTGTATTCCTCTGTCCTAGTCACTTCTCTTTCCTGCTCTTTCATGCATCCTGGATTTTTCCCAACTGTCCTTCATCACTGTCCAACTCAGGCTTCCAGCACAGCTGTGTCTCAGCCTGAGCGCGAGTAGAGAATAGCTTGACTCCCTCTTCTTTGTGGCAGCCCCTGAGATATTAGAACACTGCTATCATGTCCCCCCTCGTCCTTCTCTTCATTAAACTAGACACACCTCTTTGCCATCAACCAGACGTCTTGCCAAAAAAACCTGCCCACTATTTTATTTTATTATGCTCCCTAGTTCATGTTCCAGGATCTGATCTCTATACAACAAGGTGTCCTGTCCTAAGTCTCATCCAAACAGCATTACAGAAAGTAGGGTCAAACTCCAACCCAAAATACAGAATTCAGTAGATAAGATCAGGATCAAGCTCTGATCCAAGATTCAAGGCAAGAAGTTTCAGTACATGTAAGGTTCATAGCACTGCATTCTAACCACTGCACCACCATGGGTCACAAATGTTGCATTAGTATTTAAATGAACTTCAGCACAGACACTGCAAAAGACCATGGTCTCCACCCAAACATCACTGGCATTACAAAGGTAATGTTAAAATAGCTAGGCTACTTGAGAGGAATTGTCTTCCAAGTAGATTATTATTCCCTAGTCATAAAATTGGGTGTGACTTGCTTAACAACCGCCTTGCTTAGCAATGGAAATTCTGGTCCCAACTGTACTTGTAAGACAAGGACTACAGATACTTGTTTCAGAATCTTATAAGCCGTTGACTTTTGAAAGATCATAAAGACTTGCAGTTGACATTCCAGTAGGTAGGAAAAGTTGTGTCTCCTCCCTCCCCCCTCCCCTTTCTCCCCTACTCTTTAACCCTGACATTTTAGTTGGAAAGCTTTGTCCAAAGCTCTGGAGAGCTACTATGAATCAATATCTAAAGTATTGCACTAAATAGATGGATAGACTAATCATTATAAGCTCAGTTCTTCAGGTTCCATCAACACGTGAGCAACTGAAGGCCAAATATTCAAGAACAGAGAACTGGAAGAGAGAGGCAGACATAAAATGTGTTTACATACATTATATTTCCGGATCAGCTCTACCCCTCTATTGCCTTCTGGGTTCAGAAGCACTAAATATTCTTGACATGGGAGATCTGTTGTGTGTGATGAATGTTACGAGTTCCTTTATAGATTCCGACTGAGATGCAGGGCATAAGTCTAATAAACAGATGAATAAATAATAGAGTCAGACATCTGGCTCGACTGATTTGAGAATGTCCAGCTATATCCAGGTGGTTTTTATCTTGATCTACTCTGCTTATCATCTGGATGTCTGCCTCACTGCTTCTGCCAAGTGCCTCGGCATTATTTACTGTCTTTCTTTCCCAGTGGCTTGTATAAAGCTTGTCGTTATTTCTTGTCTTCTGAATATTCTCTCTGCTGGCCCATGCTGCTGTCATATTCATTTATTCTAACTTGCATAGGGCCTCTATGTATGTGGCATTTATCTGCCACTGGAACCAACTTGATACACACACACACACACACACACACACACACACACACACACACATATATATATACACAGAGAGAGAGAGATGTAGATGTAGATGTATATATGTATATATGTGTGTATATATATATGTGTGTGTGTGTACATGTATGTATATATGTATATGTGCATGTATGTATATATATATATATACACACACACACACACAGAGAGAGAGAGAGAGAGAGAGAGAGAGAGAGAGAGAGAAGTATCAAGTTGGTTCCAATAGCAGATAAATGCCACATACATAAAGGCCCTATGCAACTTAGAATAAATGAATATGACAGCAGCATGGGCCAGCAGAGAGAATATTCAGAAGACAAGAAATAATGACAAGCTTTATATATATATAAAGATAAAGGTTCCCCCGCACATGCGTGCTAGTCATTTCCAACTCTAGGGGCCGGTGCTCATCTCCATTTCAAAGCTGAAGAGCTTGTCTGAGGATGTCAGGCACACGGAACGCTGTTACCTTCCCACCGTAGTGGTCCCTATTTTTCTACTTGCATTTTTACGTGCTTTCGAACTGCTAGGTTGGCAGAAGCTGGGCCGAGTAACAGGCGCTCACTCTGTTACGCGGCACTTGGGATTCGACCCACCAAACTGCTAACCATCTGATCAACAAGCTCAGTGTCCTAACTCATTGAGCCACCACATCCCTTTATATATATATATAAACAGAATGGTGAGACTAGCGGCATAGTATTATAATGAAGTCCTGCCTCTTTCGTGCATATGTTGTGTGTCATGCCCCCATACTAAAGGATTGGAGTTTGCAACACAACCAGCAAACTCCAAAATAACCACTGCTGTTGGGAACAATTCTGGAGCATGCACACTGGGGTTTCAGGACTGCTAGTTTTCTACCAGTTGGAATTCCTGTCTTATTCCATTGCCTGAGCAGTTCTCCCTTCACATAGTCAAGGCACCATGGCACCTTATCCCCATTTTGGCAATGTTTTTGACTTCACCATGCTCCCATACAATGGCTAGCAATATCCCTGTATGGTATGGTATGTGGAAATGTCCTTGGGAGACGGGAAGAAGAACCGCAGATAGAGAGGGGTTAGATAAAAGGCAGCTGAGCGTTTAGAACAAAAGGGTGCAGGGCCAACATCTCAGAATGGATTCTTGGACCTCAAAGGTGAATTTTGAGAGATATGCTTTCAAGATTCCATTAGTGTAAACTTACAATAAAGAGAGAATTAATCCTTCTGGGTGTGCTCCAGTTCTGGATTACTTCACAAGGCTAACACCATCACCACCACCGCCATGCTAGCTGGGGAATCCTGGGAGTCAGAAGTTCCAGAATTCTAGGAATTGGAAGTTCCAGAATCCTGGAAGTCTCTCAAATCTTAGAGTTGTTAAATTTGAAAAAGACTGCTTTAGAAGAAATGCTTCAGACTAAGTTCTATATGAGCATCACAACTCTCTGTTACTTATTGTTTTCACGTTTCTGAACAAGTTTGGGGGGGAAAAAACATGTTGACTCTTAAAGCATTACCATCTTTTGTTTTTCAATTGGTGCAAAAGCCTGAAAAAAAAAGACGATTAATGAATAAAAAGGCGTTACATCTGCTTGAGGTGCCCTAAATGCTTGAAATCCAAAGTGCTATTTCTGAATCATTTTCATAGGCAGAAGTGACCTATGTAATAGCATCTATGCTATTGAAGTCCTAACTTCCGGTGGCTCCGCGGCGACGGAGACAGCCTTCCCGGGCTGCCCGCGGCTCAGCTGAGTGATTTTCGCCCGAAACAGCGCCGATCAGCTGTTCGGGCGAATTTGAAGCCCCCTCCTCGGGAGAAGAGGAGGGGGTGAGGCCCCAGGTAGGGGTTGAGTTCTCCGGGGCCGCCTGAGCTTGCAGCTTGGGCGGCCGAAGGATCGAACTCCCCCGTAGCCTGGGTCGCTCCCAGCTGGCCAGCGCCTCTGCTCCTGACTTTATGGAGCAGAGCCAGGCGTCTGCGACCACCCCTGCCTGAAGGAAGGACTATGGAATAAAAAGAGCAGGCAGAGCGGTACAAGAGGAAAAGGTGAAGAGGATTATTTTATTCTACTCTCGAGCTTGATGGACTTTTTAAACTCTAAGTGAAAGTGCGTCACAATTGAAAGTAAAAGATGGCGGCTAAACCTCCCCCTAAAACTCTTCGGAGTGCTGGAACTTCCCCGGTGCAACAAACATCATTGCAGGCATTGCATCCTCCTGATGTAGTGACATCGAAGGACTTACAAGATGCTCTTGAAAAACATACCCAGGTAATCTTGGAATCAATTTTGGAATCAATGGGTGATAAATTTGCACAGATGGAGGAGAAATTGAAGAAGTTGGAGGAGAGAATGGAGGAGAGGATGGAACAGAAGTACAGGGTGATGAAGGTAGACATTTTGTCTTCAGTGTATAAACTGGCTGAATGTGTGGAAGATTTGGATGAAAAAGTCAAAGATTCGACTCAAAAGAATGCCATATTAGAAGCAAAAGTATTGGAGAATGAAGATTTAAGAGACAAAATGGATAAAGAATTGAGTCTTGCTCAATATTTCCAGATGCAGTTTGCCATTAGAATCAGAGGTTTAAAGGAGAATATTAAGGAAGATCTAAAGCAGCTGGTTTCTGAGGCTCTCGAAGTGGTATTGAATCAGCCAGCATCTGAAATAAAAGGAGGCATGGATAAAGTGTATCGTGTGAATTCATGGATTGCTAGACAGAGAAAGTTGCCTAGAGATGTGGTGGTTTATTTTACAAAAAGGGAAATTAGAGATGAAGTTATACAAGCTGCCTATGATACTAAAGTCGTGATTGCTGATCAAGAAGTTCTGGTTCTAAAAGAAATTCCTCCAAAGATTTTAAGGAGAAGGAAGGATTTTACATTTCTTGTGCAAGAGCTCAAGCAACGAGATATAAGGTTCAGATGGGAGATTCCAGCTGGGTTGATGGTGATGCATGAAGGTAAAAGGTACCGTCTGGTTACTGTGATGCAAGCGCGTGATTTTTACAATAATGTTTTAAAAGCAACCCCATTAACACTTCTGGAAGCTGCAAAGGGATCTGGAGAAGGAGAATATCAAGAGGCTGAAGATGGACAGACAGAGGAGAATGGTGCTGGAGGAGATCAAGTTATAACACTTTTGGATGATCCCAGAGAACAGAGGGTGACGCGTGCTGCTTTAAAACGATCAAAAAAGATAAAAGAACAAGATCAGCAGAAGTCTATGGAACTTTCACAACGTACTTACAGCCAAGTAGTGGGAGGTGGGAAAAGATTTGGGTGAGGAATGTAAAATTTATATAAGTTTGAAATCTAAGAGAGAATTTTTACAAAATGTTTTATAGATGGTATTTAGATTTTAAAAAGCTAAGCATGTATCTGAATTATTAGCCTAAATGTCGGAGGTGCGGTGATAAAGACGTAATATATTTTCATATTTTCATATATGGTAGACTTGTAAAAAGGTTAAGGCTTTTTGGATAAAAGTCTGATGGAATATACTAAGTTGATGTTGAATTTAACTACGGCAGCAAGACTTTTGATAGGATAGTACCGGAAAGAGGAACTGCCGACCATAGAAGAGTGGATTTTAAAGGTTTCCGACCTGGTCGAAATGGTGAAGATTTCGGCCTATTTGAAAGATTACTCGCAGGAACGCTATATTATGGAAGGGAGAAAATGGCTTGAGCTTATTCAGAATAAGTATAGGGTTAAGAAGTTTTATATTTGAATAAGTCTTCTTTCTTTGTTTTTTTTCTATATTAGTTTTTTTATATATATATTTAAATATATTTAATATTACTAAGGTTTGTTTTATCCTATATAAGCTAGAGAGTGATAGATTTTAGAGTTTATGGTTGTTAGTATATGGTTGTTTATGATTGTTTTTTTTTATATATACCTTGTATTTAGCTCTGGGAAGTTGGGGGGGAGGGGGGGAGAGGGGAGAGGAAGGGGGGGAGGGAGAAGGGGGGGAGGGGGGATTTTTTAAGGGAAAAATTGTATGTTAAAACTTTTCAATAAAAAAAAAATAGCATCTATGCTATTTTAAACCTGTTGTTAGCTGGCTCAGTGACTAAATAATCAAAGTGAAAAAAGGTGCATGTGATTGTATTGGGAGCATTTTCCTTCCCCTGTTTTCAGCTAAAAACACTTCCCATTTCTAAATGTATATATAGTCAGGGGGAAAGTCAACTCTACCTTGGAAAATGGCACAAGGACACTGAAGAAGAAAGGAACGGGAGAGAGAGAAAAGCAATAAGAGCTAACAATTCTGAAAGTCAAAGAATAGATACACTCAAATCAATAGGTAGGTTAAACAGCACATACTTTGGTACAATTCCTGTTCTTCTTACAAGTCCTGACACACAATAAATTACCTAGAATCTTTACAACAACTCCATCATTTCGTATTTTATTGCTCCCAACTGTTCCTCTTTGAAGAAAAGTAGATTTCCTTCCTCTCGATCAGCCTAAATTATGGAGAAACTTTTTACAAACTACCCTTCTGTCAGTCGAACGGCAGAAAGAAAAGTTGAAATTTTTAAGGCGCTGTAGTTATGCCATTATGGTTGTTTCTCCACCCCAGTGATGAAATACGTGCAAGGGGCAAGGGGCAAAAGAGAATCTCAAACCAAAGTGATCAAAAAGTGGAAAGAAAAGCAGATCATGTTCAATTAGCCAGGAAATCTATCAGGAAAGGATTTTCTCTGATGCATCCCTGATGCTCTGATGCAAAGTGATGCCAGGAATCATGATAACTTAGGAGAGGGTGGGGGGGGGTCTTTGACTATAACAATGTCTTATCTGACTATTAATGACAAACTAAAGGGGTGTGGAAATGCCTTCCAAATACTGGCAACAGCGTGTATTTTATTATTTCGGCAATTCTACAAATTACACCATTATGTTTTTGTACAGGGCAGAGTTGGCACTGACACAATGGGGAAATGTATATATTCCATTTTTGCTTTCATTACGAAAATGCTTCTATTAGTTCCATGCTGAAGTACGCAAATTGGAAAGATAAAAGCATCTGCGCCTGGCAACATCTGTGGACAAAGTGCAGAACGCCGAAAGGGGGACCCATCCTTCTCTAACAAATCTGTTAGAAAGAGTTCCACCTCTCCTTTCATTCTTACTTCTATTGATCAGGTATTGATGTGCATAAGCTCATATATATTCACTTGTGATAGCAATAATTAGTCACAGTTCAAAATGCAATCAAAGGTTTTCCTGTGGCAAATGCGACTCCCCAATTTTTCTTATTCCATTCTCGTAGTTACTGTATAGAATTTCTTTTAGGAGTCATTTTGTAGTACAGGTAATCCTCGACTTATGACCACAGTTGAGCACCGAATTTATGCTGCTAAGTGAGACAGTTGTTAAGTGAGTTTTGCCCCATTTTACAGCCTTTGTCGCCGCAGTTGTTAAGTAAATCACTGCAGTTCTTAAGTTGGTAACACGGTCGTTAAATGAATCCGGCTTCCCCATTGACTTTGCTTGGCAGAAGGTCACAAAATGGGATCACGTGACCCCTGGGACACTGCAACCATCATAAATACGAGTCAGTTGTGAAGCATCTGAATTTTGATCTCGTGACTGGGGGATGCGGCAACAGTCATAAGTGTGAAAAATGGTCACAAGTCATTTTTATTTTCAGTAAAAGGACTGTCAGTAAATGAACTGTCACTAAACAAATTGTTATAAGGTTGCTAAGACTGTTGTTCCTGGGACTTTTTCCCCTTTTATGCATATCTCCAAAGACATTGGGAAGCCTTTGATTCCATTTGAAAATTTGAACTGGCTTGCTAACTTGAGCACACATTAAAAATTTCGTCAAATCATCTTTCGATCAATCCTTGAATATGTTCAGACTCTAGTTTTGTATGCAGCTAGACCAAAGCATTTAACCTTAACCTGTAAAATGGCAACAGCACTTAGCAATAGCACTTAGACTTACATAAGGCTTTGCAGTGCTTGACAGCACTCTCTAAGTGGTTTACAGAGTCAGCATATGGCCCCCGCGAAGAATCTGGGTCTTCGTTTTACCGAGCTTGGAAGGATAGAAGGCTGAGTCAACCTTGAGCCGGTCAGGATCGAACGCCTGGCAGTGGAATGCAGAATCAGCCTGCAATACTGCATTCTAACCACTGTGCCACCACAACTCTTAACAGAAAACAAGCTGAGCAATTTATTTACAGTTCTGGGGAGGCCCTGAACTGTAAAGCCCATCCACAGGGGCCAAACTTTCCAAGGAGAGCTTGATATGAGTAGGGAACTGGAGGCTAAAACATAGAAGGAACAGTTGCTGGAATTGGGTGTGTCTGGTTTAATGAAGAGAAGGACTAGTGGTGACATGATAGCAGTGTTCCAGTATCTCAGGGGCTGCCACAAAGAAGAGGGAGCCAAGCTATTCTCCAAAGCACCTAAAGGCATGACAAGAAGCAACGTATGGAAACTAACCAAAGAGAGAAGCAACCTAGAACTAAGGAGAAATTTCCTGACAGTGAGAACAATTAATTAACCTGCCTCCAGAAGCTGTGAATACTCCAACATGAAGTTTTTAAGAAGAGACTGGACACCATTTGTCCGAAATGATATAGGGTTTCCTGCCTGAGCAGGGGGTTGGACTAGAAGACCTCCAAGGTCCCTTCCAAAATAATAATAATAATAATAATAATTATTATTATTATTATTATTATTATTATTATTATTATTATTATTATTATTATTATTATTATTATTATTATTATTATTCTAATTCTAATTGCTCACCAGATAATGTTGGTAAGCAACATCTTTAGGAGTCTTGATTTCATTGTGCTTGTTCTATTGTGCCATCCTGCTCAGCTCTTGAAACAGGGTACTTGCTGAGCCCCATGATTTGGGATTCCATGGGTAATATGTTGTGTTCCAGTAGCCTGTGGTTTCCTTTTGATATTTGTTATTTTCCTTTTTAATTATAAGCCACCCAAGGTTTTTACGCAGTTGATTGGCTGATTAATCTTGTTTTGCTGCAGTAAAAATGCATTATATATATAGTGACCTCAGAAAGATATATATTCCAACAGAAACTTGACCCTGTACTTCAAATACCCTGTGCGTTTGATAATTGCTGAGCCAATGCTCTCTTTTACACAAAACTAATGTTTTGCACAATCGCACAATGGAATTTTTGACTAAAGAGCAACAGTTGACAATATCCCTCCATACCATCTTTGTTTGAAAGAAAGGCTTGGCATTGGACCAACTTTCTGAATTTTATCTTTATTAGCTGCCTTTTCAGCTAATATATATATTGATGGCTGTGATAACTGAAAAGAAAAAAGAACATCATCATATGGATGATAAATTCAGTAAGGTCAAAGCAAGAGAGAAACTCTGCCATTATATAGAAACAAGGGCCTGTATTAAACAACAGTTTTCTTTTAATTAAAATACCCTTGCTTGGGTTTTGATAAAAAATAAAAACAGCATTTGGTTTTACTGGCTGATCATGACATTGGACTATGCTGGGCCACGCTGGAGGCCTTTGATCCATTCTGAAACGCTTTTGTATCGGAATGTGAAGAAAAGCTGAAGGTAATAATAATTGTGAGATGTGTCTGGTCTGAGAAGAAGGTGAGAGCTATTCAACCAAAGGTTCATCCCAGTGATGGGATTCAAATATGTGAATAACTGGTTTTCTGTGTGGATGCTGCTTCCAGAAGTATGTTCTGGACTTTGGCAACAAAAAAATTAGCTACCGGTTGTGCCAAAGTGGTGTGAACCAGCTGAATCCCACCACTGGTTCAACCATATTGAACAGGTCTCATGAAGGGAACCAAATGAGAGTCTCTCTCATGTCTCTCCCATGAACAACATAGGGAGAGATAATTTAGATTAGATTAGATAACTTTTATTGTCATTTTTTCCTGTGGACACAATGGCACACATTAAAAATTTAATTTAATTTTAATTTATTAATATTTCTATACCGCCCTTCTCCCGAAGGACTCAGGGCGGTGTACAGGGCAAGAATAAAACACAGAAATTACAAAAGATAAAAAGTAATTAAATACATGCCCAATTAAAAAATACAATTAATACATACTAAAAACCCCAATAAAAATAATAAAAACCCCACCAATCCCCAATTAAATGAAATTTAATTGCTTCCTCTCAAGGTATATGCATACATAACACACATTTAAAACATGCTATATACAACATACATATAGACCTATAGACCTTACATATAAGTAACATATAAATATTAATCACTGTCCATTTTGAATACATAACGGAAGGAGGAAGCTTTAGAGTTCACAAGGTTAATACTGTATGGAACAAAGCTGTGACTAAATCTGGATGTTCTGCTTTGGATACCACGGAGCCCCCTCCTCCCAGAAGGGAACAAGGAAAACAGATTGTGAAGAGAATGTGTAGCATCCCAGACAATCTTGAGGACCTTGCTCAAGCAACACTTATGATTTGTTGTTGCCCAGGTCAATGTGATAAATCAATAGAGAATAAACCTTTTTAAAAGCTTTGTTTTATTTTCTGGTAGTAAATAATATTCTAAAGGGGACACGGTGGCTCAGTGGGTTAAGACGCTGAGCTTGTCGATCAGAAGGTCGGCAGTTTGGCGGGTCGAATCCCGGGTGCCGCGTAACAGAGTGAGCGCCTGTTACTCGTCCCAGCTTCTGCCAACCTAGCAGTTCGAAAGCACATAAAAATGCAAGTAGAAAAATAGGGACCACTCCGGTGGGAAGGTAACAGCGTTCCGTGCGCCTTTGGCGTCCAGTCATGCCGGCCACATGACCACGGAGACGTCCTCGGACAAGCGCTGGCTCTTCGGCTTTGAAACGGAGATGAGCACCGGCCCCTAGAGTCGGAAACGACTAGCACGCATGTGCGGGGGAACCTTTACCTTTACCTTACTGTATTGGCTTTAAATAATATTCTCATTTCAATGGCTTGGATAAATTTTCATCTCTGGAGTTGTCCTCATAAGAGACCTTCATCTGATCCTTTCCCACAATTATCACATTGAGGACAACGTTGCCAACACCAAGCCAATACAATACCTACAGCCAACAGCAACTTTTATTATTTGAGATACGTGTCTAATAATGTGCTGTTTTTGCATAACACCACCATCCTACTGTTAAAGGAGGGGGGAGGCAACAATTGTGAGCTGTGTACAAAAGCACAGCTTCTCCATGACAGCCCCTTTTACAAATCCTTCAGGAGATGAGACAGATTGCTGTGAGTTCTTCCTCAGAATTGTTGGAGGGGGGGGAACCCAAGCAAGCTTTCATAGCGCCAGTTGGTACTTTTTACATCTTCTCATAAAACTGCTGCCACTGTTCCATTACATGTCAATTAGTAGCCTAAACAGGTTTATTAAATTAACAAGGCAGTCATTAAACATTACATTTTTGATTAATTAAAATGGTGAGAGTTTTCAAACACTTGAATAATTTGGCTGATTCTTTTGCTATGAAATAGTCTTTGCTTGGTTATATACTGTATATTGTGTATGAATGCCACTTTAAATGATAGGCCTGAGATAAACTTGAGAATCAAACAGAGACACAACTTGCATATGGAAATCTCCTCCTCCTCCTCCTCCTCCTCCTCCTCCTCCTCCTCCTCCTCCTCCTCCTCTCACTCTCATTCTCAGTTTGGCCCCAAAGTGTTTTAAATAATCAATTCAGTTTGGTTTGCCAAGTTACTTCAGACTGTAAGTTCAATCCAATTCTAAATTTGAGTCTAGTCAGTTTGCTGCTTTGGCTCTATTTTATTTTCCAAGGTGATTAAGAAAAAAAACGGCTTCTAAAGTCTGCAGCAGATTACAATAATGCCCAAATGAAAATACTTGACATAATGACATAATCACACAAATATTGTCCTTATATATTTGTGTCAGGACATCTCCTACAAGTATGTTAAATCATAGCATTTGTGCAATGTATCATTACTTGTCCTCTCTTGTTCCCTCTCAAAAAAAAACCCATGGTTTTAGACATGCACAAACTAAATTATCAGCGTTCATCCAGTCAAAAAGTTGAATCAAATCAGTTGAAATCAGTTTCAAATTAAACCTTTGAATCTAAAATTCAGAACAGCCCTAATATATCTGAGATGTATCATAAGCATGTAGCATTGTAGGATGTCAGGCGTGACTGAAGTTTATGTTTGATATTAACTCCAAAAAACAGATTGGCTGATATACAATGTAAAGAGATTTATTTCTTATTTGAATCATAGTATGATTGAAGGAAGGGTTGGAAACATCATCTCAAATAGAAGAAAGGAAAGAGGGAAATTGTCCCTATTCTAATGAGATCACTGAATTCTGGTGCAGCCAGAAATATAAACAAGAAAGGATTATATCTGAGACATAAATCTAAAGAAACAAAGGTGCTGATAGTTATGACTGCAAAATAACTTCCAAACAAGTCTGTTCAAAACTTATTGAATAACCAACATGGCAGGAGTCCTAATCAAAGATACAGTATCTAGATAATCTCAACAACCTACATGACATATTTATGGAAGAGACCAAGATAGTTGTTTTGTCAAGGATTTTTTCTTTGCCCAACATTGATCCAGGTGACATATTTACAATGGATCTTATGTCCTTTATGGTTGAAACCTTTCATAAAGAGATTCAAATAGCACAATTCAGAGCCAAAGGGAGAGAAATAAAATTTGAAATGAAATCACAAATGTTGAGGTATAATTCCACAAAATACAAAAGAAAAATATCACAATGTACTGAGATACATACTAATAGGTGCAAGGACAATTTGGCACAACACTGGAAAAGAGAAACTCTCCCGATGATTAAAAAAATTAGGTGTCAAAATTAAGAATATGCGTGACCAAATTTAAGCAGGAAAGGCTCCCTTTATATATCACACATCACACAGCAAGGCAAATTTGTGGAAAAAAATTGTTTCTAGGGAAAGACTTATGGGATCAGTAAAAAAATAATAGCTGAAATGATTTAAACAGATGCCAGATTTTCTAACATCTATTGCAAACTCAAATTAAAGCATCAGTTTATTAACTAAAAAGAAAATCAAATTCTGGCAAGCAATAATTTTCCTTTCCTTTTTTTGACATATTTCTTTTGCCTGTATTAGATATCTGGCATGCTGCTACAAAATGGTGTATCCTGAAAGAGGGAGGATGATTTTCTTCATGGACAGAAAGAGGTGGCTTGGTAATCAATCCCAGGGCTACAGAAATTGGCAGTGATCATACAAGGCATAGTCAGGTTTGGCACTTTCTCAATGATGAGTGATGCCCATAGACAATAAAAACATCAGAAACTCTTATTTTTATTGATCCTGAATAAAACCAGAGCTCGCTTTCAATTTTCTCAGAGCTGGACCAGCAATAAACCAATGTCTTTAATCACTAATGAACTGCAAAAGAAGCAATAAGCTGAAGTATAAGTCAGGCAAGCATTTTTCCTGATGGAATTTTCAGGAATGGCACCCAAGTACTAAGAAGAGTCAGGGGTCAACCACACCTTTAACAAGAACAAGATAGCAACTTCAGCTGATTGATTAGGAATGTGGCTAAAGGGCAGGGAATGATCAATATGTCATTTTGGCCATTGTCTATCCACTGCAGGATGAAAGCCTCTTCCGCATGTTTCCAACCTATACAGTCCTGAGCTTTCTGTTGCCAATTGGTCTACAATACTTGCTGATGTTTTTTGTTTTTTTAATCCCATTTATATCCCGCCCTTCTTTGAAGACTCAGGGTGGCTTACTATCTAAGAAGCACAAATCAATGTGCTTAGCAATAGCCTTCATTCTATGTATATGCCTGCTTATTAGGGCTTTCGCCCCCCCCCCAAGCGGCATTTTTACAAAGTCAGCTTATTGCCCCCAACAATCTGGGTCCTCATTTTACCTACCTCGGAAGGATGGAAGGCTGAGTCAACCTTGAGCCTGGTGGGACTCGAACCTGCACTAATTGCAGGCAGCTGGTGTTACTTAAGGAGGCATTAGCCCACTGCTCCACCAAGGAGCAGTGTTGTTGATCCATCTTGTTTTAGGTCTCTTTCATGGATGCTTTTTATCAAATGGGATCCATTCTATGACTGCCTTGGTCCACCATCCATTCTTCTTGCTATGTGATCAGCCCATTTTCATTCCATTTTTTACTCTCTTGATGATATTGTACACTTTCATTTGTTCTCTAATCCATGTGCAGGTCTTGCTATCTTGTCTTGTGATGCTGAGCATGTATCTTTCCATGTCTCTTTGCGCTACTCATAGCTTTTGTATCGATTGTGAGGTTAGTGTCCATGTTTCACCAGTGTACATTAGAGCATGTAGCACGCACTGATTGTAAACTTTTCTCTTTAGAAATAGGGGGAGGTTACAGCATTTTATTAACATAGAAATTGTTTAGCGGGGTTCTGTTTTGGAAGCCAACATATCTTGATTGACCTTGAGAACTTTGTTTCTCTGGCTTTGTAAAAATCTGTACGCGGTTGGTCTCACCTACATGATATTGGGTGTAGTCCTTGTCTGGATAAGGGGATAGTTAAGGCAGCTATGGACTGAATACTCACTCTCTGGTGTCAGTTGCAGGCAGTATTAAGGCCAGCCTACACACAAAAAGTTAGCAAGATCTTTACTTCAACCCTACTTCACACTTAATGAACTCTATAACTTATTCTAAAGCCCTCTCTTGTGTAGTTGAGAGACTGTGGTGAGGATTCATTCTCTGATTTGAAGCTATCAAACAGTAGAGCTGCAGTGATTAGCACAGCAGAATCCCATGAGACAAAACACCCCAGGACTACAGAGTTAAAGACAATTGAATTAATTCTCTTGATTACGTGAACAAAGATTTCTAAAGTTGGTCCCAGCAAGCCAATGTGCATGGGTTAGTTCCACGGAGAAGAGTCAACCACTTTTCAAACAGTGGCATCTAGTCAAAATGAAAATGATTTGGCAAGCAATCTTGGCAACAGTTGTCTCTATTCAAAATTCCAATTCCCACAAGAGTTTTACTATGAAAAAAGAGGTTAATAGGGGTTAGTAATCTGATTTGTACCAAGGGGGAAAGAAATGCCAGACAAGGGGAAAAACAACCTCAAAAGCTCAAAAATGAGCCTAAAGGACTTTCAGGTTGGTATGAAAAGCTCAAAACTCAAATGTTTGCAAAATTCCTACTGAGTCCAGCGGAAGTTTTCTTTCTGTAAAGTTTGCATGCGGGTGGCCTCTTCATACTCCAAATATAATTTCACACTTTATTGCTTCTGGTAATGGATTCTTATGGTTTGAACATGTAGATGACTAAACAAAAAAAGCAATATGGGCCAGAGGGGAAGAGGGGTAGAGCACTATCAGCATACAAAAGTGCCCTAAAATATCTGGCAAAAGGACACTGTTGTTTTGGATCTCAGGCTGACATTTCCTCCCAATCATGTTTTAGACAAAAAAATTTCACTTTCAAAGACTGATGGTACAAGTAGACAGTAAGACGGTCTTTGATAAATTTAAATTCCAGTGAACATTTCACCAAGCAGGATTCGTTATTATTATTTTAGTTTAGCATGTTGTGTGAGCCCAGTCTTGGCAATCTGGTTTACGACTTATCATATTGTGTAAATCCAGCCAACTATGACTTAATAAAACACCATTAGGAAAGCTGTGGCTTAATGTGATTGATGAAGCCAGTGATTGTACTTGAAGGTCAGCTTAGAGAGGGGACAAAATTTAAGCAGTAAAAAAAAATATGACGGGGATAAAAATCTCACCATGTCTTATAAGTTGAAACCACCTTTCTCATTCTCAGCTTCATTTCCTGGACACAAATGTCAGGGAGAAATGTCACTCTTTCCAGGGAAAAAGAAAATATAAGAGAAGATTAATTCAATTGCCATGAAACTAACTAATATAAAATTCCTAACTGCATTGGGATGATATTTCTTCATGACAGCAAAATTCCAAGGAATATTTTGGAGACACAGAACAAGCATTTGCATTTTCCCATAGAAACATCTTTGGATCACTGCTACAAAACCATGATCTTTGCCTATCTTTGCTCATCATATCGAACTGCAAACTAGCTCTCTATATTTTTGCTTTGCATGCAGGGTGAATTCAGACTTAGCTTCAAGGTGTTGTGTGAATCCAGAAAGTGTCACTGTAACCCTGGGGATGTCTATGGAGATTCTCAGTCATCCAAGTCATGGTTGTCCCAAAGGTGCTGTTTCAAGAGGCAACTGGACTTTCTTGTTTTTCTTTGAAGATGTTTTATTTCTCATCCAAGAAATGTCTTCAGCTCTGACTGCATGGTGGGGAATGGAAGGATTTATATTCCTTGCAGACAGCTGGTCATTTGCATTCTTTTAGAGAGTCATTGAGGCAACTTGGAAGTTTGTTTGTGTCCTCAGGGTCAACTGAGTAATGCAAATAGGAGTGGAGCCTTCTTGGAAATGCAATTCCAAGAAAAACAAGAAAAGTCCAGTTGCCTCTTGACAAAGCACCTTTGGGAGAACCCTGGAAATATAATAATAAGCATTAACATCAAGCCAGCAATTGCATATTGCCTGAGCTTCTGAAATCCAACAAAGTCCTCCCTCTGAGAAAAAAAGAAGCTGAGACAAGCATTCAGCACTTTGAAATTGTATTGATTTATGTATTGACTTTGGCCTCCACCATTCGCTCAAAAAAATGTTGGGTTCAAGGTAGCTTAGAGTACTGATACAAAGAGAGAGAGATTAGATGTTAGAAAGCCTATTTAAACATTGTAAGAAACAGGTTGATAGAATACTAAAGCACTACAACTTAGCAAGGCAACATCACTGACACTGGACTAAAATAAAACAAAACAACTTGGAGAATAGGTTGATATACACAAGGCCACATAGAACCTGTACAGGCAAAGCTTGGAGTCTTGAGTGGCTGGGAAATGCCTATTATCTTCACTCAGTAGCCTTTAGCCAAGAGCCAGTTTGGTGTAGTAATTAAGGCACCAGGCTAGAAACTGGAAGATGATGAATCCTAGCCCTGTCTTAAGCCAGCTGGGTGATTTGCACCAGCCACTCTTTCTTAGCCCTAGGAAGAAAGCAATGGCAAACCACTTCTCTGCAACAATACCTTTGACACCAACAAAGAGCAACATCTGCCTATCCCAGGTCTTTGGGAAGGACTCAACAGGTGGATAAAAATGCCAAATCCAGTCTAATCATCTGGCTGGCTGTGCGATGAGCCATAATAATAAAAATAGCCTCAAGCATGTAAAGCTGTTCTGACTACAGGAGCTTTAGAAATACAACAACAACAAAACAGCATTAATATTGCATGCAACAGCTGAAACTAGAACATAGGTGTCCAAGAAACCCAGGAGGGAAATTGCCACATCTTTCCAGCTTAGGGAAACACCTCTGTGCTGTATGTTTTCTGTTGTAAATTATTTAGCATCTGAAGCTTATTTAAAAACCAGCAGGAAAGGAGAAATGAAGATATCTTCCTAGCTAAGATATATCAAAGGCAGAATAATAATAATAATAATAATAATAATAATAATAATAATAATAATAATAATAATAATAATAATAATAAAATATAATAGTGATGATGATAATAATGATAATAATGATAATGATAATAATAATAATAATAATAATAATAATAATATAATAGTGATGATGATAATAATGATAATAATGATAATAATGATTAATAATAATAATAATAATAATAATAATAATAATAATAATAATAATAATAATAATAGAGTTGGAAGGGACCTTGGAGGTCATCTAGTCCAACCCCCTGCTCAGGCAGGAAACCCTATACCATTTCGGACAAATGGCTGTCCAGTCTCTTCTTAAAAACTTCCAGTGTTGGAGCATTCACAGCTTCTGGAGGCAGGTTGTTCCACTGGTTAACTGTTCTTACTGTCAGGTAGTTTCTCCTTAGTTCTAGGTTGCTTCTCTCCTGGATTAGTTTCCATCCATTGCTTGAATTATGACTAATTAGAAGCCATAATTCACTTAGGACAAAGCACTCCATGTGGAACAACCTATTTCCCAAAGCACCTGAGGACAGGAGAAGAAGCAATGGATGGAAACTAATCAAGAGGAGAACCAATCTAGAAATAAGGAGACATTTCCTGACAGAACAATTGATCAATGGAACAACTTGCCCCCAGCCGTTGTGGGTGTTCCATCATTGGAGGTTTTTAAAAAGAGATTGGGCAGCCATTTGCCTGAAATGGTATAGGGTTTCCTACTTGAGCAGGCTTGGATAGAAGACCTCCAAGGTCCCTCCCAACTCTATTATTCTGAATGTCATTCAGAAACATTTTTGGTAGGTTGGTCTCCAACAAGGAGAATAGACTCTAAGTGCAATACTTTGATTCTCATTTTTCACAGTCCATATTGAATGTTGCCCATCTTCCAACGTTTAAAATTTGTCCAAAGGAAAAATAATTTCTGAAGTGTTAAAATATGGCATAGGTAGATTGCAAAGTGTTTGCTTCTGTTACATCCTTTACTTGCTTCATGAATATTTGATTGTTCTCTAAGATCCTCTTGGCCAATTGTCTATATTCAAAATGCTTGCATTGACTAATGAAGAAATAAAAAGGAAATATTCTTTAAGGTTTAAAATATGAGAAGTTCAAATTAATGGTAGGCAAGATTGGAGGTGGGTTGGGGGAACAATATTCCATTCATTTTCAGTATTAAAATTTCATTTATTTTAATCTCCATTCATTAACAGAAAACATGTGTTATTCTAGTTGCTCTAATTCATTTTCTCTCTGCATTTTTCATTCCCATTTGTCTCTTTCTGCCACCTTGCTAACTGACCCCAGAAATTTTCTGGAAGTTTCAATGACTGAGCTTTCTGGGGAAAATTAATTGGCAGATGCCAGGAGGTGACTGCCAAATTTAGTTTTATGACTGCCACAAGTAAAAGAAATAAAGAAATAAATTTAATTAGCTGCACAAAAATAGGGAATGCTTCCCCGCTCCTTCATCCCACATAAATTACAAATGGGCATGATTCATATACAAATGAATCCACACATTCACATTCAATATTTATTATTTATGGATGCTTTCTGCCATCCACGGTTGGTTTTCCACTATCAGAACCCATTTAATTCAATATTACAACACTGGCCATTCAAAAATACAGTCCCATGATTGAGAGATTTGCTACTTTATCTGCTCCATCTTCATTTATAAACTGCTGGTATGAGTAGGAGATTATAGGTCATTCAAGCCAAGAATTCATCATTATCCTCCAGGATTGGTTAGTTTAGTGAGAACAGAAAACAAATGGCTATTATCACACACACAAAAAAAACCCTCTTTTACTCCTATTGTTTAGAACACATTTCGGTATAATTTAGTATGAGAAATGCAATGGGGAAAATAGACCTCATTTCATAACCAGAAAAAGGTAAATCAACTTTACATTTTTTTAAAAAAAATAAAAATAAACCTGAAACAATACCTTTAATGTTATTAAACAACATCTTCCTACCGCAGGTTTTGGGGAAAGACTTGATGCGGACAAAAATGCCAAATCCAGCCTAAACATCTGGCTGCCCACACGACATAGATATAATATAGTAATATGTAATGTAGTATATTATATAGTAATATACAGGGACGTGGTGGCTCAGTGGGTTAGGACGCTGAGCTTGTCAATCAGAAGGTCGGCAGTTTGGCAGGTCAAATCCCAAGTGCCGCATAACAGAGTGAGCGCCTGTTACTCGTCCCAGCCTCTGCCAACCTAGCAGTTCGAAAGCACGTAAAAATGCAAGTAGAAAAATAGGGACCACTACGGTGGGAAGGTAACAGCGTTCCGTGCCCCTTTGGCATCTAGTCATGCCGGCCACATGACCATGGAGACGTCCTCAGACAACCACTGGCTCTTCGGCTTTGAAACGGAAATGAACACCGGCCCCTAGAGTTGGAAACGACTAGCACACATGTGCGGGGGAAACTTTACCTTTATAGTAATATACAATATAATTATATAATAATATATAACATAATACAAATTAAAAATGACTATGCACCTACATGGAACTAAAGAGTACAGCCAAGCAAGATAAAGGACTGGTCTGAAATCTTCCAGGCTTCTTATCAAGAACAAATCAGAAGCGAGCCGAAAGGAAGTTGAGACGGATGAGCTCTCCACCCAATATTTTTGTCTACTTTGCTGCTTTCAGATGCACTCATTTTGTTTCATACATCTGGGGTTTATAGGATGATGAATCCTGCTAAGAGATGTAAGGAAGCATTTAATAGCAATTCAGCTGTTTCGTTTGTGCAATCGATAAAAGCATATTGTTCTCTCAGGGCAACGCAATAATAGATGTATTGAACAGAGCATGGCTACATATATGCTTGATTCATTGACCAATGCTTCCTAACTAGAATTCCTTTGGTTTTATCCTATCCATTGCAAAGGAAAACAAGTAAAGATACTGTTTCTAGTAAGTCAATTTGTTTTGCTTTGTTCTTTAATGTAATGTAACTACCATGCTTCCCCCAAAATAAGACCAATCTCTTATTTTTGGGGTAGGCCTTACCTCACCTCCAGCACTGACAGCCCCAACCAGCCGGTCCACTTCTTCTGGGGCCAAAGTTCTGCAGCTGCATTCGGGCCTGCATTTTGCAGTCAGGCCTTTCCAGAAGGCTTAAGCAGCAAAGTACTGAGCTATGCATTCAATCCATAGCTTGGTGCTCAGCTGCTGAGGTCTTGCAGAACCAAGCTATGGATTGAATCCATAGCTCAGTTCTTGGCTGCACAGGCCTTCCAGAAAGCCCTGTGACTGAGAAATGCAGGCCTGGCTGCAGAAGAGGCCTCAGAAGAAGTGGGCTGGCAAAGACAGGCCTGGCTACAAGGTAAGTGGGTGGAGGGCGGGTGGGGCACCTCCACCCCCCTGCCCCCACCCTAGCTTGATTTTTAGGTGTGTGCCTTGCCCCAAAACTAGGGCTTATTTTGGGGATAGGACTTTTATTAGGCCCAACCCCAAAAATCAAGCTAGGGTTTATTGTTGGGTTAGGCCTTACTTTCGGGAAAACATGGTATTAGTCATCTAAGATGGAAAAGAACTGGAAAAGAAATAAAAGGGAACAAGAATTCTGAGCTGATGGTTGTGAAATTGAATGATTCACTGAAGATAATGGGCGTTGCCAACTGGGCATTAGTACAATCATAGGAATGGATAGGTGATGTATAGTTATTGGGGATTAAAGGACAATTATTTCCTTTGATATGGAACATAGCATTTATCTCCGTAGACTGCACACTGGATTACCTTTGATAAGCACAAGATCATTAAGACTCCTTAAGCTCCCCACTCCAAAGTTGGGGACAGGACCCTAATTTTATAGGGAAACAAACTGATAACCAGGACCAAAGCCAGACCAGCCAAATCTCAGTTGGGCTGTTGATTAAGAGTAGGGAAACCCACATTCAATTCCCCACTAGAGCATGATGCTTTCCTGGTGATCTTTGACCAATAACTCTTTGGCACTGTTAGGATGACATTTTCAACTGGGGTTAGAGTTAGGGTGGGATAAACAGATTGTCTAACTTCTCTCACCTGTTTTCCTAGACGCTGGAAGGTAGATTTTGCCATAAAGAGACCCACATCTGTTTTGAATTGATCTCATGTCCAGCTAGCTCCTCCTATGTCATGAAAACTATTTACCAAAGAGTTAATTATTGCCTCTCAATCTCATGATATCTTAGAGAGGATATGCAGAAAAGGGCTTCTCTTGGCTGTCCCATCTCACTTTCTTTCATATTCTCCCCACCTTGCAGATGCATTGGTGAAAAAAAAATCTGCTTTTAGTTCATCCAGATCAAAACTAGATTCAAAAGTTACACAACAGTTATCCATCAGGAATACTCATTTTCCATGCCAAGGATCACACAAGTGTTGAGAAGTCAGACTATGTATCTTGTTCTATCATCATCATCATCATCATCATTGTCATCATCATCATTGTCGTCATCATCATCCTAGCCATTATCTATCCACTGCAGGATGAAGGCCTCTTCTGCATGTTTCCAATCAATATGGTCCTGAGCTTTCTTTTGTTCACTTCATCTTCTTTTAGGTCTCTTTCGTGGATGCTTTTTATCAAGTGGGATCTGTTCTAGGGCTGCCTTGGTTCACCTGCCATCAGTTCTTCTTGCTATGTGACCAGCCCATTTCCCTTTCAATTCTTTTACTCTCTTGATGGCATTGTATACTTTTGTTTGTTCTCTAATCCATGTGCAGGCCTTTATATCTTGTCTTGTGATGCCAAGCATGTATCTTTCCATGGCTTTTGCACCACTCTTAGCTTTTATATTGATGGTGGGGTAATGTCCATGTTTCGTGGGCATATGTTAGAACAGATGGCACACACTGATCAAAAATTTGTCCCATATTTCACAGGATCAGAACTTGTAATGTAATTTGATTACTTGGGCGAGCATAGCTGCAACAAATGCAATCCATAAGGTGTGGCAGCTTCATGCTCAGAGACAGAATGCCACTCAGTTTCAGGAAATTGCAGTTGCCTTCATGTTCTATTTATGGGCTTCTGGGAAGCAAAACGCTGAACTATGCATACTTGGGTTTTGACCCAGATGAGTTTTTCTTCTCTTTGTTTTTTTAATTGCATGGTAAGATTTAAATCCCACCTTTCAAGGCTGATACCCTTAAAGTATCAACAATCAATAGAAGCAATCCATAAAAAGCAATGAAATACAATAAAACACAAATTGACGCCTTGAAGACACATAGCAATAGCCCCCACAAGGTTAATAACATCACAACCGGCAGATTAAGAAGTTCACCTTTTTTTTGTGTTTTTTTTAAGAATAATTAAGAGGATCTTAAATAATACCTGGACAAACATGGGATAAGGCCTTGAAGATAATTTCTTTTTCACCTGACTTCAAGCCTATAAACATTTACCAGGATAATTACCATTGATCACTATGGGACTAACTTCTGGTTCAGGCTGTCAAATCTATTTTGCTGGAGATATGAAATGGCCTAGAAAGTTGATAGGCATGTATATGCGTGAATTCAGAGTAGGGAGAAACAGTTCTCCATGGTGTCTTTTCAAAAAACAAAACAAAAGTGAAACAAAAGCCCAGTGGGCATAAAAATAGATAGTAACTGTCATAATATTTCCTTTCCTTTTTGTTTAGGACATTCAAATTCTATGGCCACCCAAGACAATTCTGCCAGCCTAAACTGTGCAATTCAAGTCCGTGAGTGACATGCTTTCTTATAATTTTTCTCAATTCATCTACAAAATGCATTTACATTTTTGTTTCTTCATTCAATGTTTCTCCAGCTGGCCTTCCACAATGAATCAAGATTACATCCTGGAATGGAAAATTGTGCCAACTGAAGTTTTGAAATCAAACTTGAATTATTAAGAGTTACTCTTCCCACTAACTGTCAGAAGTATACATGGGTAATGAATATTGGATACATGCAAAATATGTTTAATAGATAGATAATGAGAAGTTCACACCTCCAGTCATATGTAACAGGCAGCCTTCCATATCATTCTCTTATATAAGTCAAATACATCATACTAACAGCTATATCAGGAAGGGGTTAATTACCCCTTTCCTCTTCCAAGACAGAACTGAAGCTGGTACAGGTACTTCTTGACTTACAATTTCAGTTGAAATTGTTGCTAAGCAAAACAGTTGTTAAGTGAGTTTTGTCTCCCTTTACGACCTTTCTTGCCACAACTGTTAAGTGAATCATGGCACTTAAGATACTAACAGGGTTGTAAGTGAATCTGGCTTCCCCATTGACTTTGCCTGTCAGAGATGGCAAAAGGTGAACACACAACCCAGGGATGCTGCAGCCATCATAAATGCATGCCAGTTTGCCAAGCATCTGAATTTTGAAACTGTAACCATGGGAATACTGCAATGGTCATAAGCATGAAAAACAGTCGCAACTCACTTTTTTCAGTGCTGTTGTAACTTCAGATAATCACTAGGTGAATGATTATAAGTCGAGAACGACCTGCATCGTACTGTAAATGGAACTCAGTCAAAGATCCCATTTTGGTTTTCACAAGCTTCATGGCTTTGGCAGGTGTAAAACAGGCAGAAACAGGTGACGGTGTGTGTCTCTCCTTATGATATCTACGAGAGCATATACACGTCAATTGATCACCATATGTACTTGTTTAATTCTGCTTCCAGGGGTGAAAGAAAACCCGAAGCTGGAAAATGATAGCCTCTCAACCTCATTTACAGTGGCTGGGAGGACTTAAACCAGGGGTCTTCAAACTTGGCCCTTTTATGACTTGTGGACTTCAACTCCCTGGCTGAGGAATTCTGGGAGTTGAAGTCCGCAAGTCATAAAAGGGCCAAGTTTGAAGACCCCTGACTTAAACATATTTTTTTTAACCATTTGGTGAATGGAGGTGAGACGGTTAACTAAGAGAATGGCTGATTGGATTGATGATTCAGGACCATGGTCAGCAACACAGAAGCAACCATATGTGTAGGCTGTAGCTTTGCTTCACTTTATAGAGCAGCACTTGTTTTGATTGAGAGTTAAGACAGGGCCACTGACATTTTGATACTTCACTAACAAGAGTTTTGCTGCATGTGCAGAAACCTCGATTACCAATCAAGCTGAACACACTATTTCAAGTGAAGAGGAGCAAAGGGCCATTTCGCTCCAGGGCTTCACTTCAAAGCAGCTCTTCAGTTGAAGTTTCTGTGGAACAAAGTGTCCCTTTAAAGAAGAGTAAGCTTCAATATATATATATATATATATATATATATATATATATATATATATATATATATATATATATATATATACACACACACACACACACATACATGCATACATACATACATACATGCATGCAAAATGTAGGAACAGTAAGAGCATCTTATAACCCATTTACCCCTGCAGTAATTTGAACAATTCATTCGTGCATCCATCCATCCATTCAGTTTGTTGAGTCTGCCCATCTCAGTTAAGTATTTTTGGATAATACTATTCTGAACAAAATCAGAACAAGGTTAAAAAAATTCAATATAAAATTAAAATACGTAGCAGCTGTGTGTCATCCCATTATCATTAATGCAACAAAGAAATGGGACACTGCATACATTCAGGAGCCCAGCCTTGGACAGAGAACCAGGTCTTTAGGGTCTTATGAAAGATCAGCAGGATTTTGGCCATCCTGGTTTATGCAGAGACAATGTTCCATAGGGCAGAAATTACAGCAGAAAAGCCCAGCCAACCAACATTCCTTAGCCAACAGATCCCGAAACATGTCCATCCTGCCTGATCAGATTGGATAGATACAAAAACTATCTATTGAGACATTCCCCCAAACAATCCATTTGTTCTCCACAAACTTTTGATCAGTCTCATATCAAGTTCTTAAAAGTGCAGTGTTTAGTGCTGCAATCTTGGTGTCCTTTTTCAGATCTTCTTCTCCAAGATCTTCTTGGATGTTGGGTTAATCAGAAGCATCTCTTTTAGTTGGAAATGGTCAGCTCCGTCTGATTTATGGAACTCTCCCTACACTCTTTAGATCCAAGACTGATCCCATCTCTTCCTAAGAGCTTCCTGCATGAATCTCAGAAAGCGTTTAATGCTGGATGTGCCTCTGGGTAGACTGAATATGGCTGGAAAAAAGTTGGAAAATGAGAATCTGGGTCTGTCATATCAGATTAGGCTACTTCTACATCAAATGTTTTCTTTTTGCATGAGAATATCATCTTAACCACTTTATTATGATGTAACTCTCCTCTGAGTTAGGTTCAAACCTAAATCAATTGAATCAAAGGAAAGGAAACAGGACCTGCATACTAATACATTACATTAGTATTCCTGTAGAATATCCAAACCAACATTTCAGAAGAGGCTGGTTAATGTACCATATAGCATTGCTGGGAAAATGTCAGACCCAATTAAGACATAAACTCACTAACTACACCAAAATCTCTTCTTGCCAAAAAAAAGACACACACACACACACACAAGTGATTGTAACAGAAAGAGGAAGCTTTTTTCCCCTCTGATATTAACAATACATTTCTTGACTCACAGTAGATATTCTAGGACAATAAAAGCTAATATTTACCAGCCATGAACTTAATTTACAATAGAAGTCTTTTGTCCAACTAATGTCCACTGATTTAATGACCATTCATTATCATTATCAATATATGTTTTGCAGAGGAATACTTCTTCAAAAACCCACTTTGCATTGAAAACAGTATATAGAGTTACTGTGCCCCCTAATGTTCAAAAGGAAAACACATTACTGTATCTAAATATTGCATGTTCCAATTTGTTCTCCTGAAACACATTTTTTTCCCCATCCTTGCTTGGTGATTGCACATTCTTTTGACTGTTGCTGGGATTTTGCCCCACTTCAGCACAAAGAATTTAATCCTGTTCAGTATAATGGAGGTGTAAAATTTACCCTGTTCTTGATTGAAAACCATTAATGGAGGGTTTAAAAAAGTTGGAAAGGGGATTATGTATTATATATATATATATATATATATATATATATATATATATATATATATATATATATATATATATATATATATATATATATATATATATATATATATATATATATATATATATATATATATATATATATATATATATATATACACATATATACATATATACATATATATATGTGTGTGTGTGTGTGTGTGTGTGTGTGTATGTATATATATGTGTATGTGTATATATATATATATATAGGTTTGTTTTCTGAGGTTTTCACAGGTGTTTGTATGTGGATCTTTGGTTATTCGGGTTTTTTCCCGCATAGAATTGAAGGTGTAGGAGCAACGTTTCGACGGAATCCCATCCGTCATCCTATATATATATATGCTTGCCTTGATCTTATGAACCTGAACTCATGGGAATGGCGGGGGGTGGGGTTGGACTCAGAAGAATCAATAAAGGAGAATATTTGTAGCTCAGGGTTAAAATGGGGGGTGCCCTTGGTGCTCTCTGAGCTTGCTTGCTTTCTTGCAGATGTTTCATCACCTAAACTAGGTAACATCATCAGTGCTCATGCTGGTGATGTTACCTAGCACTAGCACTGATGGTGTTACCTAGCATGGGTAATAAAATGTCTGCAAGAAAACAAGCAAGCTCAGAGAGCACCAAGGACCTTGTGTGTCTGTGTATGTGTGTGTGTTTGTGGCATGTATAATACTTGCTCAAAAAAGTCCTTTGCTGATCTTATGAACCTGAATTCATGGGAACGGGGTTGCTTTGGATTCAGAAGAGCTAAATCTAACTCCTGCTCCTTTTCCTATTCTTGACAGGAATATTTTAGGACATTTGTTTTGGTTCTTGTTTTACTTATTAAATTTATATCTTCCCCATCTCGCTGCCAAGGGACTTTTGGTGGCTTCTGGGTGACATTGTTCTGCCTTCGAGAGGGAATGTCAAAGAAAACCTCTCTCTTGCCAATGTATGTGGCATCCACCTCAAACTCTGAAGCCCAATATGAAGAAACATTGGTCAAGAGAATGGAAGCTGCAGGTATTTTTCAAGATCCCACCTTTGGCACAGAGGTTTGAAGTAGACTCTACCCACAGACTTCTTCTTTGGACTCTAAACAATTTTCACTAGCTAAGACCCCAAAGGAGCATTAATGCCACTGTGCGGAGCCATCAGATTGAGGAATGGTCTCCACAGGTCTGAATTAAATTACACAATGACTGATTGAAGAAGAGAAATTGGCTCATTGATAAAACTAAATGGCAGATTTAAACTGCTGCTGTGATCAATGCTGGAAAGGTCCGTAACCACATTTCACTTTTTAAGAAGGAAAACCAAGGGAGAGGCATCACTCCTGTGATTTTTGCTGGAGGTTCAGTGCAATGGAAGCAGTCATGCTGAGGACTTTTCTGGATCACACAGAAAAATTATATCTCCGTTCATGAACCAACTATTATTTAACTTTGTCCACCTACAACTGATGCCCGGGGGAGGCCCATAGTCCTAGATATAGTGGTTATTTTTAAACACCGTCATAATAACCAAAATGGAACAAAGTTAGTGATAATATTCAGACATTTCTGCAGAATGTATAACTGCACCAAAAGCTGCCCTGCGGTTTCCTGAAACACTTTTTTTCCGCAAGAGTTGTCAGGGGGACAACCTGTTAAAGAGAAACAAGAAACAACACACAACAAAATTCTCACTTTAGGATCCAGAAGTTTTTTTTTCAATTTAACACACAAATTCTGTACTTAATTTCAACAACTTATTGCAATAAGGGCCTGAGGGACAAGCAGTCATTAAGTGTGATGGCTGGGCCAAATGGCAACACCCAAATCTTTGAAGCAGGCTTTATACCTTAACATTTTTCCCACCTCTAGCATTCTGGTGCCACCCAATAGCCTTTCTCGGGACTGACCTTTGGATCAGCTTGCTATTCCTGGACCACTGTGTTAGTTCCTTATTCTTATTCCATTGTCCTAGTTACCAAGCCAGTTTCCTGTTCTTCCGTGTCCTTGCTCTGACCACTACTTTCCTCACGACCATTTCTACTCGTGTCATTGTACCCGTGAACAAGGCTCAGTTCCTCATTTCCTATGCTATCTGTTACCGCACTCTGTTCCTGTGGAGAAATGTGTGCCCACCACAATCTTTCACCATCTACTGCAAAGGTCACAGTTCTTTCTTTTGCTAAGTACGTCTCAGCAGAAACCGGTCTTTATTTTAACTGACTATCAAAGAAATATGTTTGATTTATACACAAAGAATTATTAAGATTTTTTTTTCCTTTCACAGAGTTGAGCTGTGTTTGGAAAATACAATTGAAAAGACTATTTCTAGAATAGCCAACAGGAAGACAATAGTCCCTTGTTGCGTGATTACTTAAAAATAGAGCCAGTTATACTTGAAATAGTTTATGGCCAAATAAAGTATGCTGAACATTGCAAGTTAAGCGTGTGAGAAGCCCTTGCTCTTTATGATGCTTTGCTTTATTTTATATGCCAATCTTTATAGAAGGGAGAAGTATAAAATAAATGATCAGAATAAAAGGAATGAATACAGATGTGATAGCTATAAATGAGAATATTTGTAACTCAGGGTTGAAATGAGGGGTCTTTGGTGCTCTCTGAGATTGCTTGTTTTCTCACAGATGTTTCATTACCCAAACTAGGTAACATCACCTAGCACTGCTGATGTTACCTAGTTTGGATAATGGAAAGTCTGCGAGAAAACGACCAAGCTCAGAGACCACCAAGGATCCCTCATATAATTATGAAATAAATATTCTAAATCATAGGTGAAGTTAGAGATTAATTCATAATGAAATTAAAAGCAAAAATGACAGACGTTCTGTTCATTTTACTACTACACAATGTCAAGTTTGGTCAGTATCTGTGGCAGAGAATGAGAATGTTTTTCTGAAGGAAAATCCACCCTCATTAGCCATCTAATTTGACTGGGTACAAATTAGGGACATACAAATTACTTACTTGTATTCAGTCATGAACCTACTTCATTCAATTTCCATATCTTTTTGCTAATTAAATAAAGTTGCAGTGGAAAGTCGATTTTTATATAACCCACAGAAAAGGAGTAAATAAATAATACACCAAATAAATGAATCATATGAGAAAAGAAGATACCTTTTTACATCCACAGCATTCACTCTACTTCTGTATACTTTTCTGTCTTTGCAAACTATTTGTGTTTCCACCATGTTTAAACACTGATTCAGACATTACTGTTTGTTCTTTAAAAATCTCTTTTTGAGGATCTCATTAATTCCCTCCAACTGTGACTTCCTAAGTCTTCCCCTGCCTCTTAACCCTCTCGCTCTTCCTTCATAAGTTTGCTTTGTGATTTGATCCCCTTTCTGTCTGTCTATATGGTCAAACCAACACATTTATTTTATACCAGTCACTCACTTTTGTCTTCAACCCATATTCGTTGAGTACCCATCCGTTCTTTTTGTGTTTTATCACCCCTGAGTCTTTGTAAACCATTCCCACTGTTCTCAACTTAGTCGGATATTTCTAATCCACCCAAGCCATGAAACAGAAGGCAGGACAAGAAGCAATGGATGGAAACTAATCAAGGAGAGAAGCAACCTAGAACTAAGGAGAAATTTCCTGACAGTAAGAACTATAAACCAGTGAAACATCTTGCCTTCAATAATTGTGGGTGCTCCATCACTGGAACCTTTTAAAAAGATACTGGACAACCATTTCTCTGAAATGGTATAGGGCAGGGGCGTCAAACTGCCGGCCTGTAGGCCGGTTTCATCATACCGAAGCCGTGCCCACCCCATTGCCGGCAATGCAAAAAGAGTTGCGATATGTTGCAACACATCATGTGACGTGGCGAGTTTGACACCTGTGGTATAGGGTCTCCTGCTTAAGCAGGGGGCTGAACTAGAAGATCTCCAAGATCTCTTCCAACTCTGTTATTCTTTTATTCTAAAATTCACTGAGCAGTGTGTCTGTCTCAGCCCAATATGTCTGTCTGTCTGTCTGTCTGTCTGTCTGTCTGTCTGTCTCTATCTATCTATCTATCTATCTATCTATCTATCTATCTATCTATCTATCTTCTATATCATTTGTCTATATCATCCATATCTATCTATCTATCTATCTATCTATCTATCTATCTATCTATCATCTATATCATTTGTCTATACCATCCATCTCTATCTATCTATCTACCTACCTGTCTGTCTGTCTGTCTATCTATCTGTCTGTCTATCTATCTATCTATCTATCTATCTATCTATCTATCTATCTATCTATCTATCTATCTATCTAATTTGAATAGCAGCCTATCTCACACAGTGATTCATAAACCACTCCAAATATACAAAAACTATTCACAAGCAAACCAATTTAAATATGAAAGATAAAAACTTCTAAATATTCTAAATACAACTACTCTTGACACATCCACTTCTCACTCTGATATATATAATGAAGAGGGTAGCAACATATTTTTATACACAGCACTTTTTTACTTTCTTTCACAAACATACAATCCTCACAAAAGACCACATACTACAAACTCTTTTTTTCACTCTGTTAATATTTCTCCACCCATTTCCTCATCTTTAATAAAGTGAACTAGGCAAGGTCATCTACCTTTGATCTTTCTCAATTTAGGTATAACTTACTATCATTTACTCCTCCCCCCCCCCGCAAAGCTAATCTCCTTGTTACTTTGATTAAAAAACATCCATTTTCACATCCATGCTCCTTGTAGTATCATATATTTAGTTCAAATGATTTGAGTTCTCAGCCAACAGTACTGCATCATCTATGTACAAAAGTGTAGACACAACTCATGTCCACAACCAACTTATCTCTGACATCACAACAAGCATTCCTTATTTTTTTATCAATAAATATAATAAACAGCCAAGGGGATATTGACACATACTTCTTTTTCTCCTATTCTGCAATCAATCATTTCCTGGGTATTCTATTTAATCTCTCCCATTCTTTACTTCCATCTACACTAATCTTAGTACTTTCAGAACCAATCTTTCATCCTTATTCCATACTAAGTCTATTCACTTTATATATGGCCAAACAGATATATATGGGTCCAGCTCAGCCAAAGAATAAGACAAGGCTGCACACTCTCACCTTATTTTATTCAGCCTATATGCTGATATACGGTATATTGAGTGAAGTAGACTTGGAAGAAGATGAGTGTTGTTTTAAAACTGGAGGAAGAAACATCAATAACTTACACTGACATATCACAACTTTTTTTCCATGGGGTGGGCGTGGTTTCAGCATGACGCATCTGGCCCACTGGCCAGCAGTTTGGTCTTGGCTATCTCTTAACTAAACACAGCTGCCAGAACATTAGGTGGCATGTAAGAGTAAAATAAAATTGGTTCCCCAATGGCCAGTTTCATTAACTTTACTCTGAATATTGAATCATTCATGAATAAGAAGAGATAACTATATAAAGATGTATTCAGATGATCATATATGTGTAATTTAAAAATGTGTAAAGTAGTGCATATCTGAGACTTATTTTGTTCTTAATTAAAGTGCTACATGCTGCTACTGTAGAAGGAATCCTTACACACACAATGGCCCAGTGTGGCTATCTTGTGAGTACTGTAATATAAAATATGGAAAATAGGTTTCTTTGAGACAGCTACAGTTATTGCTTTGCAAATGTGATTAATGTTGTTTACTTTTTTCCAGAAAAGACTTTTGCTAAGTCATGATTCTTTTTTCCTATGCTAAAGATCTTTAATCACTACTAGCAAACTAGCCAATAAATCTGGAAGTTCTTCTCCTTGTAGCTACTTTGGAATTTATCTATGTGTAGCAGTGGACTCCACTTAATCATTTACACTTATTACAGTGCTGCTGATTGTACACCAGTTTTATTAGCAATCTTGTCATCTGGCTTTGTTATGTTTTCCCATTTGCTTGAAGTGAAATTTCACACTTCGGTCCTAAGCACACTTTTCTGCTTAGTAGCTACCTTCAACACAGTGCAACATAACTTTCCATGTACATGTACATGTGACTGCTTTTTAATTTAATTTTCCTACCACATTTTTGTATGTTTTTAAGCAAACAACCCAGCCAACTAAGACATTTAGCTGAGAGAGGAGCAATAACTGGATAGTGAACAGGGCAAGAAGCTCAAAAGAGTTCTTCTCTAGTTTCTCTGGATGTAAAGAAGATGGGAAGAGAATTTTACTTCAACACCTGCAAGATTGATGTCAGCCTTACTAGGTGGACTAGATAGAAAACATGACCAGATGAGCTAATGCTAATTTATTGTAAAACAACATTAGTAATCAATCACTAATGATTAATGCCTCATCAATTAAATCACAAAATGCCTTTGACCCAAGAGGTTTTGTAGCATCTTGCTGCTACACATTCTGTTCTCAAACTTTATCCACTTGGCATCAGATCATTCTTCTAACCTTCACATTGAACATAAATAAAATCACTTCCAGATCCAAACAGTCAAGTGTACTTGAAGATTCATTCTTTGGGTATCTACGAATTCAAAAGATCCTTCGTGTTTCCCAAACTTTTTTCTAAGGAAGATTTTTAAGAACATTTGAAGAAAACAGAGCTAATAAATATGCAATTCATCTCTTCTGCCCATCCTTTGAAAACTCTTTTGTCTTGAGGTCTAGGAGACTCTCAAGAGTTGTAGTAGACCCACGAATATAAAATCACTACTTCCTCTCTAAGAGATCCTACTGTGCCTGCTTCACAATGAGGTCAGCTCAAAGGTTAGGCAGGTCAGGGACTCGGGAAAGACAACTGGGTTGCTTTGCTAACATGCTATGCTCAAATTTGTGCTCAAGGGGAGGCAGATTCTAATCTTCCCAGCCAAATGGCATGCACCAATAAAAGTAGCTGCCAAATTACAGTTATTGTGTAACTATCCACCGATGTGTTTGCACCAATAAAAGTAGCTGCTGAATTACAGTTATTGTGTAACTATGCACCGATGTGTTTGCACCAATAAAAGTAGCTGCTGAATTACAGTTATTGTGTAACTATGCACCGATGTGTTTACACCAATAAAAATAGCTGCAGAATTACAGTTATTGTGTAACTATGCACCAATGTGTTTGCACCAATAAAAGTAGCTGCTGAATTACAGTTATTGTGTAACTATTCACCATGTGTTTGCACCAATAAAAGTAGCTGCAGAATTACAGTTATTGTGTAACTATGCTAATCTTCAGCTTTATCTCCCCCTCTATGAGACTATTTTTGGGAGAAAGAGAGATTCAGCATGGCGGCATTTTTATTAGCATGTGGGCTACAAGCAGAGTTCCTAAGGATTGTCAATTATTTTGTTTGGAACACTATTCAAACTGGTGGAAGAAATAAAAGAAGCTGGATAGCTTTGCTTGAGATGAGGCCAGGCTAGTCCCCTATGGAAATAATCACTGTTATTTTGCGCTGATTTGCTAAGGGGGGATCCAATCATTGTAATCCACATGGAATCCTGTGTGAAATCTCTCTTTTAATACCTTGATAAATTTCATGCCTAATGGGAAAAAATATGTTCTTCCATGCTAAAATCTGGGTAGCATTTAAGTTTGTTTTTGTGGTGTTCTTCAGTGTAAGTTATTGTACACCATAGGAGAGGAGGTTAAGGTTGGTTGTATTACTAATATTTTTAATATTTTAAATTGATATGCATGAGTCTGGGCAGCTGACAATTAAAAATAGAATAAAAAATAGTAAAATAATCAAAATTTAAAGCAACAGGAAAACATAATCTATTACACATCTCTCTATCTATCTGCAGTTTCCCCCATCAAACAATCTCCCTCAAAATGTTCTTCTTGAGGAGTCAGGGGAGGTGCAGACCACTGAAGAGAGACAATGAAAGAAAATATTTTCATATGCATCCATTAGCCCTATTTAACTCTGAATTTCAACATCTAAAGCTCTGAAGGGATGGAGGGGGAAGAACCTCATGCTTGATGTCCTCCATTGGGTTCAAATGAAAGTGTGAGAAGCCAGATGGTTTATGAACACATCGGAGAGGACATTCCCATTATATCATGGCCAGTAGCACTTAAGTAAGAAATCCAAGGAGATTTAAAAGTTATTGGAAATATGTCTGTGCAATAGGAAAGAAGGTAACCACATAGTGGTGTAGTGATTGGGGCAGTTGTCTAGAAACCAGAAGATCATAAGTTCTAGTCCGTCCTTAAGTGCAAAGCCAACAGGTGATACCTCTCTGTCTGGCCTAGTAAGAAGGTAATAGTAAGTCTCTTATAAATATCTTACCAAGGAAAACTCAGGCACTGTTCCAGGTAGTTGCTAGATGTCAACATTAACTGGAAGGCACAAAAAGAGACAGAGAAGGAAGTCATTAAAATGCCCATATTTTGCCAAGCATGAACAACACTTACATGAAAAAGTTTACCAAGAATTTTTTTCATTTCTGAAAAGGACTTATCTTCTGACATATGGAATGAGAATTGGTTGGGGAGAGGTCTGCAAGAGAATTTCATTGCATGTCATTAAATACACTTATAGTATGGAAATTGACCTACAAAACTCTCCCACCTGAATATTCCTGATATGGAAACAGAAAGCCACACCATGCCAATAGTGTGGGGTATGTTTATAAAATCAGATACCGTAGGAAAATAGGGGAAATATTTTGCCTTCCTTTTAGTTATGTGCATTGAAGAACGCATTTGTTTTATTCAATTTGATGCTGTAATCTTGCTTCAATAACAATTGTACTAATAAAGTAACATTCAAGTCTTGGTTGCAAGCATAGCAACAATTGATTCTTCCAAGCCTTATGTCAATAAAACATTTTCACTCTATGTGATCTCATACAAAGAAGGGATAATTTAATAAAAGACTGAAATGCTGCTTAAGTCACTGGCCTGTTCCCAGGAATGGGGAACCTAAGCAAGCGAGAAAGCAAGGCAAAAGAAATTGTTTTCTATCTGCAAAATAAAAACAGAGATCATATTGTGATTTACCCTTCACCAGCCTGTCATTCTGATGACACAGGATTTACTTTAGTTATTTCTGTATAGTTTTTGGCTAATTCTAACGCATCCACCCTGCTTACACTTGCAAATGTTTCCTACTGACTGCCATTCAAATGAATTAATATTCAGGAAGAATTCTTTTGGCTCAGCTGTGCATGACATCCACTTTGAGGATTTGCAATATTACAGGAACATCATAAGCAATTGAACTGGCAGAGTTCCATACTAGAACCTGGAGTTTCATAGTAACATCACTGTGTGTTACTAGATTTCCAGAAAGATAATGCACAGATGAATTGCTATGCATCACAAGGTATGAAAAAATAAAACATTTTATACTAAACTGGCACATTTGGACTGAAGACCTGTTGCCACTTCAGATATGGAATATTGATTGTAAAAATGCTCAGTTCAAACAGCCCTGGATTAACCATTAAGGAAAATAAGCACATGTTTAGGGCACCAAAAGAAGGGGGCACCACAGAGTTTTTTTTCCCCTAGCTATCATGCCCTTAACTCTTTCACCATCACATGTCTTGGTAAAGGTAGATCTTCCCTCAAGTGAATGAAATTACTCTTGGTAACTCCATAGGCAAAGTCATATCATAGCTTTCGCCATAACATGAAAGAACTTTGCCATTGTATTTCAGAATTGGAATCAACTGTTAGATCCCAGGATGATTTACAATAGATCAGAAAAGCCAAATCTAATTGTCCAATGCTTCAAGTAAACCAAAGCTGAGAATATTCTCAGTCAAGGTTGGCCAGTTCTGTGTCAACTGTAGTGCTCAAATTAATAAATGGGAATACTAAGGGATACTTATCTTTCTGGGCAAAGCAAGCTTATAGTGGATTCTCTAGAACTGGAGAATTTCCACATTTAATTTTTGATGAGGTTAAATTCCTTCAAGCAAAGTTATTATGCAGTTTGAGGAACCTTCTGGAGACCCAGTTCCTGATCATAGCTATGGCTATGGGGCCCTTTGTACAAATTGATCTTGTGTGCCAATTGCAACCATTCCTAACCCAGGAGGCCTTAGTCAGCTACTATTTGGACATTTGCAATGGCCTAGAAAACAATCCAGAAATTTCAACTCATCCAGGATGGAGCAATGCATCACGTTCTGGGTGCCCCATGGGGTGTCCATGTTACACTACTGCTAAGTGATCCGCATTGGCTTCCAAACATTTCTCTTGCCCCAACATAAAAAGATACATACAGAGAGACACAATAAATTAATTCTAGCTCTGAAGCACAGGTTTATATTTCAACCACAGATGTTCTAAAAGATGACAAGATCCTGTTGCTGTTAAACATTCATTTTTGGTTGGCCTTGAATGCAGGATCTCAGTCTGGAATAAAGTCACTAAAAAGTGAGGTGGGTGGAAGGGGATATCTGGGTCCCTGAGGCAGGTGCAAAAGGCTGAGTTTTCATTTCCCCCCTTTTAGAGCCTTGAAAATCAGTTTTTAGAATGAGTTTCATTTCCTTTCTTTAATTAAAGTTTTCAAAGTGTGCTTAGAGGTCAGACAGAAAAACCCAGTGGAAGGGGAATTGGCCAGCTGAACTTAAAAAGGATCTTTGTGGAAGGGGAATATACTTGTTATACACCATTTACTCTCAGCAGCCAGAAGCCTTTCTCCAAAGGGTCACACAGCTAGAAGAAAAGTAATTTGCACTTATAAAAAGGGTTCCAAAATAATAATAATTGTTTTCTGTAAACTGGAACAAAAATGATTGCCAAACCATGTTGCTTTGTGGAGACTAAATTTAGCCCGTGTGATTCCACTAAGGGTCCAGTGACCATGCCCCATTTAAAAGCCCATCTTGACTATTAAAGCAATTGGCAAATTGTTTACCTACATTTAAAATGACCACTCATAACTTGAATTATACTTGTCTCCATTGCTTAAGGCAGGGGTGTCAAACTCAATTTCATTGAGGGCCGCATCAGCATTGAGGTTGCCCTCAGGGGGCCGGGTGGGTATGGCCAGGGTGGGCGTGGCCTACTGGGTGGGCATGGCTAGAGTGCGTATGGCCTACTGGGTGGGCGTGACCAGCTCTACATCGTTCGCATCAAGGGTGCCTATGGGGGCCTGGGCAGGAGTGGGACAGATCTGAGGGTCTCTGGCAGAAGGAGGGTCTCTGGGCCAAGGCCAAGGCAGTGGGGGCCGTTCCCTCATTTTTTCCAGGATGGCTTTGCGGGCCACATGAAACCACTTCGCGGGCCGGATCTGGCCCCCAGGCCTTGTGTTTGACATGTCTGCCTTAAGGCATGAATAAGGAACCCTCAGTCTTTACAAAGCCAAAGGTGAAAGATCAAAATTCTACATGTAACCAGATGTACTAAAGGTGATTTTCCAAGAGGCAACTGGAATTTCTTGAAGTCTAAGAAAGTCCAGTTGCCTTTTGGAAAAGCACCTTTGGGACAAACATGACCTAGATCAGGGGTCTTCAAACTTGTCCCTTTTATGACTTGTGAACTTCAACTCCCAGAATTCCTTAGCCAGCCCTGGCTGGCTGGGTAATTCTGGGAATTGAAGTCCACTAGTCATAAAAGGGCCAAGTTTGAAGACCCCTGACCTAGATGATTGAGAATCTCCATAGATGTGTGACCAGATAGCAATAGCCCTCAGACTTACATATATACCGCTTCACACTGCTTTACAGCCTTCTCTAAGTGGTTTGCAGAATCAGCATATTGCCCCCAACAATCTGGGTCCTCATTTTACCGATCTCGGAAGGATGGAAGGCTGAGTCAAATTTGAGCCAGTCAGGATCGAACTGCCAAATTGCTGGCAGCCGGCAGTCAGCAGAAGTAGCCTGCAGTGTTGCATCCTAACCACTGCACCAGCAGATACTCTAGAACTCCACTGAATGTACCAACATGACCTTCAGCGTGCTATGAGAAAGGTCATAAATTTAGGTGTGTCTCTTACCACCTGGTCTCTTCCAGCCTATGACCGACCATGTTTGTATGTCAGGGACAACCCCTTTTTCCTTTTTACAATCAATAGGCTGGAAAAATCCAACCTAAATTTATTTACAGTTCAAACAAAAAAGCAACAGAATATTTCCTTCAATAAATGAATCAAAATATCAAACAAGAGTCAACAAACAAGAGTTAAACAGAAGTATCAGGAACAGACCAGGATTCCCTTAGAATGTCTCCAAACGGTTGCCTTCAGCAACCAGCCCTGCCCACACCTTCCCCTTTTATTATCAGTCCCAACACGTGGCTTCTCACTGCCTTCTCCTCCTCTCACTGAGTTTACTCATTGATTTGCTCTGCTCTGCTCTGCTGGATTGCCTTCTGCTTCTACCGTCTCTGAACAGATTCAGCTGTGACTCTTCTGAGTCCGACACCTCATACTCACACAGCTGAGCCTCATGAGGAACATGACTGGAGGGGCCAGGCTGAGAGTCCTGCAGTGCATCAGAGCCTCCCTCTGACACCAAAGGCTCTCCAAACCCCTCCTCCTCCTCCTCAGATTCATCGTACTCAGCTGCTGGGAGCACAGGCTGACACTGAATCACAACACCACCAATCACAAGGTCAACAGGAAGGATCACTATTACAATGATAGGATAGTGTAGCCTACACAGTAGGGGTCCCCAACCCTTAAGCTGTGGACCAGTACTGGGCCACTGCCTGTTGGAAACTGGGCCACACAAGTGCATGAAGCTTTATGTCAGGGGTCCTCAAAGTTGGCCACTTTAAGACTTGTGGACTTCAACTCCAGAATTCCCCAGCCAGCATGGCTGGCTGGGGAATTCTGGGAGTTGAAGTCCACAAGTCTTAAAGTGGCCAACTTTGAGGACCCCTGCTTTATATGCACTAGTGGCAGGCACACACATGCGAAACCATCGCTTCTCCCTCCCCCCCCCCCACTGCTGCCACTACAATCACTTTTTAAAAAAAATATTCCTCTCAACCCAACTACAGTTCAAAGGAAATATTATTTCTGCTTTTACTCATAGAGTAAATCGTTCAATGGAAGCCTTCCCTCTGGGACTTCAGTTCAAGAATTTGAAAGATTGAATACGGCAGATATATTTTCACCAGCTTATCATTCTGCCTTCATTACATTTTATTTAATGTGGTATTTTTTTATTATTTCTGATTATTACTCCCTTGGAGGGCGACCGATTGATGAGCCAGTAGAAACTCAACCCCATAATCAAGTGTTGGAAAAGAAAAAAGGGAAGGAGAATTAGTTTGCATTTCTGCCAGCTTTTTTTTTTCTTTTAACTTTCCAAGCACAGCCTAACAGACCACATCCAAAGTTCAATACATTTCCACTACATCCTATGACTTTGCTTCTATGACATTGTTTGAATCCACAGAGATCTGCTGGAGTGCCAATCCCACAGATTATTTTTTTTAAATTAAGCTTAAAAGTCCCAAGAAACGAAAGAAGCAAAATATTTACCCTTCTTCATGATAGCAATTTACATGCCGGGGATGTTCCAGATGACAACCCACACAATTGTGCTGTAATTCACAATGCGCTGTTGCCATAGAAATCTCTAGCTGTTCTGTGCAACGCAGTCTATTCTTGGAGGCAACCCATGCATTCCACTTATGATGGGGTTCAGCTAAACCCTGAATACATGATATCTTGCTTACTGAATGTAAAAAAAACATATTGTGCTCTAAGCTGATTTTGACAGGATTCAGAAGTTATTGTGGCAACTAAGGTATGGCTGTACTATTCAGATCTGTGATGTTCTGAATTAGGAAGAAATAGAAGGCTATTGCACCCTCATCCCAAAACAGAGAGCTGAGGCTGAATTAGGACAAATCCATCTTTACTGATTAGGTATTGTTCTAATCTGCAGTTCATCTTTTTTTTAAAGTATCTATTGTTACCTATTTGTACCAGCCACTGATTGAATACAGTAGTCCTTACCTTATGACCACAATTGAGCCCAAAATTTCTGTTTTTAAGTGAGACGTTTGTGAAGTGAATTTGGCCCCATTTTACAACCTTTCTAGCCACAATTGTTAAGTGAATCGCTACAGTCGACATGTTAGTAACATGGTTGTTAAGTGAATCTGGCTTCCTCAGTGACTATGCTTGTCAGAAGGTTGCAAAAGGTGATTTGCATGACCCCCACAACACTGCAACCGTTCATAAATGTGAGTCAGCTGTCAAGTGTCTGAATTTTGTTCAGTGACCATGAAGATGCTGCACTGGTCATAAGTGTGAAAAATGGTCATAAGTCATGTTTTTTCAGAGACATTGTAACTTTGAACTGTCACTGAATGAACGGTTGTAAGTCGAGGACTACCTGCACATTGTCTGTTCATCTTCCCCATGCTGAAAAATCCCTCCCAACCAGCCAATAGGAAGCTGTCTCCTTTTTTCGTTTTGACATCCTCTGCCGGGGTCTGCAAACTCCCTGGCTTTCCTGCCCTCCCATTCTGTCCGAAGAGGCGTTTGGTTTTTGTGGGTTACAGGAAACCACAACAGAAATTACACCTGCCTTCGTTGACATTGAAAAAGTCAACGCAATTACCACATAGAGCAGGGGTCTTCAAACTTGGCCCATTTATGACTTGTGGACTTCAACTCCCAGAATTCCTCAGCTAGGCTGACCAATTCTGGGACTTGAAGTCCACAAGCCATAAAAGGGCCAAGTTTGAAGACCCCTGACATAGACAAATTGGAAGATGTTCTCAAGGCCTCTGAGACTAAGGGAAAATAGGGAATAAGACTCTCCTTGGCAGGAAAAGAAAAGAATGGAGCACTTGCAAGGCAGATTTCCACCCAATGTTAAAACAAGCCATCACATTTCCCACATACAGGATGGCTGGTGCCTTGCTGCTCACCTTAAATTAAATATTTTCCTGACACCTAAAGAGAACAAAGCTGAACGATACACTATCTCTGTCACCAGATTCCTCTATGAGTAGAGCTAACAATGAGGCAATTGCACTGAGCGATTTTATTATTTAGAGTGATCAGATGGACTGATGCTTTTCATTCATGGAATATAATTCTGGCCATTATTTCTGAAATGTTGGACTCCTGCCATAGTCTAGTTTATTGGGCCACTGGTACTTAGTGGACAAGAATCAGTGGGAAGAAAGCTTACATGGACTTTGAACTGAATAGATGGCGGGGGTGGGGAGTAAACAGTTTCTCTCCAGCACTACCCGGCTTTTCAAAAAGTCCTATCTATAGGACAACAGCATGTAAATCAATGGATTTCAGTCCCGTTGGGCTGTAATTGATATCAATTCTTTCCCCCAGAAAATGTAGGTGACAAGATCATATTATGAAATATTTGAAGGCGTGAAATCGGTTAACCTTGTGCATCCCCATCTGTTTACATAAAATCAATAACTGCGGTGATAATAGCTCAATTCCTGACTTTGAATTCTTTCTTGGATACATTTGAGTGGATTTTTTTTTTGAAGCTCAGTAAATAACAGCCTTTCTTTCTAATTGCTAACCTTCCACCAATTCTTTCATGTTCCCTCTCTCTGTGTTTTTCTCTCTGTGTGTGTTTCTCTGTCTCTCTCTTTCTCTCTCTTTCCTTCTCTATCTCTCTGGACAATAACAAATTATTTATAAATTCCTCTTTTTCCACTTTTTCCACCAGGAGAAAACAGTAATGATGTGCAACCCAAATTATGATTCTCAATTATGATGCCTCTATGATGGACAAATAACAGTAGTTATTCTCAACAAGTGGATTTTATTAAAGGATACTCACTTAAACATAATGCAACAAGATAAACAATTATTTGGATCAGTAATTTTTTTAAAATAACATTCTGGCTAGGTAAACCCGCAATGTTTGTATTTTGTTTGTGTGTATCGAAAAGAATATTTATTGCTTTTTATTTCATATCACCCACCACTTGGTTCATTCCTAACAATTAACAAAACATTTTCCTGGTTTATATGCCCCAAAGTAACCATTATTTTTATTACAGACTCACAATTAATATGGAGGGGGGAGTTTTCCCTCAATATTTTTTTCTGCTATCTTAATATACAGGTAGTCCTCAACATACAGCAGTTCATTTAGTGACCATTCAACATTACAACATCACTGAAAAAAGTGACTTATGAACATTTTCCACACTTACGACGGTTGCAGCATTTGACCTCATGATCAAAATTCAGATGCTTGGAAACTGACTCATATTTATGACAGTTGCAGCGTTCTGGGGACATGTGATCCCCTTTTGCAATCTTTTCACATGCAAAGTCAATGGGGAAGCCAGATTCACTTAACAACCGTGATACTATCTTAACAACTGCAGTGATTCACTTAACAACTGTGGCACGAGAAGTCGTAAAATGAGGAAAATTTCACTCAACAAAAGTTTCACTGAACAACAGAAGCTTTGGGCTCAGCTGTGGTCATAAGTCAAGGACTACATGTAGTCAACAAAAAGGTACAATACAAGCCATACAATAGTCATAATATGGTGAAAACATAAACATGCATGTCCATAAGAGCAGTTGGCTATTAAAACACTCTTTTATTACAGCTTCAACCCCAGGCATGTCCAACCCATTAAGAATTGCTCATCTCTCATTCTGATGCCAACCGGGCTGTAATAGGCCTCGAAGTTAAGCAATCTGTTGGGCCTTCCCAATCATTGCATTTCTGCCGTTATTTCTGGGAAAATCTCTTCTCCAAAAAGGAAAGCTTGAAATGGGTGTTGAAATAGAGTTTGGGGTATTTTAGTGAGTGCAAACTGGGCACGGTTAGAACTAGGAGATAGACAGGTGGGGGGAAAAATCAGCAGAGTTGTATTAAGGAATAAGCTACTCAGAAAGAGATGGAAAGGAGGGTGAAGACAGAGAGGGAGATTGTACTTGGACTCTAACTTCAAATCCCCTCTTGGCCACCACCCCCTTTTCAAAATGCTGACAAAATAGTTTCCACTGACCACAGAGTGAGTGAAGCACTGATGGGCTAAATCAACCTGTGCCGCCATATAAAATGAAATACATCCAAGAGATTGGGGGGGCATGCTTGCAATTCACTCTTGGAGATGAAAAGCCATTAATGTAAACTGTTGTGATTCCGTACCAGCCCGTGATCCGGGTACTTGAGTGTGGGGAATCAGAGGAGGAGGGGGGGGCCTGGAAAGCCATCAGAGGCAGAGGGAGGCTCTGATGAGCTGCAGGACTTACAAACTAATGAGGAGGCTGGTCCTTCCACTTCTGATCAAGCTGAGAGCCAGCTGTGCTGGGAAGCTAAGTTGGACTCTGAGGAAGCACAGCTGGAAGACCTCAGAGACGCTCGTAAACGTAGACAGGTCACACGAGTAGGACAGAGGGAGACAATGGGGTGACTCCAAGGGAGAAGAAGAAAGCAGTGAGAAGCCACACCTTGGGGGCTGCATAACAAAAAGGGAATGTGTGGACAGGGCTGGTTCTTGGAGGCAACCGTTTGCAAAGAACTTCAGTGTCAAGAGATCATGGTCTGTTTATTTTGCCTGAGTTATTTCCTGTTTGACTCATGCTCCGTTTTGCTTTTGGACAAGGTCTCCGTTGGAAAAGTGTTCTGTTGCTTTTGTTTTCTGGGACAATTATCAGGTCTGTAACTCAAATAAAAAGGGTTTATTTTTCCAGTCTACTGTTAAAAGAGGGGTTCTCTTTGTGAAGTAACAAGGACATACATAGGCTGGGACAGAACATAAACAAATTGTTTATGGTCTGTTAAAAGATATCCAAGCCAATGGAGGGAAGCTGATGTGATTCCAGACTAGCTCTCCATCTTGCCGAAAAACTCTGCTTGGTCTCATTCTGTATCGCTCATCAATTATTCATTGCAAGGAAGTCACACGAATCTGCAGCCCTTCTAACCTGGCAATTTCTTGGAAATTCTACGCAAAGATGAGAAGGTCTAAAAGCAATAGCATATTTCTCACCCCTACCAAGTGTATGTGGGAGGGGGGGACAGAAACTGCTTTGGAAAACATTGACTTTGGTTAAATGATACGTGGCATATCATCTTTTAAGGCGCGGGGGTGGGGGGAGTCAGATGGATATGAACATCACTTCTTGGGTTAGGCCAGTATTTCCATTACTATTTCTTTCTTTTTTTGCTGTCTTCCCTTTTTTCAAAAAGATTCTTTAACGTTACAATCTTGTAAAGCATATTCAATCAAGTGTACAAAACTGATGTCAGGCTGATGTATTTAAATTGCCTTCATAGTTTGAAATCTGTATCTAAACCCGATTTTTGTTGTTATTGTTCTTTATATCAGGGGACCCCAACCCCCCGTCCATGGACCGGTACCGGGTCGCAGGATGCCAGCAACTGGGCCACACAAACAAGCAAAGCCCCATCCACGGGATGCAGGCAGCTCACAAAACCACGCACCCTCCAGTCCGTGGAAAAACCTCTGTTCACGGAACAGCCCCTGGTGCCCAAAAGGTTGGGGACCTCTGCTTTAAGTGGTATGTTTAATTGAAACGCGGTGGCTCAGTGGGTTAGGACGCTGAGCTTGTCGATCGGAAGGTCGGCAGTTTGGCGGATCGAATCCCGAGTGCCGCGTAACAGAGTGAGCGCCTGTTACTCGTCCCAGCTTCTGCCAACCTAGCAGTTCGAAAGCACGTAAAAATGCAAGTAGAAAAATAGGGACCACTACGGTGGGAAGGTAACAGCGTTCCGTGCGCCTTTGGCGTCTAGTCATGCCAGCCACATGACCACGGAGATGTCCTCGGACAAGCGCTGGCTCTTCGGCTTTGAAACGGAGATGAGCACCGGCCCCTAGAGTCGGAAACGACTAGCACGCATGTGCGGGGGAACCTTTACCTTTACCTTTTTAATTGAAAGGATGACATTGTCACAGTAGAACTTCAAAGCAGAATTTAAGACTCTACTCATCAACACAAGCCAGAAAATCTCTCATTGTATCATGACCAGCTCGTCACTTATTCAAGTAAGTGAAATCGTACACATCACTATCTGAAGGTAATTACAGACCCTGCTGAAAGATTAATAAACTAAATTAAAGAATCTGCAAACCAACCTTTATAATATGAGAAGTGTATGAGCCAGCCACAATTCAATGTGAATTTTCAATTTGATTCTGAATCAATTTAAGTTAGAGTGTTGATTTAGTTCAAGCTCTCCATACAAATTATTCAATCATTTTGATTCAAGGCATTAGTTCTAGCATTCTGGCATTTTTTTTTCAGTATGATTCTCTTCTGGTAAATATTTAGTCTTAAAAAAAATTCATTGAAAAAATGGCATACTGAAAAATGGTCCTATCAATGCAAGGAATAGGAAAAAGAAAGAAAAGAATGTTTGAAATTTTTCACATCTCTACTCCCAAATAGGCTTCTAATATCATGAGCAATGAACTATAGAATTACTTTTAACAGCTAAGTACCTAAGATTTAATTTCAGTATGAAGAGAAGCAAGAGAAACCAAATCTCTATGTGCTTAGGACTGAAATTTGTGGCACAATCTCTGATACTTTTATTGTATGAAATGTGACCTCTTTTATTTTTGCATTCAGTAACCCATTTGCTGTTCTGGTTGAAAGAATCCATATGATGTCCTTGGGTTGACCTCAACACCTGATGATGCTGGCTCAGGAATTCTGGGAGTTGAAGTCCACGAGTCATAAAAGAGCCAAGGTTGCCTACCCCTGTCCTAGGAGCATGGAAGCCCCACAAACAAGTCAAGGTTGTTTCTCACTGGGAATTCATTATTATCCAAAATTCTTGCCTTGGCTTCCAGCACAACATTAAGTTGACATGGTCCTCCCATTTTCTTAGTGGGACTCAGCATTTTCGAAATTTCAGTTTTATGTTATACTAAACAGGAAGGTTAAGGTGGAATAGCATTTCCCAAAAAAATAATAATCTCTTGTTTATATCCTTTGCAACGGGTGGAACAAAAGCATGATGAAGTAACTCAGGAGGCAATCCAAGGGGGTCTGGTACAAAGTCCGCTGCTACGCACACATAATGCTTCAGAGCAGGCAGCTGGCAAACACCCATATGAGTGCATTTGTATTTTAAAACCATCCCTAACCATTTAAAAGCTTCGCATCTGCAGAATCGTAGCACCTGTCAGCTGGCTGAGGAAAGATTTTAATTATTCCATAGAGGAAAAAATGGGGATTAAGCTGGATTCAAAACCCACATGGATATCTCACAAACTATTTCAGCAGCAGCAGGAGGAGGCGGGAAATGTCTTTTTGCAGAATCTTTCTGGGAAGAAAGAAAAGGTTAGATTATGTGTTTCAAGGTAATATTTCCCCATTTTCTATTTCTCCCTGAAGGAGGAAAAGATATGCGTGCACATGTTTGCAATACGAGAATTGGTCCCAAACTGGCACTAGATTTGTTCAGAACTAATGCAATGGTCATTTACATTGAGGGAATCCTGATTACTTTATTTATTTCACTTAAACTCAGAGCTGAAAGCCAGTTAACTATGATTCCCAACTGATGTTCTGTCTAAAACAAATTCATGGTTAAACCTGTTTGCCCTGAAAGAGAACACTCGATAAAGGGTCTGAAAAACATTGTCTGTGAGGAACAGCTAAACTAGTTGGTCTATTTAATTTGCAAAAGAGAAAATGAGGGGAAATAGGAACTATGAACATCTGAAAAAGCAAGAGAGGATAGAACTATTTACTGTCAACATTGAGAGCAAAGGACCAGGAAGCAATAGACTAAACAATATATCAGCTTTGCGGGGTTGTCCAGACAAGAAGCACTGCCAGAAGCACTAGCTCTAACTTTATTGTAAAGTTACATTAATATAATCTTGCAATTTAGAAAGTACATCATTCAACCCTTGCCTTTACAGTCCAAGAAACCAGCTAGAGTCCCTTCAGAGATGTTTGCCATGCCTCCATTCCTTTTGCCAATTCAGCTGCCAGTTGTCTGATCATTGCCTACTCTTCCTCCTGTCTCCCAAGGTTATTCTCACACACCATTGCATAACATAAGAAAGGCAATTCAGATAATGGGACAATAATCTCCTAAGAGTAGGAGCTTTCCTATCCCTGTTTTGCACTACCACTTACTGACATAGACAACTGGTCCATGAAACACAAACTGTTTAGTCCAGAATTTTTCCTATTGGGCATAACAAAAGAGAAATACCCCAAAGACGAGTTGTATCTGATGATTCATATTATTACAGCAGCAAGAATGTCATTTGCCCAGAATTGGAAAAGGAGTGAAATTCCAGTAGAAAACGAGGTAATAAGGAAAATTTGGGAATGCGCAGAAATGGATAAATTAACTTTGGAAATTAAAAATAAAGACCAATCAGGTTACTATAAAATTTGGAATAAATTTTATTTTTGGCGGGAACAAAAGGAAGGTCTCTATTAGAATTTATAGATTGGTTGATTGATCTAAGTATTGTATTATATACAATCGATATGTATCTTAAGTGTATTTTATGTGTATATATACATATATGAATATTGTAGACAAGAAGGTATGTCAGTCTGTTTGTACTGTGTCCAATGTTTTAAATAATAAATTTAATAAATAAATAAATAAAAAGAAACACAAACTGGTGTCTATCATATGCAAAGAGAAGCCTAAATATTTTATTAAAACTATTTAACAATGTTCAGACCCAACTGGTCAGACCTAACTGGTTAAATCAAATCTACAGACATTGCAGTCCAACACATGAAAAGAAGCTCAAGATGTGTTCCTTTTAATGGGATCCAGCATTAAAGTCTACATTTCGAATAGAGCACCCTCCACCCAAAGTATTTGAAATGCAGTTTAACGATGGCAACTTACTCTGCAGTCTATAGATTTTCTATATTCTATATAGGTTCATAATACGATGGCTCTACATAAACTGCATAAATACCTACATCGGATCAGGGGGATTTATACCATGCAGAGAAATGATTAATAGGATAAGGAAAATGATCCGTAGAGAGGGGAGAAAAGAGTATGGATATTACAAAATGTTTGTATCTTTCTTTACTTCCTACCTGGGAGACTTGTTGGGCATTCATATCCTCTCAATGTTCTTTCATATCTATCTCACCTGTTATCTTCATTCTCAAGTATATGAGAATAAGATAATTTCTCATTAGAATTGGCCTTTTGAGGGGTGGAGAGAGTGAGTGTTATTCAAGGAAAAGAATTTGATATCTGAAAAAAAAACCTTGGTGCTAATTAGACAGAAGTTATACATTCAAGTTAACGCTTGTGCAAAGGCCCTCAGCTTTGTTCTTTTTTTGTGTGCATTCAACGTTTGAACTCATACGTTGGATTGAAATGTTGGATTTCTCTTTAGTTGAGGGGCAGCCAGCTGAGACAGCTCTGCTTTCAGATCCCTGTTTTGCATTTTCAATAGACCTTTCTCAGTCCAATGGTCCTGACTTCTTTTAACATCAAATGAAATATCTGATGCGGTTTCTTTCTTTGCTCAGGTGGGCATTTTGCTTTAACTATGAAGCCCAATTAAATCAGTTCTCTTCCCTGAATTCTAAAGGGAAATCTTAAATGGAGGTATTTTCCACTCCTCCTCCAAATATCTGTGGCTTTTCGACTAAAAGGTCAAGGTGAACTATTTTTATTGATCGTAAATAAAATGAAAGCCTTATAGAAGTAAGGCAAAAATGAGTACATTGCATTATTTGGAATTTATTTGCATTTGTATGTGTTTGTTTTGTTTGTTTAATTGGTATCCCCGTCTTTGTTATTTTCACAAATCAGGGTGACATACATGTCCCACACATCTTCCTCCTCCTGCTTTCCCCACTACAAGAACCTTGTGAGTTGGGCTGGACTGAGAGAGAGTGACTGGCTCAAAGTTGGCTCACTCAGTTGGCTTTCATGGCTAAGACGGGACTTGAACTCAAGGTCTCCTGCTTTCTAGTCTGGTGTCTTTACCACTAGGCCAGGGGTAGGCAACCTTGGCTCTTTTATGACTCGTGGGCTTCAACTCCCAGAATTCCTGAGCCATCATGGCTCAGCTTGGAAAGCTCTCCCTTTCCCCTCAGCATGGCTGGCTCAAGAATTCTGGGAGTTGAAGTCCACGAGTCATTAAAGAGCCAAGGTTGCCTACCCCTGCACTAGCCCCACCCAAGATGGCGGACGTGCTCGGCTGAGCTCTGCAAGCACCAGTTGTTAGGCGTCCCTTGGGAGCCCCTCATGAGCCTTCGGGCTTTTTGAGTATGGGGATTGAGGGGTTGGGGAATTAGGCAGCGAGACAACTAGGAGGTCGACGAAGCTGGCAATGACTTACTCCATCTGCTGAGCTGCCCGTCTGCTGGCCCTGCTGTTTTTCGGCTGCTTCCTGTTGTCCGCCGGCTGTTTCTCTTTGCTGCCGCCTTTTTCGGACTATTTACGGCTGCTTGGGGCCGCCCGCTGGCCCTGCTGTTTGTCGCCTGCTTCTTGCTGTCTCCCGGCGGTCTTTTCCAGCGGCTGCTTTTCCGGACCATTTGCGGCTGCTTGGGCCGACGCCGGCTGTCTTCTTCCTTGTCAGCTGTTTCTCCCCGGTTTGTCTGCGGCTGCTCGGGGCTGACGCCGGCGTTTTTTTCCTGCTCCTCGGGCCGTTTTTGGGCCGCCTAGGCGTTCCCGGACTGGCCCCGGTTGTCGGGGTGGACGCCGGTGAATCTGCTCGGGCGGCGGCGATTTCGGGCGATGACGAAGGCGGTAATGGCGGCAATGATGGTGATGGCGGCAATGGCGGCAATGGCATGGGCGGTGTCCCCGGCGCTGGTTGCGGTGGTGTCTGGGCCGCGCCTGGCGCCAACGGCGGCCTGCGCTCGGCAGCAGCGGCGGCAATACGTGTTCGGCGGCGACGGCGAAGATGGTATGTTCTGGCCGTTTTTAGCGGCCCAACAGCTGATGAGACATTTCTGGGGCCTGCTTTTGGACTGCTTACGGCTACACCAGCGTTTCTTGGACTGTGTGCCTGTTTGCCGGCGGCTGGCTTCGAGCTTTTTCGGCTTTTGGCCCTCTCGCCAGCGGTGGGATTTCCACGTTGCCCTATTTCGCCTTGGGCTGCTTTTTAGCGGCACTGTCGCCCTCGGGCCGTTTTGACGGTGGAAAGGGCGACTGTTAGTCATCTTGGCGGCGACGGCGTCTTCAGTCCATTCAGTGGCGGAGAAGATGACCGCGGATCATCATAATGGTATTAGGATGACGTGGTTCCCCCACCGCCTTTGGACTGCTTTTGCAGCGATGTTCGCAATTTGGACCATCTTCACTACCCTGGCCTGCTTGCCCTTTTGTCTCGGACATATGGACATATATACTTATCATCTTGTCTGCCTACCTTCCCCCTCTCCCCTTGGATTTTGGGACATAACTGGGTATCGGCCACGGTGGGAGAGTGGCTTGACTTTTTCCATCTGCGACCCCATGGAGGTGAGAGCTCTATGGGGTTGCCTACCCAGAGGATATCTGGCCCACCTCCAGGAACAGAGTTGCAACCCGTCGTGAGAGGGCGGGGGGTGGCCTGTCTCTGGGGGCACCCAACTGAGTGGCAGTGAAGTTGGGTGGGGACCAAGATATCTGTCTTTATGCTTCGATCCTCCCACTAATGGGACGCCTTTCCTGGACTTACTAGACTTATGCGGAAATATACTAGCACGGATTTGTGTGCCCTCAGGGGAGCCCCCCTCTCCTGGGTGCGACCCGCCTCTTTAGACACCTTTAACCTCGATGACGGGCCCGAGTTTTGGGACCCTGAGAGATGGCCGGGCAGGGGCAGGGGCCGTCAATATAAAGTTAACAGAAGGCCTCTGATCATTTTTTTATCTAGATTTTTTATAGGGTTAGGGAGGGGGGTGGGTGATAAGGGTTGTCTGGCCTTGGGGGGTGGCCAATCAACCATGGTTCAGGCCGGACTTGGGTCTGACCGCGCGGCGGGAGAACGGGGTGTCGCTGTCTCCGGAGCTCACGAGCGGGTCGTGGGATTACCAATTCCCACGACGGGGAATGGCAGCAGGCGGATAGACAGGGGGCCGTATCGCTACCGGGAGGGCCATCTCCGCTACTTGCAAGCGGTGAGGCGCTCCGACCCTCTGCTTCTTCCCCGAGGTTCCGGGAGCGAGGATGTGCAGCCTCCTGAGCTCCGGCTGGTGTATCTGAATGCCAGGTCCGTGGTTAACAAAGCTCCCCTCGTTAGGGATTTAGTTGAGGGTGAGCATGCGGACCTGGCCTGCATCACGGAGACCTGGTTGGGCCCAGAGGGTGGGGTCCCTTTGGTTGACATCTGCCCACCAGGCTTCCGGGTGCTGCACCGGCCAAGAGCTCAAGGTAGGGGTGGGGGAGTGGCGGTTATTATTAGGGAGACCTTATGTCCGCGGGAGACCACCGTTTCTCAGATAGTCGGGTGTGAGTCTCTCTTTGTGAGATTTGGTTCTGGGGCGCAGTTGGGTTTGCTGCTGACGTACATTTCGCCTAGTCGTACAGCGGCAGCCCTGCCCGAGCTGCTTGATATCCTCTCAGGGTTGGTGGTTGAGTTTCCCAAACTTATAGTTTTGGGAGACTTCAATCTACCATCCCTGGGAGGCTCATCTGAGCTAGCTCGGGAGTTCATGGCTTCCATGACGGCCATGGACCTGACGCAAGTAATTTCTGAACCAACTCATGAGGGAGGCCACACTCTTGACCTGATTTTTTTATCTAGACGGTGGTTGGATGATCTTGGTGGGGGCTCTCCATTTATTATGCCCCTGTCATGGACCGATCATCATCTCCTGCGGATGGTCTTCCGTTTTGCCACCCCCCGCCGTGGGGATACGGAACCAATTAGATGGTACCGCCCCAGACGCTTAATGGATCCTGATAGATTCCAAGCGGCGCTGGGGTCCCCACCTGCCTCCATTGCTCACAGCTCGGCGGATGCCTTAGTGGAAACCTGGGAAAGGGCAGCCACTGAGGCACTTGACCGGGTTGTACCCTTGCGGCCCCTGACCCGGCGCAGATCCCAGCGAGCTCCATGGTTCTCCGCGGAGCTCCGGGAGATGAAGCGTCGGAAACGGGGCCTAGAGAGCTGTTGGAGGTCGAGCCGATCCGAACCCGACCGGTTGTGGTTAAGAACCTATATTAGGTCTTATCTCGCAGCGATGAGGGTGGCGAGGTGTAATTACTTCTCTACCCTCATTGCGTCCGCAGATAATCGCCCGGCCGCCCTGTTTAGGGTGACTCGCTCACTTCTTAATCAGGAGGTGAGGGAGGATCCCTTGCAGGGTCGTGCCGAGGAATTTAGTCAACATCTGTCGGATAAAATCGCTCGGATTCGGACCGGTTTGGACTCCAGCTGGGCAGAGTCAGGCGATCAGGACACGGACGGTCTTGTCAATGTTATCTGGGAAGAGTTTGATTCTGTGACCCCTGATGAAGTGGACAGGATTATGGGGAGGCTGAGCTCCTCCACATGTTTGTTGGACCCGTGCCCTTCCTGGCTGGTTTATGCAGCTAGGGAGAGGACACGAGGCTGGCTCCAGGCGGTTATATCTGCTTCTTTGAGTGAGGGTTATTTCCCCACCGTCTTGAAGGAGGCGGTGGTGAGACCTCTCCTCAAGAAGCCTGCCTTGGACCCAGCTGTGTTGAACAACTTTCGTCCAGTCTCCAACCTTCGCTTTCTTGCGAAGGTTGTTGAGAGTGTGGTGGCGCATCAGCTCCCTCTGGTCCTGGATGAAGCGGATTATCTGGACCCCTACCAATCGGGTTTCAGGCCCGGGTACAGCACGGAGACGGCATTGGTCGCTCTGGTGAATGATCTCTGGAGGGCTCGGGACAGGGGATATTCCTCTGTCCTAGTCCTATTAGACCTCTCGGCGGCTTTCGATACCATCGACCATGGTATCTTGCTGCGGCGTCTCAGGGGATTGGGAGTGGGAGGCACGGTTCTTCGGTGGTTCTCCTCCTATCTCCTGGGACGTTCGCAGTCGGTGTTGGCAGGGGGGCAGAGATCGGCCCCGAGGTCTCTCGTTTGTGGAGTTCCTCAGGGGTCGGTTCTCTCGCCTCTCCTGTTCAACATCTACATGAAACCGCTGGGTGAGATCATTCGTGGTTTTGGAGTTGGGTATCATCAATATGCCGATGATACCCAACTTTTCTTTTCGACCCCAAACCACCCCAGTGATGCCCTCGCTGTGATGTCCCGTTGCCTGGAGGCGGTTCGGGTCTGGATGGGGAGGAACAGACTTCAGCTCAACCCTGACAAGACTGAGTGGCTGTGCATTCCGGCATCCCGGGACATTCAAGATGTTCCATCTCTTTCTATGGGGGGTGAGCTCTTACCCCCCGTGGATAGGGCTCGCAACTTGGGAGTCCTCCTAGATTCACGGCTTACCCTAGAAGATCATGTAGTGGCCGTGACTAGGGGGGCTTTTGCCCAGGTTCGCCTGGTGCGCCAGTTGCGGCCCTATCTGGACCGGGATGCCCTGTGCACGGTCACTCATGCGCTCGTGACCTCTCGCCTTGACTACTGTAATGCTCTCTACATGGGGCTTCCCTTGAAGACCACTCGGAGGCTCCAACTGGTACAGAATGCGGCCGCGAGAGTTGTCTTGGGAGTTTCCCGGTACTCCCATGTTACACCTTTGCTCCGCGAGCTGCATTGGTTACCAGTTGTCTTCCGGGTGAGGTTCAAGGTCTTAGTTATGATCTTTAAGTCCCTACATGGCATGGGTCCGGGGTACCTCGGGGACCACCTGCTGCCGGCTTCAACTCCCCTCCGCCCTGTGCGTTCCCACAGAGAGGGCCTCCTCAGGGTGCCTCCGGTCAGGGAATGTCGACTGGCGGCCCCCAGGGGGAGAGCCTTCTCTGTGGGTGCCCCGGCTTTGTGGAACCAACTGCCGGTGGAGCTCCGGACGGCATCGGACCTCCGAACTTTCCGTCGTGGTCTGAAGACCCATTTGTTTGAATTGGCCGGTCTGGCCTGATGGGGGAGCTGTGTTTTAAATTGTCATTTTAGATTGCATTATTGTTTTTTAATTGGGCACTGATTTAATCTTTGTTTTAACTTTTGTATAGTATTGTATTTTTATTTATATGCCCTGTGAACCGCCCTGAGTCCCCAGGGAGAAGGGCGGTATATAAATTAAATAAAACATAAACATAAACATAAACATAGACCACCCTGAAAACCATTTTTGGCAAGGGGCTGAGATTGACCACATTCATCACAAATATTTGATAGTTTGTTACTGCAATACTATGGTGAAATTTCTCTCTGGAGAGCTAATTTGATGTTGCAGTTAAAGGTGTTGGATTAGTAATGGGGAAACCTGTGTTCCTGTCTTTCCTTAGTCATTTAAGCCAACCAGGTAAACTTGGACCATGAGTTATGCTCTCTTTCCCTTGACTGAGAAGTCAAAAAGCAACTGGAAGAAGATATTAGTAGTCCATTTCCAAAAAACATTGCCAAGGAAATTCATGTTGTCATCAGAACTGACTTAGAATCCAACATAGCATGACATGACACAACTTCTGATATTTTTTGGTTGGAAATTAAAGAAAAAAAGAGATATATAGTTTGATGGACAATTCTGCCAAAGACCTTCTGTCTCCAAAAAAGAAATATTCTAGTCTGTAACTTCTGGTGTTTATGTGACACCATTATATTGGTCCCTGCAGTCCTCAGCTATTGAAAAAGTAATAATTAAATTGAAGCCCTCTATGGTGACAACCAGGCTCATCCCCATCTAAAACCCAGTCTAGAACACAGAGATTTAAAGTGGGGTGCCTTTGAGATGATACATTGATATCTCCATGATTGCCTCTTGTTCCTCTCTAAATCAAACTTCAAGGGAAGGAGAAGAGATTAGAGTTTAGAGATATTTCTTGTTATATTTTCCTATAGATGAGTTTTATTGATTTATAGACATGTAGTTACACAATGATGGGATAGTGATGTGCAGAATTCATCCAAAGCATTTTGCAAAAGAAGAATTTGGATTATTGCAGTGTGCAAATGCAGCCAGATGGAGAAGAACACTATTACACCAAAGCCTAGTATCTGAATAGCCTTCCTTGGTGGCATAGCTAGCACTGGACCAGGCCAAGTCTTCTCTTGGCCTCTGCTCAAGCCATGTCATTTAAAAATGTGCAGGGTGGAGATAATTAGGCAACCTACAGCCTAGTGTTTAACTGTTTAGGGCTTGAATTTCAAGGGTAGTTGAATATAGCACTAATGCCCTCCAGTGATTCAGACTCGTTTTAATCATCTTTTAATTGCTCCTATGCATTTTCCATTCTATTCTGGAAGATAGCCTTGGATTTCACTGCTGCCAGATATATTGGAACAAGAATAAAGTCTTCAGCATTGAAACCTGTAATGAGCAGATGGTAGAAATGCTTTCTTTATTTGCTCCACAAATTAACTCAATTCCAAAGGAGACAAATTTTCTGGCTACAGGTTATCAACTTGCTTTCATCCTTCACTCACCACCAAATATGTACGGATAATAATGGAAGGGCTTCAGTTTGAAAAATAGAAAGCCAGGCAGTTTCTCAGGTACTGTCAGATTAGGTGTCAATCCCTCTGCAATGTCAATAAACTGATGGATTTTAATAGCATCCCCACACACACACACATCTTCGTGAAAATGGATGGAGACTGGCAACCATCAACTGGTGTAGAACAAACACTACCCTTCTCAGCTCAAATCTTTGCACAAAATTGTATAGTTAAGAAAAAGTCATTCTCCCCTGAATTCAAATTAAAACTGTATTTAAAAAGAATAGGGAATAGGGATAGTTTAATTTTGAACAATCTCTGAAGGATGATAATGCACATAAAAATCTACATTACAGACGGCTGGGAAAGAACAAATGTAAAATTCCCAGCAGGTTCACAGCAATAGCACTTAGCATTCCACTTCACAGTGCTTTACAGCCCTCTCTAAGCAGTTTTACAGAGTCAGCCTATTGCCCCCAACAATCTGGGTCCTCATTGTACTGACCTCGGAAGGATGGAAGACTGAGTCAACCTTGAGCCAGTGAGAATCGAACTGCTGGCACTCTGCAGAATTAGCCTGCAATACTGCATTCTAACCACTGCTCCACCACGGCTCTTTCATGGTTCATTTTAATCACATAAAGAATTGAATGTTGTGATCTCATAAACAGAGACCTTTTATTATCGAGTCTAGTTTCAAACACCCCAGGAAATTTATTTGATGGGAGTCCTTCTGTTCATTATTTATAAGATCATCCTAGGTCTTATTTCCACAGGCATCTCATCCATCCTGTCCTTCAACATCTAAGAGGACAACAGCCCTGCTCACAGAAGGTCATAGAATGTTAAAATTCATTTTTCAATGCCACCAAAGAAAGGTAGCATGCTGAAGGGACAATTTATACTGTATTTACCTTCAGTTTGGGAAGCTGCTATTAATACAGTCTTGTCAGATTGAGAAATATGGCTCGCCAGGGAACAAGCATCAGAGGTGAAATTGCTGAACCATTCAATTTGGTTGCCAGAGTCCCTATTACTTCTCATAGCCAGCCACCTAAAGCATCAGATTAAATTTCTTCATTTGCATATTTTTGAATACATGCACGGTGATTCCACAGATTCCCCCAGCAATTGTTTGTAATTGGCTGTGGTAGAATCCAATGTTGGTGCTGGCACTTGGTTGGCTATGTCACGATCTGTCTTTCAACTGGACTTGTATTATTCTTTTTAAACTGAAAACCACTGTGGATTAATCCTAGGGTAGAGATAAGATAAGGGACACAGTGGCTCAGTGGGTTAGGACGCTGAGCTTGTCGATCAGAAGGTCAGCAGTTTGGCGGGTCGAATCCTGAGTGCCTTGTAGCAGAGTGAGCGCCTGTTACTCATCCCAGCTTCTGCCAACCTAGCAGTTCTAAAGCATGTAAAAAATGCAAGTAGAAAAATAGGGATCACTATGGTGGGAAGGTAGCAGCATTCCGTGCGCCTTTGGCGTCTAGTCATGCCGGCCACATGACCACGGAGATGTCCTCGGACAAGCGCTGGCTCTTCGGCTTTGAAACGGAGATGAGCACCGGCCCCTAGAGTTGGAAATGACTAGCACGCATGTGCGGGGGAACCTTTACTTTTACCTTTACCATAGAGATAAGCAAGGACACAATTTATTGAGGCCATCAAATAAAAGCTCACACATTTCAGATGGCTTTGAACTAGAAAGTCAACTGAATTTTAAGAAATCGCACAGCATTATTTTATAGGTGTTTATTCAGAAATAAGTGGCATTGAGGGAAATGGGTCTGAATTCCAACAGGTATCCAAAGGCTTGCATTCCTACCTCATTGGTTGATTGAGATTGTGATGTTATGTGGGAATGACCTTGGGAGACAAAGGGTGGCAGCCAGGAGAACAGTCAGAGAAGAGTCAGCTTAGCCTGTAGCAGGAATGTGGGCATTGCAAACATCTACAAAGATGTTTGTAGATTCTGGCTTCTTTCTTGGGATATAAAAGCAATGGGGGAGAAATGTATTTTCAGGCTTGCAAGACTGATGTCAGCCTTACTTGCAAGAGATTCCAGACAGGATGCATGTTCAAATGAACTAATTCTACTTTATTGTGAGGTTACATTAACAGAATCATAATGTAATTCCTGGATCTGTCTGTTTTCATAACAGTAACATATTAATCTAATAGAAGGAGCTGCCTTACAGGGCTCAGAACAAATTGATATGGAATCAAAAATAAACTGTATTAACAAAGGGAAGAGAGAAAAGCAAATGTTTTCCAAAAACAAAACAAAGCCTTCCTAAATGTTAACATCAAAGCTTTCTACTTTCCCTGAAAAGGGAAGCTTGCATTTGTTCCAGAAGTAAGAACCATTCCTAAAACCAGAGAACCACCTCAAAGCACAGGGATCAAAATGAGTCAGAGACCTGAATTTCAGATGGGTTTACATAACCCGATTAAACAATCCACAGCACGTCAAGACATAAGCTATGGTTCATACAACCTGCTAACCCAAAACCAGGAAAGCTTCATTATGGTTCATTATGATGGGTAAACCCCAACCATGTCTCCATCACATGGAGTTGCAGGAATAGGCATTTCTAACGCTTCTGATGGGTTCACTTGGACGAGGAAGTTTAATTGACCGAAAGTGGATGAGGCATCATAGAATTCAAAATTACTGAACTCAATTATGCTCCCCATAAAAAAAAATTAAGTCTTAGTATGGCAGCAGAATACTTTAATCCCAATAAGAATGAAAATGAGACCGGCGAAATAAAATTGGCTGCTCTCTCATGCCATGTGAACACGGCAGATCGCATCGCACTCATATCAGAAGCACCATCCAGGTTGAAAGGATTAGCCGGTGATATCCCTGCTCCGGCAGGAGGTGGAGCAAAAGACAGGAGCTCACCCTGCCCCATGGCAGCACTTGGGTCTCAAACACAACCTTGCTGACCTCCAACCTGGTGTCCTAACCACGCGAGCTGCTGTGCTCCTTAATACGTCAGACTGGACAACAGCTTAAAAGAGGCAGAAAAAGCAAGGTCAAGATTACAACTAGGAACTGATCAGAAGTGGGGGAAGGGTAACATTGGAAAAAATGTCCACCAACATTTAAAGTACATTGAGCTATTTCCCCTTTTTAGCGTACCTATTTAATGATGCTTTCAGGTGGGGGGGGAAACCTTTTATTCTTCTGCCTCTCTCTTAAAGATAACCAAATTAAGAGATCCAGTCTTGAAGAAAATGTGTTTCTACCCATGTCAAGACTTAGATACATAACGTTCGAGCATCTTGAGGATTTACTGCACTTGAAACATGTTTTTCTTTTGCACTGTGCTCTTTGAAAGCCAAGCAACAACTACAGAGAACAAATACATCCAGTGCTGTTGCTCTCTCTCTCTCTTCTCTCTCTCTCTCTCTCTCTCTCTCTCTCTCTCTCTCTCTTTCTCTTCCCCCCATCTCTCTCTCTCTCTCTCTCTCTCTCTCTCTCTTTCTCTTCCCCCATCTCTCTCTCTCTCTCTCTCTCTCTCTCTCTCTCTCTCTCTCTCTCTCTCTCTTTCTCTTCCCCCCATCTCTCTCTCTCTCTCTCTCTCTCTCTCTCTCTCTTTCTCTTCCCCCCATCTCTCTCTCTCTCTCTCTCTCTCTCTCTCTCTTTCTCTTCCCCCCATCTCTCTCTCTCTCTCTCTCTCTCTCTCTCTCTCTCTCTCTTTCTCTTCCCCCATCTCTCTCTCTCTCTCTCTCTCTCTCTCTCTCTCTCTTTCTCTTCCCCCATCTCTCTCTCTCTCTCTCTCTCTCTCTCTCTCTCTCTCTCTCTCTCTCTCTCTTTCTCTTCCCCCCATCTCTCTCTCTCTCTCTCTCTCTCTCTTTCTCTTCCCCCATCTCTCTCTCTCTCTCTCTCTCTCTCTTTCTCTTCCCCCCATCTCTCTCTCTCTCTCTCTCTCTCTCTCTCTCTCTCTCTTTCTCTTCCCCCCATCTCTCTCTCTCTCTCTCTCTCTCTCTCTCTCTCTCTCTCTCTTTCTCTTCCCCCCATCTCTCTCTCTCCTCTCTCTCTCTCTCCCTCTCCTCTCTCTCTTTCCTCTTCCCCCCATCTCTCTCTCTCTCTCTCTCTCTCTCTCTCTCT